>NW_016803657.1:7353353-7470325 GCF_001698545.2 Rhinopithecus bieti | reverse complement strand
CCTCGTGATCTGCCCGCCTCGGCCTCCCAAAGTGCTGGGATTACAGGCGCGAGCCACCGCACCCCGCCTTTTTAAAATCTTTTTGAGATGAACTTTCACTCTGTCACCCAGACTGGAGTGCAGTGGAGTGATCTCAGCTCACTGCAACCTCCGCCTCCCAGGTTCAAGCGATTCTTCTGGCCCAGCCTCCTGAGTAGCTGGGATTACAGGTGTGTGCCACTACTCCCAGCTAATTTTTGTATTTTTAGTAGAGACGGGTTTTCACCATGTTGGACAGGCTGGTCTCAAACTCCTGACCTCAAGTGATCCACCTTGGCCTCCCAAAGTGCTGGGATTATAGGCGTAAGCCACCGCGCCAGGTCAATTTATGATTCACCCAAGTTTCTCACAGGTATCAAAGCTTAGGAAACCACAGGCGTTTCACAGTACAGCCACCTCACCCACCTGCTAGGAGAGAAGCACCGAAACCCAGAAAGCACAGAGAAAAGGAAGTAAAAACTTATGTTGTGCATGGAATGCATTTTATGGTGTATCTCCGCCTCACCCACCTGCTAGGAGAGAAGCACTGAAACCCAGAAAGCACAGAGAAAAGGAAGTAAAAACTTATGTTGAGCATGGAATGCATTTTATGGTCTATCTTATATTAAAATACAGGTGGAAATAAGTGAAAAGTAATTAATAGAAGTAATAAAACAAAAGAAGGAGGGAGAGAAAATTGAGAAAATAGACTTTCGATTTTTAAACACTGTTTTCTACAAAAGATCTAGAACTATTTTAATATGTGGCTAATCCTATTTCTAGTGCATGGAAAGGGGGAAGACACAAAAAATGAAAAGGAAAGCGTTAAAACTAATAGGGATGATTGAAAGTTCATAGACAAGACTCCTACTGGCAAGAATAATTATGATCTAAGCATAAAAATTATTATAATTAATTGTTACATACTGAATATTTTTTAAAGACTCCATTATTATATGCAAAAACAAAACAAAACAAAAAAGAAATGACTTCTTGTTTTGCTGCTGTTATAGTGACTATTCCACCAACTCTTCACTGGGCAACTGGGTAGCTCAAAGGGAAGATTTACATTTTTCTCTTGCCTTTAAAAGAGAGACTCTACTACGTTTCAGGTTGGTAAAAGGAAGTTTCTTCTCTATAGAAGAATAACAGCGAATAAAATACGGAAAAATGCAGAATTAGAAAATCATAATTTTGCAAACCCTAAAGAGATAATTGATTAGATAAGGTTCACCAATGGACGCCAAAATTATTAAGTCAAAGGTAATAAAAAATATTCACATGAGTTTAAGTATTAACCCACAGATTATTTGCTAATTGCACAAGGGAGAAAAAGGACCATGTCACTGGAAAGATGTGATGGCCAGTGCCTTACCTAAATGCTCAATGGTGAGTATTAGGAGCAGTTAACGGTGAGTATTAGGAGCAGTTGACGGTGAGTATTAGGAGCAGTTGACGGTGAGTATTAGGAGCAGTTGAACATGATGTCCTGAGCCTCCCGGGAGGTGCAGCTGGAAGTGCAAAGTGTCACCTGGGACTTTAGCCTGAACCTAGCCAAGCCGGTTCACACAGGACACAGGACTCATGGGAACACACTGTATGATGCTATCAGGAGGCAGTTTCTTCTTCAGTTCTTTTGCCTTTCTTCCATTATGCAATAATTATTAGTCAATCTTACTTCACAAGAGTAACATTTGAGGCTCTGAATGTTTTTGGAGTAAAACTTGACTAAATTCAACAGTTTTTGACATATGACATCTGCACTGTTGAGTTTGATTTTAGTAGTTTTCATTTAAATTTGTTTTAGTGAGCTGAAATTATTTTGAGAATTTTATTTAATTCTAAATAGTTAGGTTTTCTTACCTTTTGAAGTTTTAAACCTGACATTGAAAATTAAGGGCAAAACTCTTAAGTCTACAACTTTATGAGTTTTATGTTAAACATACTCGTCTACACCTTTATGATTTTTGCATGTAAGTATACTTATGCATATTTAATTGTGTGAATATACTTATGCATATTTAATTGTTTAAATATATTTATCTATATTTAATTGTGTAAATACACTTATATATATTTAATTATGTAAATATACTTATGTATATTTACCCAAATCAAGAGAGAGATCACTCGTAGCACTCCCACTGGTGCCCTTAAGGTAGTTCCCCTTCAATAGCTCCCTGAAGTAGGCATTAGCTTGAATTCCAAAACTACAGACTTGTATTGCCTGTTCTTTATATCACAGAAGTGGACCATAACCTCTGTATTTTGACTGCCATGTTTCACTCAGTAATGTGAGTGAACTCATTCTTCCTGCCACTTCCAGCAGTCGCGGGACTTGTACAGGTGTGTAGAAGTCCTTATATAAACATCCCACTTGATGGGATGCACTATCCTTCAATATGTTGCTTGATGTGAATGGAAAATAATCTATTTTAAAAGCATTGCATTTTTATTTATAAAAGAACTAATACACTGCTAGGTTGGTGGGCATTTTTTTTTTTTTTTTTTTCGCATCAACTTTACTGTTTACCGGTTGCTGACGTTTCCGAGCATTTGGCCATCAGTTTTCCAGCATCTCTTCTGAGGGTGAGGTGATCTCTCCTCTGGCTACATTCTGAGCTTCTCCTTGTCTTTGGGTTTTAGCTTCTGACTGGAGCATGACTATGCCTGGCTCTATTTGCGTTTATCCTACTGAGATTTCTAACAATTCTTGAGTCTTTGCCTTTGATTATTATTTGTTTTTATCTGGGGGAAATTCTCTTCTGTCATTTTCCATCCTTGTTGCTCTCTCTGCCTCCAACTCGCCTCTGCTGTCCAATCTGTTAAATCTATTTATTAATTAGGGTCAGTGTTAGCTTTCTGATATCCATTTGCTATTTTAACATAGGTTCTATTTCTGCAAAAAAAATGCCCCATCTTGTCTTCTATTTTTGTGAACATATGAGTCAGTTATTTTTTAGTCTGTGTCTGCTGCAGTTGATAGCCAGGCCTCTGTCCCTTTGTTTCTGGGGTCTAGTTTTTACTGTTGTCCCAGATCTCATTAGGGCTGGTAATTTTTCATATAACAATGTTTGACATGTTAAGTGGAAAGCTTCACTGACTCTGAAAGTTTCCCTCGGAGGGGGCTGGCCCTCTCGTACGTGACCAGGCAGCACTGGGGAAGACCACGTCCGCAGAGCCTGGGAACAGCCAATGAGGGCAGTCTGCCTCTCTTGAGTCTGATCCCCTGAAGTAACTCTTGGGGTCCCAGATCAGACCTGGAGCGTTTATAAGAGTATTTATGGTTTTAAATGATTTTTAGACTATAATGTTTGTCCTCTCAGCATTCATTACGTCTTATTTCTTAAGAAAACTTTTAAAAGTTCAAATTGGATCTTTATCATCTTTTTGCTGAACTTCTGAGCCTCTTAGTCTGTACCAGCTGTGGATTCACGAGCACTTCGATGGAGAAGAGAGCAGGACCTCCTTTTTTAACCCTCCTGAGATATCTGGTTCCTAATCCTGAATTTCCACACCAATAAGGTTTGTGTCTGCAGCACCCTGAGGTCTGCAGAAGCTTTGCTTGTGTGCCACCTTCCACTGGGGCTCCCCGCCTTCGGCTCGGACGCTGTCCCATACCAGGATGCCTAGGGGTGCACCCTGAAGAAGAGAATCATCTGGCCTCTCTGGGGTCCCCCACATCAAGGGTCTGCCCCTTCAGGACTGGCTGCCTGAGCCACCTCACAAATAATTTTAATCCTTTTTAAAATTAGATGTCCCTGTTTTCCTCACTCTCCAGAATGCTGGTCTTCCTCAAGCTACAGCACACCCTGGGCCCCAGTTTCTTTAATAAATATTATCCACCTGAGCTAGTGAGCGCTTGGTGTTCAGCACTGGGGCTCTGTGCACTCACTCTTGAAGCTGCTAAAAGCGCCAGACTTACTCTTGGAAAAAGTGCGGTTGAAATGTTATGCCTTGATATTTTATTAGCAATCACACACCTCAAACCTTCAACTGCCACAATAAAAGTAAATGAGCATAACTTACGCAGGATTTCTTGACATAATTACAGCTTTTTGAAAGAGAGGAAAATTTTGCCTGGAAACTAGCTTTCAAGCAGAAAGGAAGGCAGAAAAAAATCCTAGGACATACAGCTGACTGCAAAGACCATCATTAAGTCGGCTGGAGAAATCTGCAAATAGGGCAAATGCTATTTTTGTCCTGCGCTCAAACAGACCGTGGCTTTTCCTAATTTAAACATCTCTGGTCAAATAGCTGAGTTTGAAGAGTCCAAATCCTGGCAGATGTCTCAATAACTTCTGTGCCTGTGTAAAGAATAAGCCGCCATGCAGGGTGAAAATGACTCTTCTGTAGGCAAAGAAAAGGTGGTTTCTCCTTGGGTGCTGTTCCCTGGTGTCTGCATATGCGGGAGTGACTTTGTGTACCTCCCTGTGTTTCTTCACTCTCCTGCCCTCTGGTTGAAGGGAAATACACTTGAGCAAACTCATGTTGCCCTCACCCTTTTATCTCATGGATCATGTTCAGACCTAGCACAGTGTGCAGCACTCAGAAGCACAATCCTGCTCAAACTGCTCCCTTCCACCGACACTTATCTCCCCTGCCTCTGACTTCCTCAGCATCACCGCTGCCTGCAGTGGAACCGGAGCTGATTGAAAAACACTTACTTATGTAAATATTGAGTTCCCCAGTCTGGGGCGATTAGAATTGTCATCCTTCAAACCTTAGACATGGCCAGCCATCCCCAGTGGGCTCCAAATCCTGTCACCGCGTGCCTTTGTTAATCCAACCAGGAACTGTGTTTTACCTTTCTACCCCCGACTCCTCCCAAGACGCTCAACCTTGGTTTCATCATTGTACAGACGGCTGCAGACTCAGCTGTCTGACATTCCTCTGGGGTGAGCTGATGACCTGAACCCTAAGAACCTCGATTTGAGCACAATGTGATTTAGTGTTGTTTTTAAAGACACTGAGTTTTGCAGTGCTTTATGAAAAGCAACAGATGGCTTGGAGAGTGAAGTGGTAGTGGGGCTCGTTGAAACTCAGCTGCCGTGGTCTTCCCATCCTTCAAGGCCAAGGGCACTCATCTGATGTGTAGCCTGGGGGGCAGCAACAGAGACTAAAACTCTAGGGAATCAAATGACGCACTTCACAGCCAGGGAAGGGGCTTCCATAGGGATGAGGACCAAGGCAGATAACTCCAGGATAAAATAAAAGTGACTGCACTTTCTTGCACTGCTCGAAGTTGGCTACCAAGTGTGCTCAAGCATTTCTGGGAGTAACTTGATGGACAGATGCAAAACAACAGATGCCTGCTTAGTATGTTGTGGTCAATAAATAATTAACTTGCTTTGTAAGAAGCTATCTAAGATTGCAAATGGACTGTAACCTAGTAAGAAAGGATCAATAAAGTGCAATCACTCTATTGGCCAATTAGCTGCTTATTATTTAATCAAACATGGAAATCTACATTCTTGATGACCCATGCATTCGCGCGTTATTGCATTGCTGTAAAGAAATGCCTGAGGCTAGGCTGGGCACTGTGGCTCACACCTATAATTCCAGCACTTTGGGAGGCCAAGGAGGGTGGATCACAAGGTCAGGAGATCAAGACCATCCTGGCTAACACGGTGAAACCCCATCTTTACTAAAAATACAAAAAAAAGAAAAATAGCCGGGCATGGTGGCGGGCACCTGTAGTCCCAGCTACTCGGGAGGCTGAGGCAAGAGAATGGCGTGAACCTGGGAGGCGGAGCTTGCAGTGAGCCGAGATCGTGCCACTGCACTCCAGCCTAGGAGACAGAGGGAGACTCCATCTCAAAAAAAAAAAAAAAAAAAGAAAAGAAAAAGAAAACAAAAGAAATACCTGAGGCTGCATAATTTATAAGGAAAAGAGGTTAAATTGGCTCACAGTTCTGCAGGCTGTACAGGAAGTATGGTGCTGACATCTGCTTCTGGTGAGGCCTCAGGAAGCTTCCAATCGTGGTGGCAGGTGAAGGGGGCCACCACATCACATGGCAAGAGTGGGAGCAGGAGAGAAGTGGGTTCCCAGACATTTAAATGCCCAGAGCTCAGATGAACTGACAGATCAAGAATTCACTCATACCAAGGGGTTGGTGCTGAACTGTTCATGAGGGACTCACTCCTGTAATTCAATACCTCCCACCAGGCCTCCCCTCTGACACTGGGGATCACATTTCACATAAGTTTTGGAGGGACACACATCCAAACCGTGTCAGCACACATGGTCTCCAAATGTTGTATTAGCCCCTCCTCATGCGATGTCAGAAGACTGACACCTGGGGGTATGCAGCTTTTCAGGACATCCTTCCTGAAAGGTTGCAGCAATACTTTAAGTGTTACATACCCATGTGCTGTGCCAGTGTCAGCCTTAAGGATGCGTAATAGCCCAGGGTTGAGCCGTCTGGGACCAAATATCTGCTTTGCATAGACAGTGTCCATGGTGTGGATTAACCTGCTCCTGTCTGCTGCTGGGACTGGGCGCTGGCTGCTGCCATTTGTATTTCCCATGAGCCCTCGCTGGCCTCGTAGGGCAGCATCCTGTGAAGACTGCCTCCCGATGCCCAGTGCTGAGGTGTGAAGACTTCACTGTGTTCGAGACACGAGTTCCACGTGGCTGCTGCCTCCTTCGCATGTCCCTTGATGGATTTCTTTTTATCGGATGGTCTCTTGCCTGTGGTTAGTGTGCACACATAGGATGTGAAAGACACAGGGCGTGACTATTATCCATGCATTTTCCTGCGGATCGGGACACACAGAGAGAGTTCTCCCTGCTGCCCTCCACCACATCATAACAAACACTCAGATGGAGAGCTAAGAGAGGGGTCAGGGTCGAGAGGTTAAGAGTTCTGGGATCCCTGATTATCTTCCATCGTTAGGAGAAAGAGGAATCTGCAAAGCCTAAGCGGATGGCATGGCTGCACGGAATGAAGACCGGGAAGCAGATCCAGGGAGGGAGAGCTGCTCTAAGCAGAAAAACAGCCAACTCAAACCTACCTCTGGCTGAGCCTGAGCGTCGGAGCAAGGCAGGGAAGAGTGCCCAGAACGCTGAGCCAGCCCAGGCTACTACGGGCTGCACTGCACTGACTTGAGCACCAGCACTCTGTGCACAGAAAAGCCGGTCCTTTCTGTTGTCACTGATTGCTTACCAAAGTGAATCTGGGTAGCTTCGACTCTGCTGTTGAAAGTATCTGATTTTCGGCGGCACAGATTCCTCCCCTAGGGCCAACTGTGATTGCAGACTCAGTCACCAAGAACACTTGTGCCCTATAGGATAATTCTCTTGGTTTCATGCCCATACCAACTGAAATACCAGACAGACTTTTGTCAGTACCACAGGCATGTCTGGGTTTTCAAGCTTCAGCAGAGATTTATTTTTTCCATTAACAATATGTAACAGACGTAAAAGAAATATAACAAAGTGATATCCTCCTGATTTATTTTTGTGCTGGTTTGCCCTTTCCCTAAACTCACATTAATTTTTAAGCATGCTTAATTTTAAGCTTTTTATAAATAATATATTCAGTAGAAATCCACTCAAATGTTATTCACAACTTGGAGACTTTTGCTCATATTGCTTTTGTTACAATGGAGAGTCACAGTACTTTGACTTTAGGAACACACACAAAAATTATGATTAGAATGTAAGTAAAAAAACAATGCTGTATGTAGCTGTCTAGCAGCACTGGATATAAAAGAATTAAACAACACAATACATAACAACACAAAAGACAACTCCCAAGTATGTGCTAGGTTTCTTCTGATGAATTGCAAATAAGAGATAAAAATACATATTATTATTATTGCTACTATTCCATTAGAGAAATCTGGTTCTAGCCTCCAGTGGACAGAGGCACAGACAGGTGGGGCTGTACCTGTGGATGTACATGTATGCACACATACAAGTCTGTGTGTCTACACCGGCAGCCTTGAGAACTCAGGTCAGTTAATATCATCCCATTTTTTATGTTTCAGCTAATATTATTTTTTAAACTATAAAATAAAATACCTAAACATTAGAAAACAAGCATTTTATGTCTCTCTCCAAGGCAGGAATATCTTTTCATTGGTTGACAAAGTGCACTTCATCTCTGAAGTTAGATTTTTATTCTTCCATGATGAGGATTATGACTCAATGTGTCAGTTGGTCCTGGCTTTCTTGACCCGAGGACACACAATATTTCAAGAGTATTAGGACTGCTTAACTTAACTAAGATGGGAAATAGGGACATATATATTCAAAATGCATGTTGTTTTATGAATAAATTAATTCATTAAGAAAACAACTAAAATGATATGACAAAATGCAAAGACATACTTGTCCCTAAGTTTTAAATAATGCGGTGAATAAATCTATCTTTTTTGATATAAACACACGGAGAGATAAAATTATCTGGAAAGATATATATCAAGAGGTTGCTGGTTTCATTGTGGGTAATTTTTTGAATGTTTCTTTTCCTAAAATTTTGAATTTTCTAAGTGTCCTGTAAGAGATATCTATTTCTTCATTCTTTAAGATCACTTTTTTAGTACACAGAATTAATTATAGGTGTAGAAAAACATTGATGTAAACATCCCCATTGAAAAATAACTTTTATATAGGTTAGTTTAGAACTTTTGAATGCAAAAGAAATAAATGTAACACATCCCATAAACAGAATTAACAATCAAAACCATGTGACCATCTCAATAGTTACAGAAAATGCATTTGATAAAATTCAGCATTGCTCCATGTTGAAAACTCTCAAGAAACTAGTCATAGAAGGAACATACCTCAAAATAATAAAGCCAATATACAACAAACCCACACCCAGCATCACACTGAACAGGGAAAAGTTGAAAGCAATCCCTCTAACAACTGGAACAAGACAAGTGTGCCCACTTTCACCACCTCTATTCAACATAGTACTAGAAATTGTAGCCAGTGCAATCAAGCATGAAAAACAAATAAAAGGCATTCAAATTGGAAAAGAGGAAATCAAATTATCACTGTTTGCTGATGATATGATCTCATACCTAGAAAACCCTAAAGACTCCTCCAAAAACTCTTAGATTTGATAAATGAATTCAGTAAAGTTTCAGGATGCAAAATCAATGTACAAAAATCAGTAGCATTTCTATACACCAATAATAATCAAACTGAGAATGAAATCAAGAAGGCTATTCCATTTACAATAGCTATAAAAAATAAAATACCTAGAAATATATTTATCCAGGGAGGTGAAAGATTTCTACAAGGAAAACTACAAAACACTGATGAAAGAAATTGTAGATAACACAAATAAATGGAAAAACATCCCATGCTCATGAACTAAAAGAATTAATATTGTTAAAATGGCCATACTACAAAAAGCAATCTGTAGATTCAATGTAATTCCTATCAAAATATCAATGCCACTTTTACAGAATTAGAAAAAACAACATTAAAATGTATATGGAACCAAAAATGATCCCAAATAGCCAAAGCAATCGTAAGCAAAAAGAACAATGCTGGGGGTATCACATTACCTGACCTCAACTTATACTGCAAGACTATAGTAACCAAAACAGCATGGCACCATAGTATGAAACAGCAGTATGAAAATAGAGACATATATCAATGAACAGAATAGAGAACCCAGAAATAAAGCCACATACTTATAGCTAACTTGTGACAATGTCAACAAAAGCATACACTGGTAAAAGAACACTCTTTTCAATAAATGGTGCTGGGAAAATTGGATTGCCATATGCAGAAGAATAAAACTGGATTGCTATTGCTCACCATATATGAAAATCAACTCAAGATGGATTAAGACTCAAATATAAAATATGAAACTTAAAAAAAAAAAAAAAAAACACTGCAAGAAAACCTAGGGAAACTTTTCTGGACATTAGTCTAGGCAAAGAATTTATGACTAAGACCTTAACAGCACAAGCAATAGAAACAAAAATAGAAAAATGGAACTTAATTAAATAAAAAAGCTTCTGCACTGCAGAAGAAACAATCAACAGAGTAAACAGACAACCTGCAGGAGAGGAGAAAATATTTGCAAACGATGCAAACGACAGGGAACTAATATCCGGAATTTACAAAGAACTCAAACAACCACAACAAAAACAAATAACCCCAGTGAAAAGCAGCCAAGGGACATGAATAGACATTTTTCAAAATAAGACATACAAATGGCCAGCAAGCATATGAAAAAAAAATGCTCAAATCACTACTAATTGGAGAAATGCAAATTAAGACCACAATGAGCTACCATCTTACACCAGTCAGAATGATTAAAAAGTCAAAAGTAACAGATCTTGGTGAAGATGTAGAGAAAAGGGAACTCTTAGACACCATTGGTGGGAATGAAAATTAGTACAACTTGTATGGAAAACAGTATGGAGATCTCTCAAATAACTAAAAATAGAACTACAATGGGATCCAGCAATCTCACTAATGGGCATCTACCCAATAGAACTACAATAGGATCCAGCAATCTCACCAGTGGGCATCTACCCAAAGGGGGAAAAAAAAATCATTATATACAGAAAAGATACCTGCCTTTGTATGTTTATCACAGCACTATTCAAAACAACGAAGTCATGGAATCAACCTACGTGTTCATCAACAGATGATTCAATAAGGAAAATGTGGTATTGTTCCAAAATGGAATACTACTGAGCCATTAAAAAGAATTACATTATATCTTATGCAGCAACATGGATGGAACTGGAGGCCACTGTCTTAAGTGAAATCACTCAGAAACAGAAAGTCAAATACCACATGTTCCCACTTATAAATGGGGCTAAATAATGTGCACACATGGACATGGTGAGTGGAATAAAAGACACTGGACACTTGGAGGGTGGAAGGGTGGGAGGGAGGTGAGGGGTGAGAAATTACTTAAGGGGTACAACGTATATTATTCAGCTGATGGCTACGCTAAAGCCCTGACTTCACCACTACACAATATATCCATGTAACAAAACTGTACTTGTACCCTTCCATTTATACCAATAAAAAATACTTAATTTCTTAACATTATTCCTCAGTAACTTGTAGGCATCCAGTCTTCAAATTTAGATGGAATCATGCTTATTTGCAGCCCCTTCTATTTGCAAAGAGAGTTCCATCCTCACACAGACCCTAACACTCAAGAATACAGCAAAATCATTTAGCGTTAATGAGACCCAGACTTTCTGGATGTTACTATGTTACTAAGTGTTGTGCTGAGTGCTTTGTATATATGATTCTTTCATTGCTTACAGTTACAAGTCTATGAAACAGATACGACTGCTGCATTTCACAAGTGAGAAAGTTCAAGCACAGAAAGATTACTTAGGACCCGTGAAATGGGTCGTAGCTGGAGTTTGGACTCCGCAGTCCATCCCTGAGCCGTGGACTCAACCTCTGTTCTTTCAGCCACCACCGTTTGGTGCCACAGCAAAGGCTGTCTTCTACTAGAAAGGAAATGTTTGCAAGTCAAGTATGAGCTTCAAGTAAGAAGGAGTTGCATTAAAATGAAATAAAACAGAATGATAGTGTATTGCTGCAAACTAGTGTAGTTAGAAAATGGGCTGATGCATAGAGCAGCCAGGGAAGAGCTGCCCCATCCCGGGCTCCCGTGAGGAGCAGCCCTGTGCGTGCCCCTGGCAGGAAGGGGTGGGTGCCCTGCGAGGCCCAGGCCTGAGTCTCCCCAGACACACCCAGCAGCCTTTGTTTCTCTCTCTGTTGACTGTGCTCTTTCTATGCCCAGAGTAACATTTTAATGCCACTGCGGATAATTTAAATCCTAGGGATTTTTAGAAAATGTTCATAGACTCAGGACAGAACCGTTCTGCGAAACCGTATGTTTTCTACGTTTCTCATTTATTTATGTTTTTCTCATATATTTCTCCACTTTGTAGAAGAAACTACAAATTATGAGAGAGAGGGAGAGAAAGTGGGAGAGACAGAGAGGGAAGAAGAGAGAGAAAAAAGTGGATGCCGATGAGGACCCTCTTTCAACCCTAATCTGGATTATCAAGCTCTTGGGGCATTCACGAGGACAAAAGATGGTAAATGAGTTGAAGCAAAGGGGAAAAGGCAAAAATTAAAACTCTTAGTAACAATCCGCAGCTGCATGGCATTGGAGACCCATGTGTGGTCTTGGACTGTGTCGTCACACTCTATGTTAATAACTGGATTGGAAAGAAAGAGGATTACAGCCAACTTAGATGGACGCACCCTGCCCGCCCTGTGATGGAGACAGGATGTGTTTTCTGAATTAGACAAGTGATGGGCGAGGGAACTGTCCGCCAATTCCTTAAACTTTAACGTCAGCCACAGCCCTAGTAGCTGTTGGTAGGCACTGCCTCTGATATCAGGGGCCCAGGCGGCCGAATCTCAAAAGGCACCTGTGCAATAAATCCCAGTTGAAAGACCTGGCCCAGCCTGTGTTTCCGGAGTTATCTGTGGGGCTCCCAAACATCATTCCATGAGATTATAAGGGATTAAGGAAGAAACGAGCTCCCAGATCAACCAGCAAATGGAACAGGGAGCAAAGATGCTGAGGAAAATGTGGAGAGAATGTGGAGGAGGTGAAGAAGGGGTAGGGAAGCAGGCCTGGGGCTTGGGGCTAGTGGTGTGTAGGTCTCCTCGGGCTGCTGGGACTGGCAGAGATGGACCCTCTCACCCTCTCACAGCTCTGGGACTGAAGCCTGACACTGGATGTTTGCAGGGCTGGGCTTCCTCTCAGCCTCTGGGGACACCAGCTGTCCCCGGCATTCCCCGGCTCAGACGTACCCTCCCAGCTCAGCCTCCATCATCACGGGGCCATCCCCCGCTCTGCCCTTCACACAGCCTTGTCCTGGGCTCCGTCCTAAACCCCTCCTACAAGGGCGCCTGCAACGTGGGGTCAGGCCCACCCTCGTGAGCGCCTCTGAAATTAATGACAAAGACCCTCTTTCCAAATAGGGTCCCATTTTTTACAGGCATCAGGGGTGAAGACTTCCCATTTTTGGAAAATAGTGCAAACCACAGTGGGAGGGCAGGGGGAACATTTTATCAAATCACAGTGACGTGAGCACAGGCCTGGCTGCTGAGAGAACAGCGCCGTGCAGGGAAGAGGCCAGCCCTGGAGAGTGGAAATGGTCGCCTGGACACGGATTCCACATGAGGGAAGATGATGAGCAGAGATGATCTCACGAGGGAGGACGAGGATCCAGGGGACGCTGACAGCCACCAGCAAAGGTTGACCTGCCATTCGCAGGACGTGGCCCTGCAGAGGACATGGGGCGTGTGGTCACCCTCTCTCCTGTGTTTCGTGTTTCCCCAGGATCAATTGGAGAATTATTCTGTGGCTTCTTCTATGTTTAGAGTCAACTGCTTTTTTGTGAAGACAGCCCGAGGGAAGCTCAGAATTCTCCCCACCATGGCTGGCTGAGGGGCCTCCTGGGGAAGCGTTTCTGAAACTCTGCTGTTGGAAAAGCTAACAGCAGGCTGTCCTTGATAGGACTTGACTAGTTTAATATGAATTTCTTTTTACAAAAAATTATGGTTATAAAGTATTTGCTATACCTTGCTAAGTATGCAATGTTGTGCAAACAGAGTGATTCATGGTGTTTCAGAACTTGAAATAAACAGATTGTAATAAAAATGCCCCCACTTAGGAAGAAAGAGGATGTTGCAGGCAGGTGGTGGAAGTGGGCTTGCTGAATCGAAGACACTGATTTGCTTTTCTTACATACAGAACCCACTCCTATTTAAGGACCCCTGGACTCAATGTGTCACTCCAAACTCCTGAACATTCGGCACATACAATACCGAATCCAGCGCTACACACAGGAAGAGCCCCAGAGCTGTGAGAGGGTGAGAGGGTCCATCTCTGCCAGTCCCAGCAGCCCGAGGAGACCTACACACCACTAGCCCCAAGCCCCAGGCCTGCTTCCCTACCCCTTCTTCACCTCCTCCAGCTGACTACACTCAGCTGCCAGCAAAGAACGGAGAAGGGTCCACTTGAACTTAAACTCAGGGCACTCCCAGCATTTAACTAACTCATTAGAATGAGTATTTATAAAGCCGATTTCCTCCTATACATGGAATGGAATTGAACTTGCTGTATTCCATACGCAAGACCCAACGTGTTAAACGACATGCCTCTAAAATGGGAATTTTAACCAAATTTTAACCAAATCTTTGTTCAACTTCCTTTTTTTTTTTTTTTTTTTTTTGAGACGGAGTCTCGCTCTGTCGCCCAGGCTGGAGTGCAGTGGCCGGATCTCAGCTCACTGCAAGCTCCGCCTCCCGGGTTTATGCCATTCTCCTGCCTCAGCCTCCCGAGTAGCTGGCACTACAGGCGCCCGCCACCTCGCCCGGCTAGTTTTTTGTATTTTTTTAGTAGAGACGGGGTTTCACCGTGTTAGCCAGGATGGTCTCGATCTCCTGACCTCGTGATCTGCCCGTCTCGGCCTCCCAAAGTGCTGGGATTACAGGCTTGAGCCACCGCGCCCGGCCTGTTCAACTTCCTTTAACCCAGAACTAATTAAAGTTCCGATAACTTTAGGGAGAACAGGGGGAGGATGGTGCTGGTGGACAGGCAGAAAAGTAACTAGAATTCTACCAGAAAGCTCAAGTTGTCATAAAACGGAAGCTTGAACATCATAATCATAATACAGCGGTGCCAACTCCAAACAAGTACCAAACGCTACCAAAGAGTGGCCGCTCCTGGATTCTGAAGAAGAGCAGAGTTTGGGCAGCAGATAAAGGGAGAAGAGCCCGGGGCAGAAGCCTTGGCCCCCGGAAGCCAGCACCCTCATGCCTTAGGAGGGTGGCAGCCCTGGCTGTTCCTTCCTGTGCCGCGGGTATCCCTGGAAGAAGGAGGACTGGAACCCGCCCGGCTGCAACTCCTGCTTTGTTCTGTGAGGAACAATACTCCCTTTGAAATCCTACTGATTTCTCTAATGATTCGTCAGTCTGTGGACGATGTGACCCGTGCTGGTCACGACAGATTTCAGCACCCGTGCCTTCTGTGCCCACTGTGTGGGCAGGGGCTCCTGCTGAGAGCAGGGTGAGCAGGTTTCACACCTGCCTAAGCAGCTGCAGGCCGTGGTAGGCTCACTGCCCCATGTGCAGCACCATCTTTCCCATGCATATATTGAGGTGTTTTTACTGCCACATCTTTGGTTACTCCGAGCTCTGAAACAGAGGAAGCCCTCAGTACTGCCTCTTCCCCAGCACCTCTGCTCCAGGCTCAGTGCTGGACTCTGGGTGCCCGTCCACGTCCGCCTTGTGACTCAGCTCCCGCCAGGGCCAGTTGATGAGGAGAGCAGGGTTCATCTTGGAAAGACCAAGCCCTGAAGACAGAACAGAACCTGGGTTTCCGCTTAACCTGGAGGCCCTGGGGAAGCGCCGCAAACAAAACCCTCTCCAGAGTCTCCTCTTTCAAGTGGATTATTCTCCAAACAGCACTTCTTCCCCCGTGTCAGTTTCACTTGATGCATACTTTATAAGGAAGTCCAAGATCTGGAGTGATACCTTGAAGGTCACGGATATGCGATGCCTGTCGTGATACCGAAGATAAACAGCCAAGTGAAATTTGGTATCAGTGACTGTGCAGCTGTCTTGGCTTTCACTGGGTTTCATGAGGCGCCCTCCAGAACCCCAGGGCCAGGAGCGCCAAACTTTCCCTTGTCGCAGGGCTTTTGTTCCCACAGGACAAAACAAAAGAACACATTGAGGTGATCAAAGGATGCAGCATTCATCATTCAAACTGTGCTTCTCGTTTTTTATCCGTAAAATGGGTCTAATCTAAATAATTCCTCAGAGCATTCCTGTGAGGGATAAATTAGCTAATGCGGCAAAGTTTTTGAAACAGTGTGTGGAATGGAATGGAGCAGCCTCTCGAGAAGTATTTACATTTTACATCATTCACTGCATCGTTCATACTCATGTGGGGGCCCCTGTGCTGTCTGAAGATGTGCTTCTGAATTATATTTCATATGCATAGCCTTCTTCCCAAAGCAATGAAATGGCATTCCGGAGAAATCAGATTATTGAGCTAGTATAAGCAAAGGATTTTCATGCCAGTCAGGAGAGGTAGACACAAAAGCTTACGGGCCGGTTCTGAGTCTCACTGGCCATGGGCTTGGGCCGTATGATGGGGAGGACGCCCGTCTGTGTTTCTGATAGCGAATGAGATCCATTGTTAAGTCCATAAGAACAATAAAAATGAGGAAGCTGTGTTACAGAAATGCTGTATTAGAAGAAAAAAAAAGTTTCTGAAATCTTTAGGCCTCCAAGGCTGAGCTACTGCAAACCTCCGTATCCGTCTGCCTGTCCACCAACCTTCCAGCCTGAGTTTCCTCGTTAAGCAGTGGTGTGATCTCCTAAGGGCCTGAAAAATGAGGCTTGCTCAGTCAGCAAAGTGGAGTACCAGAGCTTCCTGCAAACACTTTTTTCAGAGTGAGATAGAAAATGCCAAGGTTTTCTGACTCAAGATTGCTCGTGGGATTTTTGGAGCTCTTTTCAGAAGAGCTGGTTCAGGGAATTTTCCACAAAGAGAAAAACAAAAGACTACAAAATAAAAACAGCTCAGAAGCTGCAGAAGAGAGAGGGACATGTAGGAGACAGGCCGCGCTGCTTCTGCCCATGTCCAGCTAAGTCTGATGGGGCTTCATACGGCCAGGGACCCAGCCCCCCTGGCAAAGGTGGTCGGCACATCTGTGCAGCACCTGGCCACAGTTGTTGACGTTCTTGCCCTCATAATGTCAGCCTCCTATTTAGGCTGTAGAAAAAAGCCACACTTCTTGTGAGAGCTCCCCATGAAACTGTTTGAATTAAACTTGAAAGGATATTTGTCGACTTTGGTCAAGGGCAAGACCTAACTCTCAACAGTGGTTTTACGTTTCTCCTGCGTCAAACACGTTTGCAGCCAAAGATCTGTTAAACAAACCTCCAGCACCAGCCGCACCACAGAGAGGGTGAAGCTTCTCCTACAAAGTGCCCAAAGGCATTGTTTTTGCGTCCTTTGGAATGACAGCCACAAGTTTCATACCTGCACTTTTCTTTCCTTGCTCTTTTGTTTTGTTTTGAGATGGAGTCTGGTTCTATTGCCCAGGCTGGAGTGCAGTGACATGATCTCAGCTCACTTCTGCAACCTCAGCCTCCCAGGTTCAAGCAATTCTCCTGCCTCAGCCTCCTGAGTAGCTGGGATTATAGGCATGTGGCACCACCCCTGGCTAATTTTTGTATTTTTAGTAGAGATGGGGTTTCACCATGTTGGCCAGGCTGGTCTTGAACTCCTGAACTCAGGTGATATATCCACCTCAGCCTCCTAAAATGCTGGGATTACAGACGTTAGCCACCTCACCCAGCCTCTTTGCTCTCGCTGGCATCTTGTTGCCGGCACTGGCTCATAGCACCCGACCTCTTTGCTCTTGTTGGCGTCTTGTTGCCGGCACTGGCTCACAGCATAGTGTGCACAGCATTGGCCCGGGTTATTGGGTTTCTCCTGCCTTTCCGGTATCACCGTGCAGCCCTGGGCATGCACCTGCCAAATAAAGCTCAGTACTTTAACCTCCACCACAGGCTCTGCTTTGCAGATAATTTGGGTTCAAACAATCACTTTCTAAAACTGTTACAGGACCATGTCCAAAGTGAGGACACCAGTTCAGAAATACAAACATACATTAGATTTCTATGTTAGTTATGAGTCAATTGATTTTCTTGAATATAACTTTCTTCAAGATTATAATAATCTTATGCTACCTTTTACTGAAAAAGTATTATTTCTAGGACACAGAAATGCTTACAAATACTATTTCATAATGAAACCAGAAGAAATAACTTTATTTTTGTAATCTGTATTTTATTAGGCTTGGCATTTCTTTGCATGTGGAGAAATGGATATTTGGAATATATAAGTTGAATGCCAAGTGGCTATTTCCTGCATTGAAGTAAGTGAATTATCCATTGTAACTCATCTGCTGTCTGTGGTTTATATTAAATACCAGGATATGTTTACCCAGCTGATTTTTATAACTACATAAGTTTGAAGTACTTACAGAAGTACATCTAGCAACCAAAACACAGACCTGAATACCTTTTCTTATAACCAAGCCTGAGACTGTCATTCCAGCTGTGATTACAGTTCCTAATCAGTAGACTTTAAGTACAGGGGTTACTCTGGTGGGTCTGACTTCATTAATTTGGAGGCCTGGGAGCAGACTGGGACTTCCCAGAGGATGAGAAGAAATTCTGCTGGAGGATGACCCTTTGGCTAATGCCCATGGAATTCCCAATGCATCAGGTTCTTCCCTCCTGCCATCTTGTTCTACGTGATTCCAACTTACTTCACCAGCCCCAGCACAGTGTGAGTCAATTTCTTGTAATAAATCTTGGCCTGTACCTCTGTGGCTGGAGTGTGACCAAGATGCCATTCATTTTGATCCAGTTCCACAAAGATGCATGAAGCACTGACTGTGTGCCAGAGACTGAGGCTGGAGAGCCGACTGAGTCACGGTCTTTACCCTTGATGCTCAGGGACCAGCAGGAGAGACAAAATGAGATATGAGGCTGCACAGTGTGCTGAGACCAGCATCTGAAGCAACTCACAGGTAGACAGGCACTGATTTTTTGGGAGGGCCACAAGGGCCTGCTGAGGACAAGGGCCGAAGAATGTGCGGTGCTTGTCCCACAGAACAGAAGCAAGGCAGGGTTGCAAGCAGGGGAGGAACGGCATTCCTGCCACTGACTTCTCTGGTGTATGCAGCAGCTAACAAAAGGCTAGAGCCATGCAGACAGGAGTGAAATGGCGAGTGCCAGGGCAGGGGAGTGGCAGAATGAGGGGCTGAGGATGAAGGGCCTGGGTCACAGTTATGTGGGATCAAGTAGTCTAGACAACCAGTGTGCAGTGCGGGCACTGTAGCTCATAATACTGCCTCATAGACGGGATATTTGCTACGACAGTAGATTTTAGGTGTTCTTATCGCACAAAAAAGTAGCCATGGGAGGGGATGGATGCATTACTTCACTGGCTGTAGTGATCACTGGGCTGTGAATTTGTATCTCAAAGTGTCATGTTGTGCACTGGAATTTAGCAGAATAAAAATAAAATTTCAAAATAAAAAAATAACAACCAATTACTCAATAAAGTTGGAGGTGAAATAGGAGGAATGACAAGGACAGTGACCTCTGGGGGCTCAGGCTGTGATGGGCACTGATTTGGGCAACCGTGGGATGTGCCTTCTGTTAGGTCCTGCACGTCCGCACCCTGCGGAGCATGGGCCTGGGCAGGGCTGCTTGCCATTGCAGAGGGGGAGATCCCACAGGGAGAGGAGGGTTCTTATCTCCCTGCCCTGCAGACCCCACGGCAAGGCAGTTTGGAGGGAGCAATTGTGGGGGACGAGATAAATGGCACCAAAGGGAGTTGTAGAGGAGAAATGTGTGGTTTCCAAGGCACTCCGACCAGAAAAAAAGGTTGTTGTTTAAAAAAGAGAAATGTTGCTGGATGTGGTGGCTCATATCTGTAATCTCAGCACTTTGGGAGGCTGAGGGAGGCGGATCATTTGAGGTCAGGAGTTCAAGACCAGCCTGGCCAACATGGTGAAACCTCGCCTCTACTAAAAATACAAAAAATTAGTCAGGCATGGTGGCAGGTGCCTGTAATCCCAGCTACTCAGGAGTCCCAGGCAAGAGAATCGCTTGAACCCAGGAGGCAAAGATTGCAGTGAGCCGAGATGACATGGCTGCACTCCATCCTAGCGACAGAACAAGAATCTGTCACACACACACACACACACACACACACACACACACACGAGAAATGTTGATGAGTGAACGTGTGTTTTCTCACAGTGTGGTGGGCAGCCTCTTCTTCTCCCCCTTGCTTTCCCTTGAAGTATATTTTAGATATATATATATATATATATCTTACATGAGAGGAATTTTTACAACGCAATCTGTAAAGCAGGCAGAAAGGATGGAGGAAGCAGTGCTGTTGGTTCATGATTGGGCAGAGAGGGGAACTCACTGAGAGGGGAACCCCCTCCCCGTGCCAGCCGCCCGGATAAACTGCAAGGGTTGTAGGGCCTGGCACGCAGCAGGCCTTGGGAGCCACCTCACCTCAAGTCGCCTGTGCACCTGGACAGGTGGCTCTTTTCTTCTGTGAGCGTAGAGGCCTCTCTTCCAAGGGAGAAGCATCAGGACAATTATTCCTCAGGTGTGTCTGGAGGGCAAAAAAGTGTGTTATTTTTCTTGATTAAACAGAAGAACATGAATTGTACTTTTTTTTTGTTTTTGTTTTTGAGATGGAGTCTCGCTCTGTCGCCCAGGCTGGAGTGCAGTGACCAGATCTCAGCTCACTGCAAGCTCTGCCTCCTGGGTTCACCCCATTCTCCTGCCGCAGCCTCCGGAGTAGCTGGGACCACAGGCGCCGCCACCACGTCTGGCTAATTTTTTGTATTTTTAGTAAAGATGGGGTTTCATCATGTTAGCCAGGATGGTCTCGATCTCCTGACCCTGTGATCCACCTGCCTCGGCCTCCCAAAGTGCTGGGATTACAAGCCTGAGTCACCAAGCCCGGCCGAATTCTATTTTTTAAATGTGTATTTTGGTCAGTCTTCCTGTCCAATCGAAGCTGTTAAATTTAAATATTAACAACAGCAACAACAAGAGCAGTCAAAGCCTTCCCATCTCACTGCACGACTTTAACACACAGCGGGCTGAGTCTAACTGGAAAGGCAAGAACCCGGGCGTGAAATCTCCGGGAGCCGAAGCGAAGTTCCGCCCTCATTCTGCTGAGCAGGGACCCAGGCTGCCTTCGCGTTTTTAACTAAATTCACGTAATTTTGTATTCAAACTCAGTATTTAAGAAGAAACCTACTTGTAATTACATATGATTTTGTGATTTTACACAGATGTCATCAGGTTTCCGTTTCCAGTTTTAAAACTTGCTTCCTCTCTTCATCCCAGCCCAGCCCTGGAGTTCCTGGGATCAGGTGCGGCAGCAGCCCCCCATCCCAGGATCCCTCCTCACCGTGGCCTCAACACAGCAGCAGCCACACCTCCCGTTGTGAACCAGCATCTTCCATCACTCAGAGTCCCAAATGCCCATAATCGCAGTTTCCCAGGGAATTATTAGCTAACGTTTTGGGCACATTAATTTCTCTGAAACTTTCTTCAGGAGGTTGCATATACAGGGCAATTTTAATCCATTAGAGAAACAAATGATGGTATAACAAAATATTCAGTATGGGATCTCAGTAATTATAAAGTCTATTTAAAGTATCCCACGAGCTTTAATTTAAGTCATTTTGGACTTTTTTTCCCCCCCTTCTTTGGGAAACACATGCGCACTCTTCGAATATACAGGATAATGGTATTCATTTAGCACTCTACTCCCAATTTTCATTTTTTTATATAAAGCTTACACACCTAGAACCTTAAAGTTATTTTTTCATCTCATACAACAAATATATTTATTTAAAAATTTGATAACTTACACATTTCGCAATGCCCCATAATGAGAATACACAGCGATGACTGGTGTTAGCATGCTAATAAATGCACTTGTATATGGATTTCTCAATTCCTGCAAATATTGTTTAAATGAATCATGTGGTAGATTTTTAACTTATTTGTTTTGAAAATACAGATACTTACTAAAGCCTAAAACATAATCGCAGAACTTACAATTTTTATATGTAATAAAACCCCACGTGAAGCCTCTTGTGGTTCCCTTACCCACATCAGGTTACTTCTACCCTTATTTTAATGCTAATAAGTCTCTCGCCTTTCTCTGCAATTTTACTCCATGCATATGAGTCTTTTACCACTGATTCAGTTTTTGTTTTGCTTTGTTTCTGCAGTCTACACAAATAAAGTTTTAACGTATTTCAAAATTGACACATTTTCTGCTTTTAAATATCTTTAATGTTATCAATAGAAAAAATTAATTTTATCTTCTTAGAGCTGGCAAAAAAAGTATATTAGTTTTATAAATCATCTTTATAGTCAGCAAAATTACTTTTCTTCTTTTAATATAGACTTTTAGGTATCACTATATTAGAAATACTTTCTAAGTCACAAAATATTATTCTAAGACTTCATAATTCAAACATAATTTACATAACCAACAACCTACTAGAGAAATGCTGGTTTCTTTCCAATAATTATGCAATTTCATAGTATAATTTCATTGAATTATAATTGCTGTGCTATTAGCTTTTGTTATGTATCCATCTCAGAAGTTATTCGTCCAGCAGTTGTGTATCCAAGAATCAATTTTCTATTATTCTCTAAATATATAAGCACATTGTTTCTAGTTTACACGTTGACATATTGATTTGTGAGTAATAGTAGGTCACTATTTTAATGAGTGTTTTTATTTTAAATTTACATTAATTTTTGGACAATTATATTTTATATTTGATGAATTGTTCTCAAATGTATTTAACATTCAACTTTTTAATTTTTTTATTTTCAGAAGGTATGGATATTTACGCAATTAAACCGATTTTACCATAACCACTATTATTTATGCCATGTCTTGCCTTAATAAATGATGATATAAATATCAACTTACCTTTCCTTCTTGTAGCTTTATATGGTTGAATTTTTATGGTAGGCTCTTAGGTCATTGGAAATACAGTCATGTTTAGTGTCACTTTAAATTTTGCCCACAATTTGGTTGTTTTTCAAGAATAATTCAGTCTTTCTCCGTCCTTTTTTAACTTTTTATCTTTTTTGTCAAATATCTTTAGTGAGATATCACTGACATGTAAAAATGTGTATGTATTTGAGGTGTACACCTTGATGTCTTGATATGCATATACATTGTGAAATTATCAGCGAGATTCAACTAATTGGCATAACTATTACCTCTATGTAGTTATTATGTCTGTCTGTGTGTGTGTGTGCGTGTGTGTGTGTGTGTGTGTGTGTTCATGTGTGGTGAGAAGATTTTCTTTAAGAGCTATCCCCTTAGCAAATTTTAAGTATATAACAAAGTATTGTTGAATATTATCACCATGTTGTACATTAGATCTCCATAATTTATTCCTCCTGTCTAACTGAAACTTTGAAAAATTTGGCTATAATCTCCTCGTTTCCTCCTATCCCAGTCCCTGGCAACTACCATCCTACTCTCTGCTTCCTTGAGTTTGACTACTATAGATTCCACATATCAGTAGGATTATACAGTATTTCTCCTACTGTGTCTTGCTTATTTTGCTTAGCCCAATGTCCTCCAGCCCCATCATTGCCTTTATCCATGTATCCATCATAATGGCCATTCGAATTTGCATTCTCACAATTGTGTGCACGGGTTTCCTCTTCTCCACATCCTCTCCAGCACTTATCTTTCGGATAATAGCCATTCTAGCAGGTGTAAATTGACACTTCATTGTGGTTTTCATTTGCATTTCCCTGGTGATTAGTAATTTTGATCATTTTTCATATTCCTGCCAGCTATTTGTATGTCTTCTTTTGACAAATGCCTATTCAGGTCTTTTGCTCACTTTGTAATTTAGTTATGTGCTTTCTTGTTGTTGAGTTGTTTGACTTCCTTAGGATATCAACCCCTTATCAGATACATGGTTTACAGATACTTCCTCCCATTTTGTAGGTTGCCTCGTCCTTTTGTTGATTGTTTACTTTGCTGTACAGAAACTTTTCATTTTGATGCGGGTCCATTTGTCTATTTTTACTTTTGTTACCTGTGCCATTGGGATCATATTAAAAAAATCAGTGTCTAGACCAATGTCATGGAGATTTTCCCCTATGTTTTCTTCTAGTAGTTTTATAGGTTCAGGTCTTATACTTAAGTCTTTATTTTGTTTGGAGTTAATTTTGACTATGGCATAAAATAAAGATTTTGATTTTCTTGTTTCTGGAAGTGTAACATAATGTTGTTTATTTAAGATAGTTCCCCTATTTAGATGTAGGCGCTTATCATTATGAACTTGCCTCTTAGAACTGCTTTGCTGCATCTAGTAAGTTTTAGTGCTTCTATTTTCATTTGTCTAAATATACTTTTAAATTTTCCATTTTATTTTTTTAACCAGTTGGTTATTTACGAACATGTTGTTTAATATTCACTTTTGTAAATTTTCTAAAATTCTGTTACTGATTGCTAGTTCTGTGCCATTGTGGTCAGAAATGATACTTAATATGATTTCAGTCTTTTTAAATATGTTAAGACTTGTTTGTCAAATAATATATCCTGGAGAATGTTTTATGTGTACTTGAGAAGAAAATATATTCTGCTGCTGCTGGGTAGAAGTTTTTGTATATGTCTGTCTGGCTCATTTGGTCTAAAGTGTAGTTTAAGTTCAATGTTTTCTTACTGATTTTCTGTCTATATAATCTAAACTTTGTTGAAAAAGTGTTATTGAAATTCCCTCGTATAATTTTGTTTTAGTCTCTCTGTCTCTCTCTCTTTTCTGATACATTAATATTTGCTTTCTATATTTGGGTGCTCTGATATTGGGTACATATATATTTATAATTGTTATACTTCCTTACTATACAGACGTACCTTAAAGATATTGTGGGTTTGATTTCAGACCACCACAATGAAGCAAATAGTATAATAAAGTGAGCTGCACAAATTTTTTTACTTCCCAATACATATAAAGCTTGTTTTACATTATACTGTAGTATATTAGGTTTACAGTAACATCATGTTCAAAATATATAAATATCTTAATTAAAAATGCTTTATTGGTTATAAATACTAACGATCATCTGAGCCATCAGTGAGTCATCATGTTTTTGCTGGTAGAGGGTCTTGCCTCAATGTCGATGGCTGCTGACTGATAAGGGTGGTGGTTCCTGAAGGTTGAGGAGGCTGTGGCCATTTCTTAAAATAAGATGACAATAAAGTTCTTCACACGGAATGACTTCTTTTCACAAAAGATTTATCTGTAACGTGTGACACTGTTTAATAGCATTTTATCCATAGTACAACTTCTTCCACATTGGAGTCAATCCTCTCTAACCTTTTTACTGCTTTATCAACTAAGTTTGTGTAATATTCCACATTTCTGTTGTTATTTCAGCAATGTTCACAGCATCTCCTAGATTCCATCTCCGTAAAGCATACTTTTGTTTTTGCTCATTCGTAAGAAACAACTCCTTTCCTGTTAAAATTTTACCGTGAGATTATAGCAATTTAGTTAATCACATCTTCAGGCTCCATGTTTAATTGTAGTTCTCCTGCTATTTCCACCACATCTGCAGCCAGTTCCTCCACTGGAATTTGAATCCCTCAAGGTCGTCCTGCAAGGTTGGAATCCACGTCTTCCAAACTCCTGATCATGTTCATATTTTCATCTCCTCTCCTTGAGCGTGAATTCTTAATGGCATCAAGAGTGTTAAATTATTTCCAGAAGGTTTTCAATTTACTTTGCTCAAGGCAAAGAGAAATCACTCTCTATGGCAGCTGTAACTTTATGAAATGTATTTTTTAAATAATAAGGCTTGAAAGTCAAATTTATTTCTTGGCCTAGGGGCTGCACGATGGATGTCATGTTAGGAAGCATGAAAATAACATTCATCTCCTTGTGCATCTCCATCAGAGCTCTTGGGTGGCCAGGTGCAATGACAAAGAGCAGTAATATTTTGAAAGGGATTTTTTTTTTTTTTCTGAGCAGTAGGTCTGAATAGTGGGCTTAAAGCATTCAGTAATCCATGCTGTAAACAGATATGCTGACATTAAGGCTTTGTTGTTTCATTTATAAGGGACAGACAGAGTCTATTTGGCGTAATTAAGAGTCCTATGATTTTCAGAATGAACATGAGCATTGGCTTGAAGTTAAAGTCATCTGCTGCATTAACCCCTAACAAGAGAATTAGATTGTCCTTTGATGATCTGAAGCCAGGCGTTGACTTCTTTTCTCTAGCTATGAAACTCCTAGATGACATCCGCTTGCAGTATGAGGCTGCTTTGTCTACACTGAACATCTGTTGTTTGGTGTAGCCACTTTTACCAATTATCTTAGCTATATCTTCTGGATAATTCACTGCAGCTGGTACATGAGCACTGTCTGCCTCACCTTGCACTTTTTTGTTATGAAGATGACACCTTTTCTTAAATCCCATGAACCAGTCTCTGCTAGCTTCTACTTTTCTTCTGCAGCTTCCTCACTTCTCTCAGCCTTCGCTGATTTGGAGAATTGAGGGCCTGGATCTTTATGTGGCTTTGGTTCAAGGGAATGTTGTGGCTGTTTTGTTCTTTATCCAGATCACTAAAACTTTTTCCACATCAGCAGCAAGGTTGCCTCACTTTCTTACCATTCCTGTGTTCACGGAAGTAGCACTTCTTAATTCTTTGAATTCACAACTTGGCTGTTTGGTAGGAGAGGCCTAGCTTTCTGCCTAGCTCAGTTTTTGACATACCTTCCTCTCTAAGCTGAGTCATTTCTAGCTTTTGATTTAAACTGACAAATGTATGACTATTCCTTTTACTTGAAAACTTAGAGGCCATTATAGGGTTAGTAACTGGCCTAATGTCAATATTGTTGTTTCTTAGAGAATAGAGACCTGAGGAGATGGAAAGAAATACAAGAATGTCCATTTGATCAAAACACACAGAGCATTTATTAAGCTTGTTGTCATATGGGCATGATTTGTTATGCCCCCAAACAATTACAATATTAACATTGAAAATAACTGATTATAGATCATAACAACACATACAATAATAATGACAACATTTAAAATATTTCTAGAAATAACAAAATGCAACATAGAGACATGAATTAAGCATGTGCTTTCTGGAAAAATGGCACTGTTAGACTTGCTTAATGCAGGGTTACCATAAATTTTCAATTTGTAAAACAATGCGCTATCCGTGGAGTGCAGGAAAGTGAAGTGCAAGAACATGAATTATGCCAGTTTAACTCCTTTCTTTGCCTCTTTTTCACAATTTTGCACTTAATGTCTATTTTATCTGATGCAAGTATTGCTACCCCTGCTATCCTTCAGTTTCCAATTGTATGAAATCTCTTTTGCTATTTCTTCACTTTCTATTTGTGTTACTACCAGGGAAGTGAGTCTCTCATAGGAAGCCTTTAGTTGGGTCTCTAAAAAAAATTCCATTTATCTATCCTATATATTTTTATTGGAGAATTTAATCTGTTTATATTCAAAGTAATTATTGATAGATGAGGACTTGCTAATGTCATTTGTAATTTGTTTTCTGGTTGTTTTTTCTGTAGATTCTTTGTTCCTTCCTCTCTTGCTGTGTTATTTTCTGATTAAATCATTTTTTTCTAGTGGTATGAATTAATTGCTTGCTTTTTAGCTTCTCTGTATGTCTATGGATTTTTGCTTTGTGTTTACCAAGAGGCTTATGTAAAACATCTGATAGTTATATCAGGCTATCATAAGCTGATAACTTAACTTTGATCACATTTTTGAAATTTAACTTCTATCCATTCCCTTCCACATTGTATGTCTTTAATGTCACCATTTCTATCTTTTTATATTGTGTATATCTTAAGAAATAATTACAGCTGTGATTATTTTAATTGTCTTTTAATCTTTATACCAAAAATTGGAATGGTTTACACACCACCATTACATTATTAGAATATTCTGAATTTGACAGTGCACTTACTTTTATCAGTGAGTTTTTGTCTCTCCTATGTCTTCGCTTGATCTTAGCCAAAAGACTGAGAAGTGATTTATCATATGTTTCCATTTCACCAATTAGTAACTTTTTCTTTCAGCTTGAAGAACTTCCTTTAGCATTTCTTAGAAGGCAGATCTATTGATAATAAGATTTCTCAACTCTTTCTTGTTGTTTTTCTGGGAAAGTCTTTCTCCTTTATTTCTGCAGTGTAGCTTTGCCAGCCAAAGTATTCTTGGTTGGCAGATTTTTTTCCTTGAGCATGTTGAATATATCATCTCAGTCTCTCCTAGCCTCTAAAGTTTCTGTTGAGAAAGTCACAGCAAACCTTATTGAAATGTCCTTATATGCGATACATTTCTTTTCTCTTTCTTTTCTCTTGCTGCTTTCAGAATCTTTTCTTTGTCATTTGTTTTTGACAGTTTGATTTTATGTCTTGCTTGGATTGTATCTGAAGACCTCTGACCTTCCTATACCTGAATATTTATGTTTCCCAGATATGGGAAGTTTTAAGCTATTCTTTCTTTAACTAAAGTTTCTGTTCCTTTGCCTCTTTTCTTTTTAAATTCCTGTAATTCAAATATTTTCTGTCTTGATTCTCTTCCATAATTTCTGTACTCTTTCTTAATTCCTTTCATTCTTTTTTCCCACTGACTGCATATTTTCAAATAACTTGTCTCCAAGATCATAAAATTTTTCTTCTCCTTGATCATTTCTGCTGTTGATGTTCATTGCATTTTTCATTGCTTTCATTGTAGTATTCAGCTCCAAAATTTTTATATTTTTTATGATTTAAATATCTCTTTTATATTTTTTATGATTTAAATTTCTTGTTTTGTAAAAATTAAGAAGTGGGACCTAATTAAGCTTGAAAGCATCTGTTCAGCCTAGGAAACTATCAGTAGAGTAAATAATGGCTGACCCATAGCATGGAAAGAAATATTTGCAAACTATGAATTCAACAAGGATCTAGCATCCAGAATTTATAAGAAACTTAAACAAATCAAACAGCATAAAACAAGCAGCTCCATTTAAAAATGCACAAAGGACATGAACAGACACTTCTCAAAATGAAGACATACCAGCAGCCAACAAACATATGAAAAAAATTATCATTATTACTAATGATCAGAGAAATGCAAATAAAAACCACAATGAGATACCATCTCATTGTTATTGTTGTTATTATTAAAAAGTCAAAAAACAGATGCTGGCAAGGCTGTGGAGAATGGATAACAGTTGTACACTATTGTTGGGAATGTAAATTAGCTCAGCCACTGTGGAAAGCAGTTTGGAGATTTCTCAAGGAACTTAAAGCAGCTACCATTAGGCCCAGCAATTCCATAATGGGCATATGCCCAAAGGAAACTAGATGATTATAACAAAAAGACACATGCACTTATATGTTTATCACCACAGTATTCTCAGAAGCAGAGACATGGAATCAACCTAGGTGCCTATCAAAGGTGGACTGGATGAAGAAAATGTGGTTCATACACACCATAGGATACTATGCAGCCATACAAAGGAATTACAATCATGGCCTTTGCAAGAACATGGTGGAGCTGGAGGCCATAATCCTAAACAAATTAACACAGGAACAAAAATCCCAATACTGCCGCATTTCTATCAGAGAGGGACTAAACAATGACACCCGTGGATAGAAACATGGCAAAAACAGGAACTGCAAACTACTAGCTGGAGAGAAAGGGATGCGAAGAGGATTAAAAACTACCTGTTAGGTACATGTGCTCCTGCCTTAAGGTGTAATATACTCATGGAACAAACCTGCACATGCACCCCTGTATCTAAAATTAAAGTTGAAAAAATTCTTGTTTTGTTAATGTACTGTTTTTATGATTTTGTTGACTGCTTCTCTGTATTTCCTGAAGTTTGCTGAGCTTCCTTAAAACAATTATTTTTAGTTTTTTAGTTGTTTCTTGTTTTGGTCAAGGCACTTGTATTAGGCTCATGTTTTTAAGATGCATTACTGGGAAGTTACTGTGGTTATTATCCAGTGCTGTATGCCTCCTGTTTTTTTCATGTTTCTTCTCAGCCTTCACTGTTGATGGTGTGCACATTCGTAGAGCATCCCCTGACAGACTTCGACAGCTACATTATGGTGTGAAAAACCTCTCCTACTGGGGAGTAGGTGTGAGAGTGCTGGTTGGGTGACGAGCAGTTATGGGTGCCGCGCAATGCAACTGTGTGTTCTTTATTCAGTTTCTCAGCTTAGTTGGTGTTCTCAAAGATTCCTCATATCTCTTGATTTAGTCAACAGTCTATTTAGTCACTTCTGGTCTTTGATTGGGGCTCTAATGCACTACATTTAAGTGATTATTAATGGTAAGGACTTACTAGTGCCATTTGTTGTGTGTGCTTGAAATTCCTTTTGATTCTTTCTCTTCTTGCTGTTTTAATTTTGTTATTTTATCATATTCTTGTAGTGGTTTGATTTGACTTTTTTCTCTTTATTTTTGTGTATCTACTACATATTTTATCTTTCTTTTTTTGTTTTGTTTGTTTGTTTGTTTGTTTGAGATGGAGTCTTGCTTCTGTTGCCCAGGTTGAAGTGCAGTGGCACAATCCTCTCCACTGCAACCTCCACCATCCTGGGTTCAAGCGATTTCTCCGTGCCTCAGTCTCCTAGTAGCTGGGATTACAGCATCGCCCATCACGACTCTGCAATTTTTTATTTTTATAGAGATAAGTTTCACTATAATGGGGCCAGGCTGGTCTTGAACTCCTGACCTCAAGTGATCCGCACCTCGCCTCCCACATGTCTGAGATTACAGGCCATGACCACTGATGTGCAGCCTCTACTATGTATTTTCTTTTTAGTAATCATGAGGCCTGTTTAAATCTTGTATTTATTATCCTCTAATTTAATTTGGTAACAACTTAAGTTCAATTATACACAGAAACTTGTACTTTTATACCCACTCCCCCAATTTGTCTTCTTGATGTCAGAGTTTACTTATTTTTACATTGTAAATTTATTATCAAATTTTGGTGGTTATTATTATTAATAATTTTGTATTTTAATTTTTACATTAGGATTATGTGCATGTCACACACACCAACCACTACAGTGTTACATTATTCTGTACTTTACTATGTATTTACCTCTATAGTGAGCTTTATACTTTCATATGCTCTCATGTTGCAGGCTGGCACATTTTCAGTTCCATTTAAGGATTCCCTTAAGCATTTCCTGCAAGCAAGTCTAATGGGAAACAAATACAAACATACAAACAAACAAAAAAAACTAAAACTCTTTTTCATTCCTTGGGAAAGATTTTATATCTCCTTCATTTTTAAAGAATCTCTTTGCAGCATATGTATTCTTAGTTGCCCTTTTTCATCTTTTCTTTCTTTTCTTTCAGTACTTTGAATACATCACCTTGCTCTCTCCTGGCCTGTGAAGTTTCTGTTGAGGAATCCATTAATAAACTTACTGAGATTCCCTTGTATGTGACAAGCAGGTCACTTTTTTTTTTTTTCTGCTTTTAAAATTCTTTCTGACTTTGACTTCTGGCAGTTTAACTATAATGTGTTTCAGTGTAGAGTCCACTTTATATTCTACCTCTCTGGGGTCCTGTGGGTTTCTTGAGCCTGAATCTCGATTTCCTCACTGGATTTGGAGTATGTCATATTATTATTTTTTAAGTAAGTTTAATGCTCCTTTCTCTTTCTCTTCTCCTCCTGAGACTCTCAAAATGTGTGTATTAGTTCACCTGACGATGTTCTATAAGTCCTACTGGCTTTCTGAGTTTTTCAAACAGTTTTTACTTCCTTTCCCATCTGGGTGATTTCAAATAGCCTGTCTTTGAGTTAGCTGTTGTTTTATTCTGCTTGATTTAATTAATATCTGCTGTTGAAGGTCCCTATTGAATTTTTTGTTTAGTCATTTTATTCTTCAGTGCCACTTTTTGTGTTTGGTTCTTTTTCATGTTCTCTATTTGTTTGTTAACTTCTGACTTTGTTCTTGTATTGTTTTTCTAATTTTTGTTAAATCATTTATCTGTGTTCTCTTGCATTTTTCTAAGCTTCTTTGTAACAATTACTTAAATTTTTTTATAAATTATAGATCTCCATTATTTAAAATAATTTCTGGAAGTTTATCATCTCCCTTTGCCAATGTTATACGTCTGTATTTTTGTTTTGTTTATATTCTTGCACTGGTGTCTGCACATGTGAATAAGCAGTCACCTCTTCTAGACCTTATGGGCTGACTTCAGTAAGGAAAGGCTTTCACCTGAGTGGAGAGGCGTGGGCATGTCTACTGAGAAGGGCGTGCAGAAGCACATTATGGCACTGGGTCTGGTGTGCAGGGCACCTGGTGGCTCTGCATCACACAGTGGCTCTAGCTCTGGAAGGGCAGGTGGCAGCTCAGCGACCCAGGCAGCTGGGGTCTATGACACTGGCCATTGCATGGCCCTTAGTGCCAAAGCTGTGGGGAAATCCACGGGGTCTGTGAGGGCTGTGGGGGCTTCAGCATCACATCTAGGTCTAGTTGTCTAGTTGTGAGTGGCTCCAGGAAAGCGAGGCCGAGGGCTGGCAGTGGGAACTGTATGAGCCCGAGTATGCATGTGATAGTGGGGCTGGGGCTAGTGGTAGGAGAGACATTTGTGGGCATGGATAGTGGCTGTCCTGGGTTTGGAGCCAGAGCACCAGCCATCACACTGGCTAGGGCAGCTCCAGATGGGAAAGGAAGTAACTGTTTAAAGGCTCAGGATGCCTAAGGACAGCAGTGGGGCAGGGGAGTGGTGGCTTAGGCATCTGGGGTCTGTAAAATCAAAAAATGTGAGGGCCCCTGGTGGTGAAATCTGTGGGGAGTCTTAGTCAGCTGCAATGGCTGTTGGCTTTCTCAGGGGAGAAATTTGCTGAGGTTCCCTATGGAGCAGTCCACTGGGGTCCACAGTGGTGAACACTATGTGGTCTTTGGCACTGAACATGAAGGGAGGTCCATGGTGCTTGCGAGGGCTGCTGCAATCCTAATGACAAAGACTACTGGGGTCCCCTGCAGAGCGGGCCATGAGGCACTGCACTGGTACCCGCTGCATTGCTGATACTAACAGGCACTTTTCTTCTTTGTTCCTAGCTGTATTCAGATGTGTCAATGATGTGGATTTCCCCAGTGATCTCGGTGGGTTGAAACAGAAGCGGGTGCTTCAGGCAGAGCCTCAGGAAGCTGGTCACTCATGCTGCTGTCTTTTTGCCTCATGAGGAAACTCAGAGGTCAGGGAGCTTCCTTCTGATGCTGAGCTGTGCCAGCCTGGGGATGGGGTGATGCAGGCAAAATTAAACTGATCTCCTTAGCCTTTCTGTGAAGTTATTCTCTCTCTCTCTCTCTCTCTCTCTCTCTCTCTCTCTCTCTCTCTCATTCCACTGTGGTGCTGCAACTTCTTGACTTCTGAACTTTCCCAGGGTTGTGTTAGTTTATGAATAGCTAATGGTTGTTTTCTGTTTGCAGGTGCAAATGAAACGGTCATCTACTCTGCCATCTTTCTGATGTCAACCTCTGCTCTTTTTATTGTTAACCTTAATAAAATCAGTTTCTAGTAAATACTTGTGTTTGTTTCTGGAATAATGCATCTGCCTATCTAGGCCACTATACCATACCTGTAAAATCATTCCCTTTAAAACATATTATAATATCAGAAACAGATAAACCAAAATTTTATTATAATTTTTTGACATGATTTTCCATAGCTACCACCTATCTATTAATTTTTGGTCAAATTAATTGAGCACTCTAGGCTTCAGTTTGTATATTTGTGTAATGAAAGGACTAAACTACAGCACATCCAAGTCTCATTTCAAGTTTATTCTTCGGCAGTTCTTTGAATCTATTGTTTCTACCCTGGAAAAAATTTATTACTTTTTAAAAATTGATGTACAAAAGGAAGTATATTCATGAAGCCTGTAGCTTGGGGCCTGGGACACTTCATGTGAGTCTCCATTTTGCCTTTTAGCAACTCAAGACTTTGTTTGCTGGACAAGTTTCCACTTCAAGAAGAAAAGAAAATGATAAATGGTGGAAAAAATCTAGTTTAATTTTCTTTAAATAAATGATTTGCCTGTTGATTCTATATTCAAGGTATAAAGTTGGGGATAAATTTTAAAATGTTTTATTTTCCTCTAAAATACAACCAAATTTTGAAACTATTTCCTGTTGAAACACATGTGTACTTTGAAAAATAATCATCACAGCTGGACACCAAAGATGGATAGCGGTGTTCTAAAAGACTCGTTTGAAAGAAAGTGAAATCAGTCTCCCAGCCCATGGGATTTCCCTAAATGTAGACAACCTGGCTAAAAAATATCCTCACCAGATTGTATTGTTTTGCTTCCTGGAGGTTGAAACACAAGCTACTATATTGCACGGAGATGTGAGTTTTAGAGTTTTTAGTGTCTGGAAAGGTGGATGGATTTAAATCAGGGGTAAGAATGTCTCAGAGCTCAAGGGCATTATCAGGATTAAAGTAATCCAAATGGGTTGGATTTGTGCTTAATAAGCTGGATCCTGGTTTAAACTGCAGATGTTCAAAGGGGAAAAAGAGACTCATTTTTCTTATAGTTTATGTTTCATTAAATTTATTGAAGAACCAACTGTAAAATAATTCCACCTTCAGTGGAATTCAAGTTCTGGAGCAGTCAATGGACAAAATGTGGTAATCTTGGGGTTTGTTCATTTATACAAAACGGTTAGAAAAAGCTTCCCGATGTCGCAGCTGGTCTGAGCCTCAGACCTCAGTTGTGAGCCCCAGAGCCCCCGTTCATCTCCATTACAGCAGTTCACACATTTTATCTATCATTTTTGCTAGCTCCTCTTTGAAGTTAGGGCCATAATTTACAACAGAAATGGAAAGCTCACAGGCACAGAGTGAGTAACGTCTCTGAATTTGATTTGGGGAACGGACGATACACGCCTTGATGACGGGGACGTTTTGCTAGAATATGAAGAAGGCAGCGCATTCCGCGTTTCCCAGCTGGGCTGTGCTTCTGATCTGCGGGTGTCCCCTGTAGACCCTCAGGCCTCCAGCCTGGCGCTCCCGAGAACTGGTCCTCAGAGCGGCCTCCCGAGGCCGTTTCCACCCCGTCCCCTCTGCTCCAGGCCTTCTCAGGAGCATCAGACCTGCTCCCGTTCTGTTCCTCCCCCGCCTGCGCCCACCCCTTCTTCCCTTCATTTTTCAGTTATTTGGTTCAAATCAGTCTCCGTGGTTTCTAACTCCAGCTTGCCATCTGTTTCCCAGAGGATGCGGACAAACAGGATATGAATTCAATAATGTCCATTTTACTAAGCTAAATTCCCTGTTTTGATGAGTATTCCCCTGAATTTTATAGAAGGTGATAAACAGTAAAAAATCTGTTTACTTTCCAGACACTGTTATTAGATACGTTGTATGTCATTAAGATTTAGCAATTTTTCCATTTCAAACTCTTTCATATGAGATGACTATAAAATCTTTGGTTACCTTAATTCTTGAATAAATATTAGGTAGCCTGGAATCATGTATTTACCAGTTTGAAGAGCTGTTGAGTAAGGTTAACCATAGAAAGGGCGATGTGGGGCCAACATGCACAGAACCTCGGGGCCTTCCCCAAAGACTTGAAGTGGAGTGAAGACAGTTAATGAAAAATGGGAAGGGAAGGGAAGGGAAGGGAAGGGAAGGGAAAAAGAAAAGAAAAAAAGAGCCCAAGGCTTAGTGTGAACCGAACTTGTGTTTCATTGTTCAACGTCTGGCAGAAAAATCTTCAAATCCTGTATTCCTTTACTGTTTAAAAAGAGGTGCAACTCATTTCGACAAATATAATTTCTATGGCAACGTCTTGATTACCCACTCTAACATTTAAACTCTAAAATTGCCTTATTGTTTAAAATGAAGAGTATGAAATGACTCACCTTATTTAATAATATTATTGATTCTGCATGTTGACTTCAAAGAATATTTGATCATGTTTTGGAAAAGAGAACTCAGATATTTTGGGACAGAATTTTTATTTCTTTTTTATGCATCTTTATTCTTGGCTGAACTCACAACCTTAAAAAATAATACTTATATGCCTGTGGTTACCCTTTTTGCAGTTTTTTTTTTTTTTTTTTTAATATAAATCAAGTTTAGCCTACTCATTACCCTCCTCCAGAACTTGTTTCCACTTGACTTTTCCAAGTCATCCTTTCCAATGTGGCCACTTTCCCCGCTCACACCTTTCTAAATTGTGGTTCCATTATTTAAACTGGGTAATGTTTTCTTAGCTAAAGACTCATTTGTGCAAAATACATTTACCAAAAATAAGTTCTTAAGAAAGCAAAAGTCTTCAACTCATGCTTTTCCAGGATGTCTACAATTTTTTTAAGGGTCTATCAATTTTACAACTAATATATTTTACTCCATAATCTCTTCCAGATATTTTTCATTAAACTTTGACTCACAGTGATTCCATGTCAATTTCTGTTTTCCAAACTTTATGTGAAATTCATGATTCTCTCTTACACAGGCCAACACAATGCAGGGTGAATTGCAAAAGCAAATTTCCTCTTGACTTGTTTTGGTTAGTGCTATAGTTTCTCAAATGCTGAAATAACAGCTGAAGTATCTCTACGTTCTGGTATTTTCAATAAAATGAACTATTTATGAGTCAGGAAGTCTCCTAGATAGTCACATCTTCTGATACTGATGTAGTAAGAAAATTTTATGTTTGCATTTTCTATATCTAAGATGTGTAATGGAAGAAACAATTGGCATTTAAAGCAGTGCTTATTTTTTCAGTATTTCCGTCATCTCAAAGTTTTGGTTTAATACTAGGCACCTAGAAAACGCTTTAGGATGACCTTTCACATTTTGTATCTTCCCTGATTACATGGCGTAAAGGCATAACTGGCACAGGAAGAGAGCAGACGTGGGGCCCTGTCAGTGCTGATTATTAGCAAGTGCGATGTTATTAGGACGTGTCCAGTCTAAGACGAAGGAGCTGGTTGATATTTATCCAATAACTTTCATTTGGGTATGTGCTGTGTGCATGGCTCCTTGCAAGTCCTTGTCTCCTAATACGGAGTTTAATGCAGTAACATTTCATTTTAAAATGTAGAATGAATTTCCAGTATAAAATTTAACCATCGAATGCCATCAAACATAGGCACCCCAACCCCCAACAGGTGGTGGTTAGGGATCAAATCTTTGCACCGTTCCGGCGTCAGGACAAAGTGGGACACAGCACGAAGCCTGTGCGCTGGATTGCCATCTGCCTCATAAATGAGTGAACAAAGGAATCCATGAGTGTGTCAGCAAAGTAGTTTTCCAAGTGACGTAAATGTGGCATCTACTGCCCAAAAAATATTTCGCATACAATAAATTATGCAATCACAATGGGAGGGATAAAGAGAGGCAGGTATGGAGCCTTGCAAACTTCGCTTAAACGTTGCTCTCTGGGGCCTAGCATCATAACGCGACTTTTTTTTAACCACAGTTTGTTGTTAATGTATAAAGTTAGACCAACTTCCACCTCCATTACAGGGTTTCTAGAAGAATCAAAGTATAAAATATATGTGGTTGTAAAAAAAAGTGCCTTGTAAATTTTAAAGCACTAGAGAATAAGTGATATTCTCTTTCTTTCTTTCTTTCTTTTTTTTCTTTTTTTTGTGGCTGCTAGAGGTCTTCATTGGTACCAAGTTGCTATTGCTCTTAAATCTTTCAATGGATTATGTTAAAACATACATTAGAATATAGAAATATAAAACAGATTGCATTGCTTTATTTGGTTCACATATGAGATTTCTATTCTTTCATAAAAGCTTATTTCCTACACAAAATTAACATAATTACTTATATTTTTATCCTACAATGATATTCTGAATTGATTTCACAAAATACTTAAGACCTTTCTTCTACCTGGATAAGTAAAAAAAAAAAAAGTTTTTATTGTTTCAGCATAATCTGTAGGTATCTAGGCAAAACCTACTCACAAGGCTAACTTCAGAAAGCTCATGTTCACCTCCCTACAAATCTGAATTTACTTCGTCCACTGACCTAGGCAGTTCCACCCCCATTTTATAAGACACTTTCACCAAAGAACCAAAATGTCAGACCAAGTCAACAGCAACAGGGATCACTTGTTTGTCATAAACATAGTCAAAATGGCATTGCCGCTACAATGGCTGTTTAAATCTGCTTCTTTTCTTTGCTAGATAAATCTAGAAAAATCACCATGTTCTTTGAGAGAAGCTGAGAGGGAAAACCAAAAAAGCACAAAACCAGATTCAGAAGAGAAAGGAAAGACTACCTTGAGTGAGGCTGTCCTCCAAAGACAACTGCTGGCCGAGGCTGGGGAGACGTCGAAGGCTCAACATTCAGGCGTCCAGGGTCCCATCATCTAAAACGGCTTCTGCCAACCATGGCCGCCACACATTATTTTTGACTGAATTTAATACTTTTTAATCTGAATCGGCTTTTGCACGTGAGACCGGCAAAGGGTTTAAAATAGTTACGCCATAGTCCATCGACTTCTCATTTTACCGCTTACATGGATAAGTCATTTTTAAAAATCAAGGGCATGTTTTTGATGTGCACCCAGCATTGGCATGAGGGTGGTGTGTTAACACTGGGAAATAGGGCTAATTCAGACTCCCTTGAAACCTGGCCGCAGTTTCTAAGTGATCTGGAAGTCCTAAGTGGATTGTTTAGTCCATTGAGCTACTGTCCATCGTCTGGTAGTTCTCGGAGGACTGAGCAGAAACGGATAGGAAGTGAAATACCACTTGTGTTCGCTTGTGCAGGTGAATCCATCTCTAGGATGAACCACCCATTTTGGCTTCCACGAACCCAGAGGAACCTGGAGCAAGGAAACCAAAGGAAGTGTTCGGATTTGACTGCTGGCATTATAGGCAAGACTTACACACACATGGCTTACTGTTCACTATTGAAGAGAACTCGTGTTCTGATTTCAGGCAATGTTTAGAATGAAGCTCCATTAAACCTGCTTGCTCTGATGAATACCCTTGGAACAGCCATGCTTATTATTGTGATTGTTATGTTATTTTAAGGTAATTCTTGCCTTTTGGCTGGTTAATTGCATTCTTTAGTTCGAGGCTGTGCTTCTGCCCTGGTTACTCCGATGTCCATCTGTGTCAGTGTCACCTTGACAACAAGAACAGGGGATGCGTCTTCCATGAGTGGGTGGCCAGGGAGACCAGCCTCTGACTTTCTGGGGGCTCCTAGTGTTCCCCTTGAAACCCTTAACACATATGTTTTTTCTATGCTGTACATTAGATGTCTGGACTTATCCTACAAAGCTGAAACTGTACTGTTTGACCTACAACCTCCCATTTCTGGGGCGTTCATTCCTGCTCCTTACACTGATAATTTGCCAAGAAAGTAAATTTTAGGTTACCTTACTGTGATGGTTAATACTGAGTGTCAACTTGATTGGATTGAAGGATACAAAGTATTGATCCCGGGTGTGTCTGTGAGGCTGTCGCCAAAGGAGATTCACATTTGAGTCAGTTGTCTGGGAAAGGCAGACCCACCCTTAATCCGAGTGGGCACAATCGAATCAGCTGCCAGTGAATATAAAGCAGGCAGAAAGGCTTGAAAAGAGAGACTGGCCTAGACTCCTAGCCTACATCTTTCTCCCATGCTGGATGCTTCTTGCCCTTGAACATCGCAATCCAAATTCCTCAGTTTTGGAACTCGGACTGGCTCTCCTTGCTCCTCAGCCTGCAGATGGCCTATTGTGGGACCTTGTGATTGGGTGAGTTATTACTTAATAAACTCCCCTTCAGATACACATCTATTCCGTTAGCTCTGTACCTCGAGAGAAGCCTGACGAGCACACTTACCATCCCCGCGCACCCAGCAACTGTGTGAAGTGATGCCCACATTAACTGACTTGACTGCAGTCCTCGCTTCCCTGTGAGTGTGCCTGTCCCGATCACTGGATCCAAACAGCGTGTCACACACCTTAAATATATACGATACAGTACATTAAAACTATGACGTTCCCATGTGTTCTCAGCATAATGACAAACAAATGCCAGATTCACCGTGTGCTTTCTGGGGAGAGCAAAGGGGGGACATTTATGTGCCAAACTGGAGTCTCTTAGAAGAAAATGGATTTCAGATATTTCAGCCTGCTCTCACCAGGAGGGGTTCTCTGCTAACAATTGTGAAGGAACGCGATGGTCAGAGGCACAGAGAGCCTGAGTGCAGCTTTAATAGCTTTGGACAGGACCTGGGTCCTGAGCGTGAGTCATGCTGAGGTCGCTGTGGACGGCTGAGCCCTGGGCTGTGAGTCAGCCCCGCGAGGCGCATGATACTGCTTCAGGCTCCACCAACAGTAGGTGCTTACAGACTCATGGGCTGCTGGGTTATGACCGAATGAATCAGCCTGAGGGGGAAGATGGTTTTGTGACAGAAAGTGGGACTGTGGTGCCAGTTTTCTGTTTGAGTTTTGTGTCTTTACACAATTTGACAAAAAAAGGCATTTTATTTAAGCAATGTGCACATTTCTTAGAGAATCCGAGGTAACCTATCTTGAGAAAAGGAATTCAAGCTGGACCGACCACAGACCTCGTGCTAAGCATTGGAATCATTGTCCTGCCAGATAGCATTTCAACATCTATTTCCATCCTTGTTCACAATATTACTTTTAACTGATGTCAAAATAAACAAGCCCAGGAATATCCAAGCAATTTGTTCTCAGAGCGCCTGGTGTCCAGTTCAGTGCATGGACTGAGTCAATAACACTTCTGCAAGTGATAACATTCTTTATACTATTAACAACAACAACAACAACAAAAAGATAGGTTCCATGATTGTGCCTCACGTATTAATACGTGGTTATAGCAATTATTTTCATGCACTGGGACTGTGCACCTACCTGTGTTTTTGATTCTGCAGTAAGGAATCATTAATATCAAATGTTACAAACCAGGGAGCTGGGCTTATATTTAAGATACACACATGCACACAAAATAACTGTCAACATTTAAGCAAGTTGCTTACAGATTAAAACTATGTCAACCATAATCACAAATAGAGTACTGTTCACACCCCAGAAGGACTTCTGCTGCCCTCCTCACCCTCCCTCCCTTCCTCCCAGAAGGTGGCCCCTAATCTGAGGGCCAGCACTGCAAAGCGGCTCTGTCTGTTCGAAGCTGAGCACACACCGTGTCTCGTACTCTTTTGTGTCTGACCCCCTCTCGTCTGCATGATGTTTGTGGCATTCATCCATGTCCTATGCAGTGGAGAAGATGCCGTTCTTGTAACTCATTGTAAAAAGAGATGCCGTCACTTATTGATACATTACTGCTGGTAGACATTTGATCTGTTCTCAGTCTGAGGTCATAATGAGTAAGACTTCTATGAACATACTTGATATGGCTTGGCTCTGTGTCCCCACCCAAATCTCATCTCAAATTGTGATCCCCATATGTCGAGGGCGGGACCTGGTGGGAGGTGATTGGATTGTGGGGGCAGTTCCCCCAGGCTGCTGTGATAGGGAGGGAGTCTCGTGAGAGCTGACGGTTTAAAGGTGGCGCTCCTCACTTGGTTCTTGGTTGTCTCTCTCTCCTGCTGCCTTGTGAAGAAGGTACTTGCTTCTCCTTCACCTTCCTCCATGACTGTAAGTTTCCTGAGGCCTCCTCAGCCATGCTGAACTGTGAGTCAGTTAACCCCCTTTCCTCTATAAATTACCCAGTCTCAGGCAGTTCCTTATAGCAGTATGAAAAGGGATGAATACAACACCGTGTGCTTCCGTGGTGCTCATATGCACGTTTATGATGTCTGATGTGGCAGACAGTGTGGGCACCTGAGAGCGATGAATATGTCTTCACGGGACACTAGCTGTAGCCATCTGAAATCCACTGCTGCCTGAGTGCTTGGCCTGTTCTGAAATCCACTGCTGCCTGAGTGCGCCGCCTGTTCTGAAATCCACTGCTGCCCGAGTGCTAAGGCTGCACTGCCTGAGAGCTGCTTCTCAGCAACATTCGAGGGGACAGGAAGGCTTAGCAGAGCCAGTCATTGGGGAGGCACTGGGCTGCTCTGCCACTGGCTTTGGCCTTGAGGCTCTGCAGCAGCCCTGGCAAAGTCTCTCAGTCTGCACAGAGGTCCAAGACGCATCCTCCCAGCCTCCTCTCTCTCTGTCCTCCTCTAGCGTAGGACTTGAGTCCCAGCCTAGCCACTCTCCCACCTTGCTTCCCTTGCACAGGCATTCCTCCTGGTAAAATACTCACCCAGTTAATGTCAGCGTGGCCTCTGCTCCCCGGAGCCCCAGACCACTCAGGGCCCTGCCCAGATCCTCTTAGATTCCATGGACAGCAGAGCATCTGTGGGTTTGCTGCTCGGGGTCCACACTGCAGACCTCATGAGAGTATCCAGAGTCTGTGGAACAGGGCGTCCCACCTGGAAGTAAGAGTGCTTAGGAATCCAAAGCCCCAGGGGGTCTGTGGTCTGGGAGTGACCGGGGCAAAAACCCTTTGCCCTCGCCTCAAGGCAGGACACATCCCGAGATGCAGTTTCTACTTCAACGCTCTTTGATGGATCCGGCTAAGCTGAGACTTCAACTGAAATCCACGGTTTGAAGAGAATGGCAGGAGTTTGAAGTTGTTCCTGAGAATTAGGGAGTGAATTTTGATGAGGGAATCACAGCTGGGGGAGAGGCTGGAGCTAAGGACCCACCTGGCTCTGTAACTGGGGATGTCCGGAGAGCCACACTCGCCTGAATTGAACCAAATGCATCGGGACCACAGTGTGTCTAGGTTTCAAAAGCACCTTATTCTTACTGACACACCAGATTTGTCCACAAGAATAAACAAAATGAGCTGACACTTGATGGTTTTTATTTACAAGTGTGCTTTTGAGAAGTGATAAAAAAGCAGAATTTTCTGCAGGAAAATCTTGGGAATCAGATGATGAAATCGCTTTCCAAAATACGATTTTACATTAGAATGTCTGTTAGAGAAGCCTGGAGTCTGGATAAGACCAACAACAGGAGGCTGCAGCTCCTGTACTAGCCCCACCCTGATGTTCTGGGTGGCCTGGAGCAAGGAACGGGATTCCTGGGTTTCCTGACTCCACATCCTGAGAGGCTGCACCAGCCCCAGAGCAGCCCAGTTGAACGGACGGAGCTGGGGTCAAGTGCAGTGCTCCCAACCCCTGTTAGGAATGCTGACCATCACCACGGGCCTTCATAAATACCCTGTGGCTATAGAAGTATTTGGGAATTCACCAAGATATCCCAGCTGCCTCTCCTCCAGAATTCTTCAACTTGACCCTAGATAATTACTGCATTGCAAATTCAGAAAACTATGTGACCAGTTTCATGCCAGAGAGCCACTCGGGGCTGTGAAAGAGTTCAGCCGTGACACACAGCGCGTTGAGGAGAACAGCCTTCTCTGTGTAATGAGACCACTACGGCTACAGACTTCGGTGATTTCATTACAGTTCCATCCTAGCAAAATTAGTTCACTCCTTGAAGCCTCAGTTCCCATATGTGTGAAATGGGGAAATAGCTCAACCTCCCAGGAGCACAGGCAGGTATTCCAAAGACATGGACTGTTATTAGTGTAACTGGGATCTATTTCTTGAAAGTAAGCATCTTGATAAGAGAGAAAAAAAGTGTATTTTTAAAGGTCAAAATAAAGAGTTTGTTTTGCTTTTTTTTTTTTTCTTTGAGACAGAATCTCATTCTGTCACCCAGATTAGATGGAGTGCAGTGGCAAGATCTTGGCTCACTGCAACCTCCACCTCCCAGGCTCAAGCAACTCTCCCGTCTCAGCCTCCCGAGTAGCTGGGACTACAGGCGCACACCACCACGCCCAGCTAATTTTCATATTTTCAGTAGAGACAAGGTTTCAATGTATTGGTCAGGCTGGTCTTGAACTCCTGACCTTAGGTGATCCACCCTCCTCTGCCTCCCAAAGTGCTGGGATTATAGGCGTGAGCCACTGTGCCTGGCCGAGATTTTTAAAAGTCTATGTGATGATATTGGCAGATCACATAACATACTGTTGCGTATAGATGGCTAAAAAAACAAAAAATGCTTTGGAATCTGATACACGTTAGTTGCAACTCCTGTCTGTCACTCGTGGACATATGCGTCTTCATCAAATAAATGTTTATGGCTTTCTACCGAGTTTTGCCCCAAATTCTTAATACATACGATTACATTCCTTTCCTAAAATGGACGTCAAGATTCCCACTTTGAGGACTGACTGCGATCGGAACTGAATGGCCCTGACTGGAGCGGCCTCCAGAATGTTGGCCTCACAGGGACCCACTGGCGTCTTTTCATCCTTTCCCTCTAGTCCCCTGGAACTGCTGTAAATAAACCATGTGGGTTTATCATTTCTGCTTGAGGGAAAGTTTGTCTTGGCATATCTGGAAAAAATAAACAAACAAAAGATGTTGGGCAGCTTGAGAATAAGCCAGGGGCTGCCCTATGCTACGAGTCTTCAAAAATGAGTCAATATGAGACTTCAACACCGCTTGGATTCAAGACCTGGAAATAAGGAAAGGAAAATGACACCTAAGGTCACTTGTGGAGGTCAGAGGATATCCGAAGGCATGTGAGGGTATGAGAAAGGCGCTGGATTTACTGTTTCTGGCTAATGCTATTCAGAAGTGTTTATGAAATGGCCCCTAAAGCTTCTCATGTGCTCCCCACGTGTTTAGTTGTGTGTAAGGACCCTACAGCTTGATAAGACAATATTAGCACACAAAGCAACAATCTTGAGAACATACATTTAGCTGCTGAGAGGTACAACATAAACTTTGTCTACTGAGCCAGAAAAAAATGGAAACTCAGTAAGGGCTGAGGCATTCTTGCACAGTGGGAATGAGCCTTGTTTTGGGGGAGTTATGGAGACACTGCTTGGTTTTCGTTTTCAGCATGTGGCCAACAGCTAAGGCAAGGAAGAGAGAAGTTGCAGGCTCCCTTCTTGGCTGTGGCAGCTAACGTGGGAAGAGTTGCACTGGGTCGTGGACACGTGGCCTGCTTCTCTTCCACTGAAAAACTGCACAGATGCAGAGAAATTCTACAAAGCTCATTCGGAAAACATTTCACAACAACGGAATGACACGACCAAGCTGCACACGATCTTTAGTTCTTAATACAAAGGTCGGAAAGAAAATAAATCAGAAAGGATGTTACAACACATTACATTTTCTGGTGAAGCAGTTTAGCCATGTCTTCTACTGAGGTCTGAACCACCACAGGACATGAAGGCAGGGGAGTGACTGAGGGGCATGGAGGGCAATTCCTCCAGGGTGTGGAGGACGTGATGGCATTTACTTGAGGTAAACCTCACAAGGGGGAGAAATTTGCTCAAAAAATCTTTAAATAATAAATTAAGGAGATTCTATTTGATTCTATAAGCAATGGATAGGCAGCCAAGTTTTTTTGAGAAAAAATAGACACAATTTGAGCAATTCTAGCATGTGGTTAGAAATTTATGTCTGGCACAAAATTACATTTGCAAGTGTATAGCCCCTAGCATTAGTTTTTAAGCAACAATACAGCAACTAGCCTGGTAAAAGAGAGAACACAGGTAATAAGCCCAAGGTCAGCTGAGGGTGAACTGGGTCCATCCACAGTGGGGCAGAAAGCGGGAGGGAGCCAGGGCCTTGGGTGAATTCCCTGAACAGCTGCAATCACCCTGAACTGCTTACTTCTGAACTTTCTATTCCCCGAAAACACATCTTTTTTGGTGAGGCTGCTGTAATTCGGTTTGGTTAGATGCTGCTGAAGTCGTCATTATTGACACAATGGATGCAGTCAATACTTCTGAGAAGTCTGGCTGCGAAAAGGGAGAAGGAGACAGAGCAACAACTGAAATGTGTACAGCACCTCCAGGGAAGCACAGGTTATGTGGTCATATTCATTCACAGGCCTGAATCTGCACCAGAAGAAGAAATGATAAGCACTCACCAAGGCCCAAATCTCAGGGGAGGCCCAGGCTGGACCTGCTTGGATGGGTGGAATCCCATGAGTCCCAGTGTCTTTACAGAACTACACACCGAGCATCCTGCCCATCAGGACCGGCGTCCTTTCATTGTCCATGAGCTCCATGGGAAGCCTTCGGTCCACTGATGTCTGTGAAGAACTGCCCTTTCCATCAGGCTCTGAGGATTCCCAGCTGGGGCTCAGGACTGTTGCAGCTCTGAGTCTGTGGTCCGTGCGCACTTGGTCTGCATGCTTTCCAGGGAAGCCTGAGCCTTTGCACTCTGAGGAGCTGGTGAGGAATAGTGAGTTCTAGTATGCTTGTCTGAGAAGGACTGTGTCCTCCTTGGAGTAGAGCTAGAAATGGATTCCCTATTTACAGTGCCTTAGCCCCTTCCTGCAGGACACCATCAGTATGTCCCATGTAGGAGTAGCATTTGGAGAATGAGACACAGGTGACAGGAAAGGATGCATGAGCTGCAGCAGGAATGCAAGGACAGTGTGGGGCTCTGGGAGCCCCAGTGAGGGGGCAGCACTTGGATTCTTTATTAAATGTTGAGTAGAAATTTCCCAAGTGAGGACGAGGAGGAGATTTCAGTGTGTCTGGTGTGCTTAGAATATGGTGAAGGTCAGGTTCATTGAACTGACCAGTTGTACCTGGGAGAGTGGGGAGAGCTGAGGGAAGAAAGGGATTGAAGCAATTGAGTCATGACCCACACACCACGCCAGGCCGCTCCAGCTTGTTGCTGGACACGAAGGCCCATCATGGAAGGAGTTTGAAAACAGTGCCAGATTTGAGTTGTATTTTAGGACGTTGGAGCAAAGAAGGGCAGGGGCAGTTGGGCCCGTCATTGCTGACGGAACTGACTTCACCTCGATAATACACACATTCACACTGTCATTCCCCGGACGGGCAGATTATATTCTATGCTGCATCTGGCTCACAAATGCCGGCAAGGAAGAAGATGGTTTTGTATTTATTAATTTTAAAGCTGACCTGTATATATGACTTTCAACTGTGTTTTTTTCTAATTTGAAAGGATACACATGTTACATTCATGTCATTTTAGAAATCATTCTTTCATTTACAACTACACCTATATTCAAATTAAAAGCTAATTCCAATTTTAAAAATGTTCTCTTGAGGAACCTCTTCACCTTCCTTCCACCTCTCAAAAATCTATGAGTAAATCTGAACATCTTGATACATACGAAATTATACATTGTCTGGATTTTGGGAGAATATTTGAGGATACTGATTTTGTTGCATTATTCGAGTTTAGACAATAGTTAACGTAAGTATTCATAGGTAGAGGTCTTTGTGTTTTATTAGAAATATATCAACTAAACATAGCAGCAAAAAGCCGTGGGAAACTATGTATCCTTATATTCTTGTGCTGTTTTTCTGTGTGTAACTAAACATGGGATATAGCAAAACTATTTTCACATTGTTTAAAATTAAGAGTATGTACAATTCCATTTCTTCCGTTTAAGAGATAAAAACCTACTAAGGCACTTAGTGTATTTGGAATCCACACAAATGAGGGAAAGCACCCCACTTTTAACGCTTTCTAAAGGCGAATAGAAAAGTGATTCACACAACCAAAGCACAAGCAGATGTCGGAGCCCGGGGACACCTGCCGCGCTGTGGCCCCAGGCCCCGCCGGAAGATGTTTCTCACCCAGAATGGTTCACGGCTGCCTTGGCATCTCCAGTGCCAAACCGAGGCTTTTCGTAGGTGACTGCCTCAGAAACAGAAAATGAATGTCTAGTTGTGTCTATTTTTCATAAGAAAAAGACCAACAAAACTACGTTGAATAAACATTTATGAAAATATAAGCACTGAAGACTCTTCATTCTCTAATCCGTTAATTGTGGACTCATGGAGTTGAGCCTCAGCCGCAGCTAATTAAATCAAGTGTTGCCAAAATCCTTCTAGTGTCCAGCCCTGTGGGCATGTCCTGAGCTCCTCCAGCAGGACCAGGAGGACCATCCCATCACGCCCTAACACTGGCTATGGGAAATCACAAAGTAAATTCATTTTGTCCTGAGCCCATGGTGGGTTCAGGGAGATGCTTCCTGTCTTCCCAACCCTGGAGAGGGCTGTGACACTGTTCATGATGGACTCTGAGACGTGAACACTCAACAAGCCCAGTTTCTGGGGCCTGCCACCATCCCACGGGGCCACTTGGTCTGTGACCCGCTATGGGTCACAAATCACCAATATTCCAGTACCCTCCGCCACACCCCCTTTGCAGGCAGGCATGTACCCTCCCACCGTGGGACACCAAAACTGGCAGGGAGATACAGGTTGGCTTTCTGGTGAGTTCTACTCCATCCCCTCTACCACACCACACATGCACACTTCCTTCACCTGTGAGGGGGGAGGGGACACTGCATTCTCCCCTAACCTAGAAGCTGGATGAGTGGGCTTTGTGTGTGGGCAGGTGTGCCCCAGGATGGCTAGTGAAGGATGGTGAAGGCTTCGGTCTCAATCTCCGGTTGGGTGCCACGTCATCCTCCCAGCGTTCTACTGAGTGGACCACTCCAGCAGAGAAAGAGCCCTGTTGTGGCACTGCCAGGCAGAGAGGAAGACGGACCTGTCACTCAAATCTGGCTCTGGGCAGGTGCACAAGGCGAGTTCTACACACACCCCTGGCATCAGCATGGGAGCTGGGAGTGGTAAGTGAGGCTGTGACTGCAATGCTGCTGTGAATCATTAGAATGGGGAACGGACAGCTACAATGCAAGGCAGTACCAACGAAGATTCATCTAGCGTATGTGTTACAAACCCTTGGAAAATAAATAATTTTATATGTTTATAAATAATATGTTAAAGAAGGAGATTAAATATAATCTTTTCTTTTTTAATCTCACTTTTCCCAAAGGAAGACAGAAAACAAAAGAAAATCAAATAAGGATAAATAGGACAAATAGAAAACAGTAAAGATGTTGGATTTTAATTCAATCACATCAGTTATAACCTTGAAGATGAATAGTCTAAACGTGTCTGTTAAAAGACAAAGACTTCCAGATTAGATCAAACAGCAAAAGACCAAACTGCAGTCTTTCTGGAAGAAGTTCACTTTAAGTATAAAGGCATAAATAAGTTAAAGTGAAAAGTTGCAGAAAGATACGCCACACAAACACTAACTAAAAGAGAGTCAGAGCAGTTATATTAATATCAAAGTAGACTTCAGAAAAAGGAACCTACCCGGGACAAAGAGGGATGTTGCATAATGATGAAGCGATCAATTTTTCAAGAAGATGAAACTATCCTAAATATGCTGGCACCAGCCATACTCCTTTAAAATATGTGAGACTTAAAAACTAATAGAACTTTGCAGGTTGGTCTTGCAATTGCAGTTACACAAGCCAGTACTTGTCTCTAAGTTATTGGTGGAACAGGCAGACAAAGCATCAGCATGGATAGAGATGATATAAATGACACTGTGATACAATCTGACTGACTAACATTCATAGGACACTTTAGAAAAGACTGACCAGAACTGCTTCAAAATGTCAAGTTCATGGGAGACAAAGAAGGCTGAGGCATCGTCACAGCTGGAGACTGACGACGTATAACTTCCCTCAAGGTGGGATTCTGTATTGGATCCTGGGGCAGAAAAGGGGCAATGGTGGAAAACTGAGAAATTAAGAGTTGAGCTTGTGCTTTAGTTAATAGTATGGAGCCAACGTAAATTTTTTAGTTTGATGTTTGTACCATGATTATGTGTGATTTTAGCATTGGGGGAAGCAAGGTGAACGGTACACAGGAACTCTCTGGGCTACCTTCACAGCACTTCTACAAGTCTGAGCTTACTTCAGAATAAGAAGTCTCTAGATAAAGACAATGTATGTGCATATATTCATAAATATGTATGCAATCATGTAAATGTGTACATATACACATACGTATGTATGAATATATTTGTGAAGTGTAAAAGGTAGTAATGTACTACAGTGTTTTAAAATGGACTGAATAACTGGGATATGACTGTTTTTGCAGTCAAAAGTATTTCCCAATTACTGGCTGGTGACTAAAATGTTCTTATTTTAGTTGTCAGAAGGTAGAGACTCAACAGAGCCTCGTTACTAGCTCTATTAATAAGAACAAAGCCAAATTAAGGCATTCCCACCTTATAGAGCATTAGAATGAATATAAATTCCTTTCCTGAAGCTATAGAATCATGTGATATATTGCAGCCTCTCTAGAAGTCAAATAAACACACAATAAAATAATAATAAGACTCCATAGACGACCATTGGATGATACACTCAAATCACCCAAATCCAACAGTAAATGGGGCTGGAAGTGAACATTAACAGATCCTTCTTGAAAGGCTATTTATGTACCATGAATCTTTATGTAGTTATGTAATTTGGCCTAATATTCCTAGGTTTAATCTATAATAAGCAAATAATTTAAAAATTCGTCAAAAATTTATGTAAATGGTGTTTATTACAATGCTATGTGTAACACTAAAGATATTTTAATCACCCTATGCCAAGGGTTGAATTGTGTCCCCCCAAAATTCATATGTTAAAGTCCTAATCCCCACTGCCTTAGGACATATATTAGAGTTAGGGTCTTTATAGAGGTAATCAAATCAACACAAAGTCATTGGAGGGGCTCTAATGCAGCATGACTGATGTCCTTATGAAAAAGGGAAATTTGGACACAGAGATGGTTGGGGAGAATGCCACATGCAATTGAAGGAGAGATGGGGGCGATGTTTCTACCAACCACGGATGCCAAAGATTACCGGCAAACCCCGAGGCTCAAGCAGGGACCTAGGGAAGATCCCCTCATGGTCCTCAGAGGGAAAGAGCCCTGCTGACACCTGGATCATGAACTGCCACCTCTAGAGCTGTGAGACAATGCATTTTAATTTTAAGCCACAAAGTTTGTGGTACTTTGTTTTGGTAGCCTCAGCAAACTAAAACAACATAATCATCAAAAAAAGAATGACTGACACATTTAACACACACAGATACTAACACACACATGCAATATAACAATATAATTATCAAAAGAATGACTGACACATTCCACCACACACAGAAACTCACACACACATGCAGTAAAACAACATAATCATCAAAAGAATGATTGACACACTCCAACACACACAGACACTAACACATGCATGCAATATAACAACATAATTATCAAAAGAATGATTGACGCATTCCAACACACACAGAAACTCACCACACACATGCAATAAAACAACATAATCATCAGAAGAATGATTGACATATTCCAACACACACAGAAACTGATACACACGTGCAATAAAACAACACAATCATCAAAAGAATGATTGACACATTCCACCACACACAGAAACTCACACACACACACATGCAATAACATCTTGCTACAGTTAAAAATCACAAATTTGACGACCATGCCATCATAAAATTCTCACCTTATAGTAAGGAGTAAAATCAGGAAGAAGTTGATCAAACATTCATGTTTTTGTAGTGGCATTAATGCCTTTTAAAGTTAACTTAAAAACTAAGTCATGTATCTGGAAAATGTGGGTAATGCAAGTCAACAAACTCTTTATATACTTAAGGAAAAAAATATCTTTAATTATATTGGGAAATTGGTATAATTTGAGTGTAATTTTTCATAATCCTTACATATATTAAAAATTCCCACCTAGCCGAGATTCACCAACCAACCAAATATAAGATACAAAATCCCTGAAGCCAGACTTTATTTTCTTCACTCGGTTTAAAGGTTTCTCCATCTCATCCCTTCTGGGAGCCCAGAGACAGAGCACAACTTGACACCCCACTCATCCATTCATTTAGCCACTCATTCATTTATTTTAAAAATCAAAGTATTTCTCATGAAATAATCTGAATTTTGAGTCTGTCGTGGGAAATAAGAAGCGGCAGCAACCGTGAGCTGGGCTCCCCACAGGGTGCTGACCACTCTGTCATCAAGATCCCAATAGCCTTGCTGGGCAGCAGCAGCTCTTACTGCAAACCTGGCAGTGGAAGGTACTTGAGTTTCTTCCTCCTGACCAGCTGGTCCAATCCTGCCCCTGAGTGTTTGTGAAGATTCTTTTTTTTTTTTTTTTTTGAGAGGGAGTCTCGCTCTGTCGCCCAGGCTGGAGTGCAGTGACGCGATCTTGGCTCACTGCAAGCTCCGCCTCCCGGGTTTATGCCATTATCCTGCCTCAGCCTCCTGAGTAGCTGGGACTACAGGCGCCCGCCACCACACCTGGTTAATTTTTTTTTTTTTTTTGATATTTTAGTAGAGACGGGGTTTCACCGTGGTCTCGATCTCCTGACCTTGTGATCCGCCCGCCTCAGCCTCCCAAAGTACTGGGATTACAGGCGTGAGCCACTGCGCCAGGCCTGTGAAGATTCTTTAATCTATGTGAACACCAGGCAAACCTGTGCAGTGAATACATAAAAGTATGATCATCGTCACATGGAATCCTGAAGCTTGCGTAACATCAGGAGAACACAGCCCTCACATTTATGAAAGCCTGGAATCATGGAACCAACAATTAGCTGCTAACTTTATCAATGCAAGAGCAAAACAAAATCTATAACCCTGCCCCGCACTCCACACCCACATTTCGAGAGAGGGGAGTCTATGCCTGGTGAGAGCAGGTGCCCCTGCCTCTGCCTTCACAGCCTCTGCTCCTGTCTCCCTTATGCTCAGTTTCCGGGGGGCTCTGCTCAGCACCTCTGAGGACACAGGGCTCAGACCTTGGCCGTTCTGTGCGGGAGCCCACATCACACCCCAGGTCAATGCTGTTCATCACCACCCAGCTGCCTGACATGATCCTTGTGTCCACCCAAGCTGAAGGAAGCTGGTAACTCCTATCCTACCTGTGCCTGGAAGGCCAAGACCCAGCAACACTTGGAGAAACATCAGCCATGACCATAGCCCAGCATCTCTGAGGGAGGCAGGAGCTAAGCACAATATGTGCCAGTCAGTCCCTCAATCTGATGCCAACAGAGTCTGTGAGCTGGACACAGGGGCCAGAGCCTCTCTGCAGCCCCACACAGTGGTGGAACAGACAGAGAGACAGGAAGACCCAAGAGGCACAGCAGGCAGTGGTCTGTGGGAACCCTCATATCCTGAGGCACAGGATTCTTGATAAGGCCCTGGCCCTCCTCCCTGGGAAGCCCTTTCCTGCCAGGGTGGGCTCTTGCTGTCCCTGGGCTGCCCAGCAGGGCCTTCTTCCCCATCCTCCATGGTCACCTCTGAAGTGTGAGCTGGGATGAGCCTCCCCTGGGCTCACACAGCCCTCGGCGAGCTCCTTCCCTAGAGAAGTCTGGCAGTGCAAAGACCTTTCAGATATCAAGAAGTCACGGAGATTCAAATCCAGGTGCATGCTTTTATCTTGTTGCTGTGTTATTTTGGGGGGTGTATTTCTCTTAAAACCTTCCTAGATCTCTCATTTATTTGATTCTAGACAGATCCATGTGCCAACTGCCACATCTACGCTCCTTTTGTAGACACGCGTTTTAGATTTGGTATCTTTCTGTGCGTTCTTCTCCAGCACCTCTTTCTCTGTGTCAGGCCTCAGGCTTCGGTGGGGGAGCCACACCCCGGTCTCCCTTTTCAAAGACATACAGGCCTCGCTGGAACTGAAACCTGGGCTGTGCTTTAGCTCGGAAGCTTCATAATTCATTCAGAAGTTTTCACAGTGGGAGTGGCAAGTGGGTCTGGATTTGCTCTTTGGATCAGGGTTGGTTTTAACTAGGCTCTCTCTCCAAGGCCCTCTTGTTTGTTGTCTTTTTCCCGCTTTTTTTCTTTATTTAACTGTTAAAATTTAAGCATGAGAAGTGGTTGACTCTTCCATCCCTGCAAGTCCCAGGGTCTGCACTCTCTGGAGATCCTTGGATTTCCATGCACAAGCTGAGTCTCATTTTACCTTTTTGTTTGTTTTGTTGGGCTGTGTCAAATGCAGCCAACAGGTAACCAAAGCATGCTACAGACAGCCTGTGTCCTGCAGTCTCTCTTAGAGTGACTACTTACAAGGTACATCATCTTCTTTTCATTTGGTCACTGGTGCTGGTGTTGCCAAACGCCTCAGCACCATGTAACAGGGCTGCTACCTTGCATTTCCAATACCAGCTTTTGTGGGAAAGAGAGTTTCTGGGATGCCAGATGAGTTGGTCTCCCCTGTGTGAGACACCCATGGGGAGACCTGGGCGGCCTCTGAGGAGAAAAGACTCCTTATTGCCTTCATGTCTTTATGCCCCGAGAGCATAACAGCTCAGTGTCATTCCAGCATAACAGCACAGCGGCATTATAACACTCCCTTGAAGCAGTGGAGTATAATCAAACATCTTGGTTTCTCCTGAAACCTGCTCCCACCCATTTCAGTCCCGATAGATTAAAGATCTTAGGTAGTTTAGACACACGCCTTTGCTTGAGGAAATTCACAGAAACCGCCACTGCTATACATCTTATTGAATGACTCATAAGTTCTCCTTCACTGATTAATCCTTTTCCTCATCCCTTCCTACCCCTCCCGTTAGCCCTAAGAACAAATTACTTGTAAACCAGTAAATTGGGTGGGGGCTGAGAGCTTGGGTGGTGAGCAAGCCTCTGATGCTCTGGTCCCCGGACCCGCCTTTTCAACTCTTATTCTGTGTCTTTCTAACTTCTTTGTCTCCGCTGGACTCGGGGTACCACCGGGTGGTGTGGGGCTAGTTTTCCCAACAGCTTTCTCACTGCTCACTGCCTGCATCCTAATCCAGTGCCTTATACTTTCAGGCAGCTGCCCACATCTAGGAACCGATTTTTGTATTGGCAGCATGGACTAAGGTTATTCTGTGGTAAGTAAAAATTCCCACAAAACATAGTACGTTCAAACTATGAAAGGCTGTTTTTCACTCAATATACACAGTGTATTTCAGGTCAGCAGGGAGCTCTGCTCATCAGGGACCCAAAAATTCCTAGTCAACAGAGAAGCCATCATTTTGTATTTTGCTACCCACCGTGTTGGCAGAAAGAGAGTTCTTGACAATTTCACTCCTGTAATTAAATGCTCTGACTAGAAATGATACACATTGCTGGCCACACCTAGGCACATGGCTCCACCCAACCTCAGATGGTCAGCTCATGCAATGTCCCTGGGAGAGAGACATTTAAAGATATTTAAAGAGCCTTGATATGTGCTCTCCTTCCCAAACACCAATGCCCCTGACTCCAAATGACAGCAGTGTTAACTTTTCCACTAAATTCACACCCTGAACTGGGTTTCACAAATGATGACTTTTATAACCAGCAGAAATAGCTAAATAAAAAAATTCACTTAAGCTCCAGTAAACAAAACACACAAATGTATTTTACACTCAGCAATATACTAATTAATCTCCCTGTCTGTGCTTGACTTAGGACAGCACAGGGCACACGATTCAGGAAACGTTTTTCAGCTAACAATCAATATTGTGATCCAGCACCGTTTCATGTGTATATGAGGACATTACTCTACAAACAAGAAATGAACACAAATACTCTAGCTCCTGAGTCCCAGACTCCATCTTGCCAGTTATGCATTTCCCCAAATTCTCAAGTCCTTTTGTACAAGAAGTTTACTTAATTTCTTTCTCTAAATATGCTTTATAGTGGCCTGCAGTAACGTGTGAGCCACACGCCTCTCCTAAGCACCTTCTCTTGTGAGACTGCCTCTCCTCAAAGCTGTGCTGGGAGCCAGGGACCACAGTGGGAGCCACACATTTGCTCATCAGCAAGTTTTCAAAGATATCCCTGAATGTTTCAATTTGAAGGATGTCCCTAATCATTTTTAAACATTGTTAACATTTGCAAATCTACAGCTATATCTATGGAATGACTATGTTCTAGTATTCGTCAGTTCTATAAGAAAGGCTGAAAATTATGAGTTCTATGATGATAACTATATCAGACAATTTACAAATGTGTTTAAATACACACATCATACTGAAATCATGGTACGTATGAAAACGACTACTTTATTAGAAGGTACTATCAACATAATTTCAGAGTTTTCCAGATAGCTCAGGGTACACTAGTGTCAGAGCTCTTTGAACCAGAGCAACTCCATCTTGAGTAGGCCTGGGTGAAATAAAGATGAGACCTGCTGGGCTGCATTCCCAGACGGTAAGGCGTTCTAAGTCACAGGATAAGATATGAGGTTGGTACAAGACACAGGTCATAAAGACCTTGCTGGTAAAACAGGTTGCAGTAAAGAAGCTGGCTAAAACCCACCAAAACCAAGAAGGTGACAAGAGTGACCTCTGGTCATCCTCACGGCTATACTCCCACCAGCGCCATGACAGTTTACAAATGCTGTGGCAACACCAGGAAGTTACTCTATGACTCTGAAAAGAGGAGGCATGAATAATTCACCCCTGGCTTAGCATATATTCAAGAAATAAGCATAAAAATGGGTCACCAGCCACCCTCAGGGCTGCTCTGCCTATGGAGTAGCCACTCTTATTCCTTTACTTTCTTCATAAACTTGCTTTCACTTTGCTCTATGGACTTGCCTCAAATTCTTTCTTGCATGAGATCCAAGAACCCTCTCGTGGAGTATGGATCAGGACCCCTTTCCAGTAACATTAGTAACTGCTTTACCATTATGAAACTACCAGTTGAGATGGGAAGTGCATTTTTTTTTTTTTTTTTTTTTTTTTTGAGACAAAGTCTTACTCTGTCACCTGGGGTGGAGTGCAGTGATGTGATCTCAGCTCACTGCAACCTCCACCTCCCAGGTTCAAGCAATTCTACTGCCTCAGCCTCCCGAGTAGCTGGGACTACAGGTGCATGCTCCCATGCCTGGATAATTTTTCTGTGTGTGTGTATTTTAGTAGAGACGGGGTTTCACTGTGTTGCCCAGACTGATCTCAAACTCCTGAATTCAGGCAATCCTCCTGTCTCAGCCTCCCAACATGCTAGGATTATAGGTGTGAGCCACTGTGCCCGGTCGCAAATCTTAAAACCCAAAGAATTAGAAACAGAGAACCCATTTTTAAATGAGTCACTAAAGTCTGCTTATGTGTTAACACTATGCAAGTTACTTTTTTTCTTTCTTTCTTTTTTTTCTTGAGACAGAGTCTTGCTCTGTCACCCAGGCTGGAGTGCAGTGGCAGGATCTTGGCTCACTGCAACCTCTGCCTCCCAGGTCCAAGAAATCCTCCTGCCCCAGCCTCCCAAGTAGCTGGAATTACAGGTGCCTGCCATCACGCTCAGCTAACTTTTTGTATTTTCAGTAGAGGTGGGGTTTCACTGTGTTGGCCAGGCTGGTCTTGAACTCCTGACCTCAAGTGATCCATCCGCCTCGGCCTCCCAAACTGCTGAGATTACAGGCATGAGCCACCACACCTGGCCTGTAAGTTACTTTTAAACACACTGAAACAAAGTGTGTAGCTCTAAGAAACTACAAAGAGGGAAAACAGAGTTTCCATTCAGTGCCTTGCATGATGTGTAAGAGGCTTTACACGCTGGCCTGTGAGCAGCAGGAGTTAAAGAAGCTGGGATGGAGGAATGCACACTGGGCAAGGAGAGATGGAAAGGAAAAATACCAGCTGTCTCTGATTGCTGACGGGAAAGAAAAGACAGGGAACAACTGCAAAACCAATGTTTGTTGGTAGGTTTTCAAATCACTCCCAAACTCCCCTCTTCCACTCCTCTAACCTCTCCTACCCCCCACAATACCTTGGAAAAAGTAGCATTTCCTTAAGGGCAAAAACAAAGGAAAGAAACTTTATGGGAGTTGGGAAAACATAAAGAATGTAAATGAGCCTCCACATCTTTCCCAATGAATGTGGAGCAGGAATTCCCACTGGAATGTTGGCATTCCACGTTTTTCCAAACCAGCATTTTTGGTGGAATTGCTGTTCAAACATAAACGTTTACTCTCCTTCTCTGATTCCACAAATCAGGGGCTCATTTCCATATAAAAGACTGACAACAGAGAGGGCATTTATTTAAATCTACTGTAAATTCCAGGTCCCTCAAAGAATTTGTTAAAATCCATTTAAAAGATAAATAGTAATTTTGCTCCTGAAACTGTTATGGGACATTTTTATATTTTGTCTTTAATGAATCATCAGAAAGAAATGAGTTTTTTTTTCAAGAATAGCTGTTCTTTGACATTTAATTTTCTCAGCATTGCAGTCTACTGAAAATTTTATATAGCAAATAAGATAAGAAATGTGCATACCCTCAGCATTAAAATTATTTCCTAGAGTAAATTTAAGTCTTACAACAAAAATAAATTCTTGACGTTGCTCATTTGAGGAGTGGAACTGTTAGGAGTTATAACACTACACAAAAATCTAATCTGCCTATCATAAACCTAATTATCATTTAAATAAAACAATACATTTGAGGATTAGTCGATGGCAGGAGACCAGGTATGTCCTCAGATTTAGGCTCGACCGAAGTAAAACCAATCTCTTTTGCCCTGAATCCAAGTGATGAGACGTAGGCTATGCAGTGTCAAGACACAAACATGCAAAAGGAGTCTAGAATACGATAACCCTTAGAATTAGATTATGTCAGATAATGAGCAAATGATGATAATTTGGCAGAGTATCAGGCAAAGGTACATACACAATAATAATTTTTAACAGTTTTAAGAATGTTTACAACACGACACTTTTTTCCAAATAATCCACTATCAATTGCAAAGATATTTAAGATAAGTAAGAATCAGGTCCCTGAATAATTCTTAGAAAATAATCTAGTCCAGTTGACCAAGCATACACTTCATCCTTTCAGTTAGTTGCTGTTGAGACTTTGCAGTGTCCGTGGTGGGGTAGGAGCTCCTGGCCTCCTCCCCTGTGACCTGTGAGGCTGATAGGCCAGCAGTCAACCTCACTGAGCTGAGTGTTCCTTCTCTTAAGCTTCCAAATGCCAGGACATGCCAGCCCCTCTGAAACAATGCAGAACAAAACACCGTCTCTTCCATGTTCCAGGCTTTTCATATCTGGGTATCCATCACACTGACCCCTTCAATCCTTCCTCTTGGAAGCTTCACATCCTTATTTCCACCAAATCCGCTTAGAGGACTGATTCAACAGTCTTCCTTATATATTGATGAGCTTTCTTAAAACCTGCTTCAGTTTGTCAATATATTTTATAAGTCATCGATTACTTAATTCAATAATCAAGACCTGAAAAATCGTGGAGCACAACCACTTACTTACCTTTAGGTCTCTAGTGTCTAACTCAGTGCTCAGCTCACAGAATGTGGTCAAATAAGACACAGAATTAAACCAGTTTTTCTCCTCAGAGTAGCATTTAATGTGGGGGTGGCCACAGAACTCCTTTGAATTACATTGAGCTTGCAAACAACTCAAGGCCTTATTCTTTTCCCATTTTGCCTATTACATGGGAAAACTCCCCTTGAGTCCGTGTGTATATCTGCTTTTACAGGGTAGAAGTGCGGTTATTCTTAGTTTATTTTCCATATATTTCCACATTTTTCATTTTCAACAGGAAGCATTTAAGATATGTATAATGAAATACTAAACACTATATTTTGATTATCATTAATTGATATGCTTTGGTTCTGTTGTCCCTACCCAACTCCCACCTTGAATTGTAATAATCCTAACATGGCAAGGGCAGGACCAGGTGGAGATAACTGAATCATGGGGGCAGTTTCCCCCATGCTGGTCTCTTGTTAATAAGTGAGTCTCATGAGATCTGATGGGTTTGTAAGCATCTGGCATTTCTCCTGCTTACGCTCATTCTCTCTCCTGCTGCCCTGTGGAGAGGTGACTTCTGCCATGATTATAATTTTCCTGAGGCCTCCCCAGCCATCCAGAACTATGAGTCAATTAAAACTCTTTTCTTCATAAATTACACAGTATAGGGTATTTCTTCGTAGCAGGATAAGAGTGGACTGATATGGTAAACTGGTAGTGCAGAGAGTGGGGTGCTACTACAAATATACCCAAAAATGTGGAAGCAACTTTGGAACTGGGTAACAGGCAGAGGTTGGAACAGTTTGGAGGGCTCGGAAGAAGACAGAAAGATGTGGGGAAATTTGAAATTTTGTAAAGACTTGTTGAATGGCTTAGACCAAAATGCTGATAGTGATATGGACAATGAAATGCAGGCTGAGGTGGTCTTAGATGGAGATGAGGAACTTGTTGGGAAGTGGAATAAAGGTGAATATTACTATGCTTTAGCAAAGAGATTGGTGGCATTTTGCCCCTGCCCTAGAGATCTGTGGAACTTTGAACTTGAGAGAGATAATTTAGGGTATCTGGTGGAAGAAGTTTCTAAGCAGAAAAGTGTTCAAGAGGTCTTGTGGGTGCTCTTAAAAGCATTCAGTTTTATGCATTCACAAATATATGGTTTGGATTGGGACTTATGTTTAAAAGGGAAGAAGAGCATAAAAGTTCAGAAAATTTGTAGCCTAACAATATTATAGGAAAAAANAGGTGGTCTTAGATGGAGATGAGGAACTTGTTGGGAAGTGGAATAAAGGTGAATATTACTATGCTTTAGCAAAGAGATTGGTGGCATTTTGCCCCTGCCCTAGAGATCTGTGGAACTTTGAACTTGAGAGAGATAATTTAGGGTATCTGGTGGAAGAAGTTTCTAAGCAGAAAAGTGTTCAAGAGGTCTTGTGGGTGCTCTTAAAAGCATTCAGTTTTATGCATTCACAAATATATGGTTTGGATTGGGACTTATGTTTAAAAGGGAAGAAGAGCATAAAAGTTCAGAAAATTTGTAGCCTAACAATATTATAGGAAAAAAAAAAAAAAAAACCATCTTCTGAGGAGAAATCCAAGCCAGCTGCAGAAATTTACATAAGTAATGAGGAGCCAAATGTTAATCACCAATACAATGGGGAAAATGTCTCCAGGGCATGTCAGAGACTTTCACGGCAGCTCTTCCCATCACAGGCCCAGAGGCCTAGGAGGAAAAAATGGTGTCATAAGCCAGGTCCAAGGCCTTGCTGCTTTGTGCAGTCTCAGTACTTGGTGCACTGCATTCCAGTCATGGCTCAAAGGGGCCAAGGTACAGCTTAAGCCATTGCTTCAGAGGGTACAAGCTGCAAGCCTTGGCAGCCTCCACGTGGTGTTGAGTCTGTGGGTATACAGAAGTCAAGAATTAAGGTTTGGGGACCTCCTCCTAGATTTCAGAGGAACTATGGAAATGCCTGGATGTCCAGGCCTAAGTTTGGTGCAGGGTTGGAGCCCTAATGAAAAACCTCTACTAGGGCAGAGTGGAAAGGAAGTGTGGGGTTGGAGCCCCCACACAGAGTTCCCACTGGGGCACTGCTTAGTAGAGCTGTGAGAAGATAACCACCATCCTCCAGACCCACAAATGGTAGATCCACAAACAGCTTGTACCATGTGCCTGGAAAACCACAGGCACTCAATGCCAGCCCATTAAGGAGTTGCCCAAGGCCATGGGAGCCCACCTCTTGCATCTGCAAGCCCCAGATATAAGACATGGAGTCAAAGGAGATCATCTTGTAGCTTTAAGATTTAATGATTCCCCTACAGGATTTCAGACTTGCATGGGGCCTGTAGCCCCTTGGTTTGGGCCAATTTCTTCCAACTGGAATGGGTGTATTTACCCAATGCCTGTGCCCCCATTCTATCTGGAAAGTAACTAACTTGCTTTTGATTTTACTGGCTCATAAGTGGAAGTGACTTGCCTTGTCTCAGATGAGACTTTAGACTATGGACTTTTGAGTTACTGTTGAAATGAGTTAAGACTTTGGGGGACTGTTGAGAAGGCATGATTGGTTTTGAAATGTGAAAAGACATGTGATTTGGGAGCAGCCATGGGTGGAATAATATGGTTTGCCTGTGTCCCCACCCAAAACTCACCCTGAATTGTAATAATCCTCACTTGTCAAGGGTGGGACCGGATAGAGGTAATTGAATCATAGGGGCAGTTTCCCCCACGCTGACCTCTTGATAATGAGTGAGTCTCACCAGATCTGATGGTTTTATAAGCATCTGGCATTTCCCCCGCCTGCACTCATTCTCTCTCCTACAGCCCTGTGAAAAGGTGCCTTCTGCCATAATTGTAAGTTTCTTGGGACCTCTCCAGCCATGCAGAACTGTCAGTCAATTAAACCTCTTTTCTTTATAAATTACCCAGTCTCAGGTATTTCTTCATAGCAGCATGAAAATGGACTAATACATTAATACAAGACATGTAGCATGAATTTGTCTTCTCTGTTCACTCTCCTCCCACATCACCCACAACTGCATGCCACCCTATACCTCCCAGAGTTAGAAACAGGACATCCCTGTGGCATGAATTCAAAATTGAAGAAGGTTTTGGTTTAGAGAAATAAATGGAAATAAACAAATCAACCAGGTTATAATCATGGTAAATAGGAGAGATATTTACACGTCATAAGACTGACACAGGTTTTAAAATAAACTCAGGAACTCAGTGAGGATGCAGTGAAGGCAAGAGGGGAAAGATTAGCCAGAGGAGGAGGAGCTGGAAAGATGAGCAGTCAGAGGGAAAGGCCTTCGTGTGCTACCCTGAGCATTCCACACTTTATATTAAGAGAAACAGGGAGCACTGGAAGTTTTCAAGCTGTGGGGTCAAGATCAGATGTGAGCTGCTGACAGACATCCTTGGTAGGGACGGGAGGTTGGATCTTCTGGTTCACTCTGGTGGGAATTGGACTTTGTTTTAGTAGGCACTTGTGGCTATGCTATCAATGCAAATATTGACTTGTTTGTGTGTAGAATTTGGAAGTCTTCCAACTGTGTGTCTTGTACAGTTTCATCCTGGTTCCACACTCCACAGTTAACTAGTTTTAGAGATGGGACTCCTCCCACACTCGGCTCAGGGTACTCATCTGATCTCAGGCTGGATTGGTGCTGATTGATTTCACTCCCAGTACCCATCTCCCTTTTCACATAGCTCGCAAGGCCTGAGGCTCCCAGTCTCAGTTATTAATTGATATTTCTAAGCTCAAGTTTCACCTTCATAAAACAGAGATCCTAATGATGCCTCCATGAGATGTGATGGTAAAAAAATAAAACAACAGACTAGAAAACTTGCCTTAAATAAGGACACACTCTGCCTTGGGGCCTGTCACCTCTACTGTTATTTTTCTGAAAGAACTCAGGGTAAAATTTGCTTCTACAATTTATGGAAGCACACACAGGAATTCCTAGAGAATATAAGCATAATTCATCATAGAAAAAGCTTGGACTCATCAAATTAACCATAGATTTGAAGCCTCAGGATGATATTTCTGATAAAATTCCAAGAGAGTTGAAAGTTTAAATATTTCCAACACATTAAAAAAAATCCTGCTCCCTTTTATATTTTCCAAAGCCTTTTCTTTCAACTCTTCCAAAATACTAGCTGAAGGGCAAAATCAAACAAAGAAAATGTGTTTCTATTCAAGAAATGTTAAAATAAATATGTAATGATTTCGTGGTCAAAGTTTTCCTTTCCCAAGATAAAAATAATTTGAAGTCACATATGATAACTATTACCATGCCCTTCCAGATTGTGAAGCACAAGATTCCTGCAACAATTTACAAGCTGACAAGTGAGGTCGTGGAGCACTTGGAGTCCAGAAGACCGGGAAGGCGACCAGGAATTGCTGTGGAAGATGTGATTTTCGGTGTGGATGGGGAAGCTTGCACTCGCCTCAGAACTGCCCACCTGCCGTATTTCTCTGTGGGAAACGTCAATGGCACTGCCCACCTGCCGTATTTCTCAGTGTAAAATGTCAATGGCACTGCCCACCTGCCGTATTTCTCTGTGGGAAACGTCAATGGCACTGCCCACCTGCCGTATTTCTCAGTGTGAAATGTCAATGGCACACCTCCACCGAGCTTTCCTTTCAACCGAGCTTCTTCCCGCTTCACCTCTGAGCCCTGGTGATGGGGCTTCCGCTGTGACTGCAGATTCTGGTGATGACTGTGGTTCCATGTTCTAATAGGCCTGGGTTTTACCGTGCTGTTTGTGCACTCGCTCGCCATCTGCCTTTCACCACAAAACATAGACTCCATGTTTCTCCCCAAGTGAATACCCTTTGCTGTTGAAGATACCTGGACGTCATAATGTGTGTTTGCTCATGAAGTCTGTGTTGTTATATGCCTGCTGTGCTGCAGGAGTTCTGTGTATAACAGGGACACAGTCAATGAAGTCATTGCTTTCTAACAGAGGAGATCATGCAAGAAACACAAAAGTGTGTTGTGGGGAAGCACAGAACACACCCCTAAGCACCCGCTCAGTTCAGGAGGTGGGAAGTGCTCCCCAGGGCGGGGCTGCTGGCTCCAGTCCCGCAGGGTAAGGTACTGGGGAGGGCCGAAAGGGCAGCGTTTATTCAGGTCTGGAGGTGGGAGACGATTCCTGTCGGAAGGACACAGAGTGTAAACCAATGTGTATTCCACTGAGGTCTCTAGGTAGCTCCTAAGATCATACAGATAAAACATGAGTGGTTCTGAGAATGATCTATAAAAGTTATCTATGTGCATAAAGTGAATGATAAAATCTTGCCCTCTTATGAGCAGCATAATGAGTTTATTCCCCCAAAAAAACTATAAAGTGCACTTTTCATGGTTCTTAACTCCCCACATTGCCCAAGGCCTGTCTCCCCTCCCCCGCCTCAGCAGGCTGCCCTTCCTGCTCTGCAGGCATGAGGGTGTGTGCCCCTGCAGACCTCTTCTTGGCCCCCATCTGGGCTATGCTGGCCCCTCCAGTCCCTGCCTGCCCTGCAATGCCCAGGCCCCTCACCCTTCCCACACCTCCATCCCTCTGGGTCTGCCTTGGCAGCACCTGGGGGCTCTACCTGGCAGTAGCGGCCACTCCACTGGAGTTGCCGGTGACCTTTTCTGGGCCTGTTCCAATACTGCTTTTTATTTTCTTCGTGGAACTTTTCACCAGCTGAGATTATTCAAGTAATTCCCAGAGAACACAGCACTGTCTGTCTTGCTCAGGCGTGGATCCCCACCCACTCTGGTTCTTGAGACTTGGTAGAGAATCTGCACCCGATGAGACTTGGGAATGAATGGACATTTTCCTTCCAAGAGAAGGGCTTTGCAGCCTCCAGGGCCACCTGGATAGCCGTGGAACTTGCCTGTGCAGTGGGCTTCTTCTCGTAGCTCTGCGGTCTTCTGGGGCTGTCAGCCACGATCACCTGCGTAAGTCTGATGACCGCCACTCACAGGGAGAGTTAAAGCAAACCACGTTTGGTGGCCAAATATGTGCTGTAAAATGGTGCAAATGATAACTTTTTGGCCTTGGAAGATGTACAGTGGAAACATAAAACAAAACTAACAACTCTGCTCAACACATTTTTAAACTTTTATTTGAAAAAAAAGTTTTTTCTTGTAATCTTTCTTCACCATCAGCAGAGCTGTCACCTTCAGACAACACGCTTCAAAAACAGCAGCCAAGATTCAGGTTGTGAATGACGGTCAAGGTGCGGGAAAAGAAGAAAACCATCAATCAGAAGACTTGGTGGTTGTTTGGCTGCAGCATTCCCAGCTCCCATCCACCAGAAGTTGCTCCTGGTCAAACTGAGTCAGGGGAAGATGAAACAGCCTTCTCCTGAGGAGCAGCACGGTTGAGGACAAGGCGCAGGCTCTGCAGGCCTGGGAGGTGGCTGGATATGGATGCAGTGCCGAGTCAGGCAGAGATCTCAGCCAGGAAGCCAGGAGAATTCAAAAGACCAAGGAGAGAAAAGCACAGGCCGTGCAGTCACTGGGCATCTTCACTTGGACAACAGTGGAGCTCTGCCAAGGATGGCCCTTCACTCTGCCCAGCATGAGGACCCTCAGGGCCCCCTTTAACATCCGTGTCCACTTCCACACACGTAGTCACCACTCTGCATTAGTTCGTTCTTGCATTGCTGTCAAGACATGCCTGAGACTGGGTAATTTATAAAGAAAACATGTTTAATCGGCTTATGGTTCTGCAGGCTGTGCAGGAAGCATGGCGGCTTCTGCTTCTGGGGAGGTCTCAGGAAATGTCCTGTCATGGTGGAAGGCAAAGCCAGAGAGAGCATCTTGCATGGAAGGAGCAGGAGAGATAGAGAGAGACAGAGAGAGAGAGAGAGAGAGAGAGAGAGAGGAGAGGAGAAACTGCACACTCTTAACCACCAGATCTCAAGAGAACTCACTTACTGTTGTGGGAAGAGCATCAAGAGGATGGAGCAAAACCATTCATGAGACACCACCCCCACGGTCCAACCACTCTCCACCAGGCCCCACCTCCAGCACTGGGGATTACAGCTCAGGAGGAGATTTGGGTGGGGACACAGAGCCGAACTATATAACGCCCCAATAACACTCACCCTACCATGTTTGTAACAGAGGCATTGAGGTACAATTTTACAGATTTTAAGCGTACAATTGGATGTTTTAACAATCGCTGGCATCAAGGTATTGAACGGACTGCTGCCCCTCCACACTCATTTCTGCCCCATGGCTCTCCACCCTCCCTGCTCCCCCCTCACCCCGCAGGGGAGCGTGAGTTCGTTTCTGTCCCTATGGAGTAGTTCACATTTTGTGTAAACGGAATCTCACAGAAGGTACTCTTTTTAGTCTGGTTTACTCCGAATAACTATGTTACGGTTCATCTGTGTTGTACCGTGTATCAAGAATCTATTTATTTTTACTGCTGATCAGCGTTCTGCCACAGGGTCATAGAACACATGTCCATCCATCTGATATGGAGATGAGGATTGCCTCTGGTTTTTGACAATCAGATGCAGATGCTCCAAAGAGTTGTGTGCAAGTCCCTGCACAGCCGCCTGCCGGCACTGCTCCTGGGTGAGGATCCAGGGTGGGCTGAATGGATGCAGGACAGGTTGTATGATTTCGTTGTTAAGAAACTTCCCAACTGGGGTTTCAAAGTGAAGCTATTTTACCTTTCCGCTGCAGAGTATGTCATCCAATTCTTCCATGCCCTTGCCCAGCTGTGGAGGGGCCAGGCTGTTGGTTTTAGCCATTCCACAGGGGAGTGGTGGAGCCCCCCAGAGGTGCTCAGTTGCATTGTCTTGGTAACGAATGATACTGGATGCCATGCAGGTGCTTATTTGACATTCATATACCTTTTTTGGTGAAGTGTCTACTAAAATATTTTGCCCACTTTTTTATCGTTTTTTTTTTTTTTCTGATTAGTGAGATTTTAGTGTTCTATATAATCTAGATACAAACTTTGTCAAGTATGTGGCTTTTAAATATTTTATATTAACATTCATTCTCTTGATAATTTATTTCAAAAAAACAGACGTTTTAATTTTGATAAAGTTGACTTTTGTGACATCTAAAATAATTTTAATCCAAAATAATAAAGCTTTTCTCCCATGTTTTCTCTAGAANTTTTTTTTTTTTTTCTGATTAGTGAGATTTTAGTGTTCTATATAATCTAGATACAAACTTTGTCAAGTATGTGGCTTTTAAATATTTTATATTAACATTCATTCTCTTGATAATTTATTTCAAAAAAACAGACGTTTTAATTTTGATAAAGTTGACTTTTTGTGACATCTAAAATAATTTTAATCCAAAATAATAAAGCTTTTCTCCCATGTTTTCTCTAGAATATTTATTGTTGTAGTTTTAACATTTAGTTCTAACCCCAAATAACTATATTTCCCCAATTAATAATTGTTTGAGGCATTTTAATTATAATGTTAGCTATTTTTTAAAAAGTATAAGCATAAAATATTAAAATAATTTGAGATTTGAAATTAGCTTTATGGAAATATAAAACACGGCTGTGCTCACAATAAGCCTATCTCTTATAATCTTTCTGTTTCTCGGATTTTAATTGTAGAGTAATCCACTGACATTCCCAGAACTCAATCCTGACTTTCTTTCTTCCTTCCTGGGGAAGCCTCTTATTTTCACCCATTCTTCCCCTCGTCTGCATCACTATTATTAGTGCACATTTGTTCAATCTGTCTTCTCTGCCTCCAGGGCCCTGTGTTACTCTGTCTTACAGCATTAACAATCCGGAACAACGTGAGGCTACTGACCCAAGTAGTAGAGCATGAATAACAACCGCTCGGTGTGTGAGCTGACTGTAGCTAACCCCTGTGGTCACACTGCTAACTACCAGCTCGACTCCAGGGTTTCTTATGAATCTGTATACTGAGAAAAAGGGATTAAGGTGCTGGATTGCTCTTGAGGATTTCTGCTGAAGAGTCACAGCCCAGAGACAGAGGGTCACTCTCAGCTCACCATTTAGCTTCTAGAAGCTTCCTACCTCCAAAAAATGATCTGAGGGAGGGGCCTCCAGGGACAGAAGTAAGAGTAGTGGCCCAGATTTCCTAGCTCACCAAGAGTGGAAGCACACAGAAGCACCATGGGAAAGAGGGAAGGCTCAGTGAGGATGGCCAAAAATGCTCAGAGTGATGGGGAAAATGGACAGCCTGTCCTCCTAATACAGAGAGGCCTGAGTCCCTGCTGACTCCCGGGCGTGAACTGGAACTGAGCAGGGAAGTGGAGGCAGGAGGCTTTCCAGGAGGGGAAACAGGTGTGAGCAAGGCACAAGAGGGATGCTGGGTGTGGCCTCCCTTGTCATGTGCTCACCTCTGATCACTGGGCTCTGGGCCTGTTTTGGCAACTAAAGTAATATCCGCCTCAGCCTGCACCATTCCATAGCCAGCCTTCCAGAGGCTGTATGCTCTTCCAAAGGAATTAATCTTCTACACAAAAAAATAACCAGCTCCCATGGAGAGGTGTTGGTTAAAAGTGGTGTTGGGGGAAGACCAAAAAAATTCACATAGGGAAATAGCTGGAAGGTTTTTATGGAAAGCTAAGTTGGACTCAGATAGTGGAACACTGGTCACCTGTGATGTTTAAGAATTAAGCTGAGCTGTCTGAGTAGACATTTTAGAAATGTAGCTGGAACTGCCCAGTAAAAATCATAAAGAAGCTGTTGGATTCCTGCACTGTCTCTACAAATCTACAGCAAATTCTTTAGGTGCTTCCCATGCATGTGTTGTAAACTTTAAGGAATTTTATGGACTTTGAACATCTTTTATTCATGTTTTAATATCTTGGTGTTAAATGCTAATTATATTTTCTCTGGCAAGATCTTACACTGTGTAAAGCAATATTAATTCACACAGAGAAACCTTGTGATGGTTAATATTAAGTGACAACTTGATTGGATTGAAGGATGCAAAGTATTGTTCCTGGGTATGTCTGTGAGGGTGTTGCCAAAGGAGATTAACATTTGAGTCAATGGACTGGGAGAGGCGGACCCACCCTCAGTCTGGGTGGGCACCATCCCCTCGGCTGCCAGTACTGCTGAACAATGCAGGCAAAAGAAGGTGGAGGAGCAGACTTGCTAAGTGTTCCAACCTTCATCTTTCTTCCATGCTGGATGCTTCCTGTCCTCCAACCCTGGACTCCCGGTTCTTCAGGTTTTGGACTCAGACTTACACCAGTGGCTTGCCAGGGGCTCTCAGGCCTTTGGCCATAGACTGAAGGCTGCACTGTTGGCTTCCCTGCTTTTAAGGTTTTGGGAATCAGACTGGCTTCCTCACTCCTCAGCTTGCAGATGGCCCACTGAGGACTTCACCTTGATCATGTGAGTCAATACTTCTTCATAAGCCCCACTTCATGTTAACATCTATCCTATTAGCTCTGTCTTTCTAGAGAACTCTGACTAATACAGATTTTGGTACCAGGAGTGGTTCTAGAGGAACTGAAATTTAAGGATGAATTTGTTAGTTGGTTTGAGAGTTTCTGAAGTTGGCTGCTTAATCTGATTAGATCCAGAAATGCCAATGACTTTACTTCTAATAAAATGGAGAAGACTGATAGTCCTTGGCATGAACTGTTTAGAAAGTTATACAAAATAAATGCACCTGATACTCCTGATTCACTGCTCTTGAGAGGCAAGGAGTTTAGTGACTCTATACATAATACCGTCAAACATATGTGGAGAACCAAGGAAGATAATGAAGTTGGTTAATTGCTTCTAAGTTCACTGGTCAAAGTGATGAAAAAAACCAGATGATATCAGGGATTCCAACTCCAGACTCCAAAAGCACATACCAAGCCTCAAATCTTCTAAGATTTCCTTGAGTGGAGAGTCTTATCTCCTGTAGACAAGGGGCAGAAATTGTGGAAACTCAGACGCAAGCTCTTACCATACCAGTGGCTGACCTGCAATGAAAGGTACACACTCAGCCTCGCCGGGTGTCTATTGTTACAGTGAGGGCATGGATTGGAAAAGAATAGGACGTTGCAACTTGAAATGGGGATGTGTGGGAGGACACTGATGAAGCTGGGGACACTGAGCTTCTAAATTCTGATGACCCTTTTTCTTGCCAGAGGAAACAGCCTCTCCACCCCCAGTGGTGGCAACATCCCCTCCCCTACTCGTGCTGCCATCAGCCTTTCCACCTTTGTTTGAGGAGATTAACCCTCTGTTGCCTGAGGCAACAGTGACAGCCTCCCCTGGGGCAGTTGCCAGACAAGACAACGCTTATTCTCCTCAGGACCAACACCCAACACCCCTGTTTGCTTCTATAACTATAGACTAAAGTCTACCTATAACTAAAGTCCTGTGAGACTCTACAGGTGAGATTCAGAGTGTCACCCAAAAGGAGGTGCAGTACACTCTGAAAGAACTGCTTGGGTTTTCTAATTTATAGAAGGAATCTGGAGAACAGACATGGAAATGGATAGTAAGGGTGTGAGATAATGGGGGAAGGAACATGAAGTTGGATCAAACCGAATTTATTGATATGAGCCCACTAAGCAGGGATTCTGTATTTACTGTTGCAGTTCAGGGAATTAAAAAAAGGTTCTAATAGTTTATTTGCTTGGTTAGGTGAAATATGGATCAAAAAATGGCCCACTGTGAGCAAGATGGAAATGCCTGATCTCCCTTGGTTTAATGTAGAGGAAGAGATTCAAAGGCTTAGTGAGATTGGGATGGTGGAGTGGTTTAGTCACTTTAGACCTACCTTACCTCAACTGGGAACGTCCAGAAGACATACCCTTCACCAATACCTTGCAAAACAGATTTGTGAGGATCACCTACATCCTTGAAGATCTGTGATTGCTCTTCTCTATACGCTGGATCTTACAGTGGGAACCACAGTCACTCAATTAGAAAACTTAAACACAGTGTGAATAATTGGATCCCAAGATGGCAGGGGCTAAGGGGTGGCACTCAACCATCAAAGGCAAGGTGGGTGTAGCTACTGTAATGGACAGCAGAGACAAAGCAGAAATCAGAAGAGTCTAATTCATGTAGAGCTCTGGCATTGACTAATTAATCACAGTATTCTTAGAAGTAAAATTAATAGGAAGCCTTAATTCTTACTTAATTTGTATGAGCAGAAAACTTCCAGGTTTAGTAAACAAAAGGCTAATTTTAGTTATAAAAAGAGAGAATCATGACCCCTCAGTCAATTTCCAGACTTGAACCAGTTTTCAGACCCAGAACCTCTTGAATGAAAGAGAGGCCAGGTCCCCTTGAGGAAGGATCCTGCTACGCTACTGAGAGTTTATACTGTCAATTTTTCTCCCATCCTACCCTGGCCTTTTACCAGGGTAACTGTGCACTGGGGAAAGGGAACTGATCATATCTCTCAGAAATTCCCGGACCCTGGCTCTGAGCTGATGTTGATTCCAGGGATCCCAAATGTCATTGTGGTTTTCCAGTTAAAGGACGGGCTTACGGAGGTCAGGTAATTAATGGAGTTTCAGCTCAGGTCTGACTTACAGTGGGTCCAGTGGGTTACCGGACTCATCCTGTGGTCACTTCCCCAGTGCCAGAATGCAGAATTGGCGTAGATAAACTTAGCAGCTGACAGAATCCCCACATTGGCTCCCTGACTGGTAGAGTGAGGGCTATTATGGTGAGAAAGGCCAAATGAAGCCATTAGAGCCATTAGAACTACCTCTACCCAGAAAAATAGTAAATCAAAAACAATATCATATCCCTGGAAGGATTACAAAGATTAGCACCACCATCAAGGACTTGACAGACACAGAGGTGGTGATTCCCACCATGTCCCCATTGAACGCTCCCATTTGGCCTGTGCAGAAGACAGATGAATCTTAGAGAATGACAGTGGATTATCGTAAGCTTAACCAAGTGGTGACTCCAAGTGCAGCTGCTGTACCACATGTAGTTTCATTGCTTGAACAAATTAACACACATCCTGGTACCTGGTATGCAGCCATTAATTTGGCAAACACATATTTCTCCATTCCTGTCCATAAGGCCCACCAGAAGCCATTTGTCTTTAGCAGGTAAGACCAACAATATGCATTTCACTTTGGAAATGCAAGCAACACAAGGTGAATTGGGATGTACAATCTGAACCTAATTCATAGATTGCCTGCAAAAGTGAGCACTGTCATACCTCGTGGGTATATCAACTCTCCAACTTTGTGTCCTAATCTTGTTTGCAGGGATCCTGATCACTTTTCCTTTCCACAGGATATCACACTGGTCCATTGCATTGATGACATTATGCTGATGGACCCAGTGAGCAAGAAGTAGCAAACACACTGGACTTATATACTGATCCATGGACTATAGTCAATGGTTTGGCTGGATGGGCAGGGACTTGGAAGAAGCATAATTGAAAAATTGGTGACAAAGAAATTTAGGGAAGAGGTATTTGGATGGATCTCTCTGAGTGATCAAAAACTGGGAAGATATTTGGATCCCATGTGAGTGCTCATCAACGGGTGACCTCAGCAGAGGAGAATTTTAATAATCAAGTGAATAGGATGACTAATACAAATGTCATGTAAAATTAAAATTAGCATTAAGTGCAAAAAGGGTAGTAAAACACATCCAGACTGTTCCTCTTCCATTACATGACAAAAACTTCAGAAATACCAGCTGTGGCTGGGTGTGGTGGCTCACATCTGTAATCCCAACCTTTTGGGAGGCTGAGGCAGGCAGATCACTTAAGATCAGGAGTTTGAGACCAACCTGGCCAACATGATGAAACCCTGTCTCTACTAAAAATACAAAAATTAGCCAGGTGCGGTGGCGGGCACCTGTAATCCCAGCTACTCAGGAGGCGAACGCTGGAGAATCATTCGAACCCAAAGGGCAGAGGTTCCAGTGAGCCGAGATCATGCCACTGCACTATAGCCTGGGTGACAGAGCAAGACTTCATCTCAAAAAGAAAAAAAAAAGAAATACCAGCTGTGAGTAAACATGTATTACATATTGGGTTTTTTGTTTGTTTATAATACTTAAAATATATAAACATCTTTCCCTTCTGAGAAGAAAAGATGAAAGCCTATATTTTTCCCATTATACACATGTACATACAAATACAAATATATATGTGTTTTTTTAGAATTTTGGAGGCACATCATGGGATTTGGTGTAGTCTAGTTTGGTCAGTTGTGATAGGATAAGCATCTTGGGATGGATAACACCAGACACGTTTCCTGTGTCTCTTTTATTATCTGAGTTGGCATTGTTGTGCCCGAAGTCACGAGACCCCAGTAAGTGACCACCAGAGTCCAGAGTCAAAGCCAAATAGCCGGGGTCGCTTTATTACGAGTTCGAACCCGGACCTCTCCGCTTTATACAATGGCAGGTAAAGAGAGAGGCCCCGGCTGCTGTTTTAGGGTTTCTTTTATAGCGAGGTACAAACAAGTCACAGAGAAACAGTAGTTACAAGCTTATTATTGGTTAACATTTAAAGTTGAACATTCGGCAGTTTCTGGTTGGTTCCCGCCTTTTTCGCAACCTCAAACGGCTGGGGGTTTTCCAGATAAGTTGTTTGTGTAAGCCCGGGGGGTGGTCACATGCATGTATGCTGCAACCTCAAACGGCTAGGGGTTTTCTAGATAAGTTGTTTGTGTGAGCCTGGGGGGTGGTCACATGCATGTATGTTTAGAATTTTTCCCTTAGGCGCTTTCTATCTCAGCATAATAAGGTAAAGATAATAGGATTTTAAGGAGACTGTGAAAGACTATTTTATAAAATCATGGTAGAAGTTTCTCTCACTGGAGTAAACTTGGGAACTGTGACAATTTGACAATGAGCCCCTGGAACATGAAGAGGGATTTGTTCTTCAAATCTTATAAGAACAGTGATGGTGCCTAATGGCAAGGATCCCAGACTTTTAACAAGAGGACAAGAAAAAAGTGCCCCTAGTCACCATGGAGTGTGAGGAAAGTTTCAGAGAGGAGGTATCTGGAGAGGGCTCCCCTTAATCTATGTTCAAGTTCTGGGCTCACTGCAAAGCTGTGCATGCCTGGGTCTGACCTGAAGCAGCACAGCAAAGGATGTTAGAACTAAATGACAGGATTGAACACTCCAGGGCCTAATTCATAGATTGCCGGCACAGCGTGGTGAACACTTCAGGAGGACCTGAATAGAATAGCTAAGGCTTTGAAAATTTAACTCACTTTGGAAATGCAAGCAGCACAAGGTGAATTGGGATGTATAATCTGAACCTAATTCATAGATTGCCTGCAAAAAAATATACTTAAAATTTTCCAGAGACTTTTAACAATTCCCACAGTTTCTTATCAAATATTTTAAATCCCCAAAATATAATCAGAGTTTCTTATCAAAAAAATTACCAGGATAATTTCAATAACTTAACAGAAAAGACAATCAGCAGACATTAGCTCAGAGACAACCCAGATGGAATTATACAAAAAAGACTTGTAAAGCAGCTATTTTTACCATGTTTTATTAAGTAAGAGGGAAAACTATTGAAATCCATACAATGTAGGCATGCTTGGCAGAGGTAGAAATTATTAAAAAGAACCAAAAAAATTGGAATAAAAAATACAGTAAGTGCAGTAATTTCTTAAATGGGCTTTTTTGCAGAATGAAGATAGCAAAGAAAAAAGTTTGTGAAAATTAAAATAGGCAATAGAAAATATTCAGTTTAAATAGCAAACAGAAAAAAAAATACCAGACAAGTGCATAAATGGCGTTTCATGGACCTGTGAGATAATATCAAGCATCTAATGTTCATGTTATTGAGGTCTGAGAGGGAAATAAAAAAAGAAATTTTTCCAGAAAAAACTTGAAGAAGTAATGGCTGAAATGTTTCAAATTTGACAAATAACACAAATTTAAAGATTCCAGAGTTCAGTGAACTCAGAAAATGGGAGAAAATCTGTCTGATAATGGGAGTATATACAGAATATATAAAGAACTCTTAAATGTAATAATAAAAAGGCAAATAATAATTAAAATAGGCAAGTGATCTGAATAGATATACATGTAAAGGAAGATACACATGTAAAGGAAGATATACATGTAAACTTAAGCACATGAAAAAGTGTCAGTGTCATTAGCCATCAAGGAAATGCAAATTAAAATCACAAAAAGATATTAATTCACCCATATCCCCATTAAATAAGACCAGGTATTGATGAGAATTTGGAGATAATGGAAATCTCATGCATCGCTGGCAGGAACATAAAACCGTGAATCAGCTTTGAAAAGAATTAAGAAGTTCCTCAAAAGGTTAAGCATAAAATTGCCTATGACCCATATATTTCACATCTAGGTTTATGCCTAAAAAATACACAGAAAAATGTATACAAATGTTCTTAGCATTATTATTCACAACAGCCAAATGAGGTGGAAATAACTGCAAGTGACCATCACTGGAAAATCAGAATGAGATATATCCATCAATTGGAGTATTATTTGCCAAATAAAAGTAATAAAATACTGATAAATGCTGCAACATGGATGAACACATTATGCTAAAAAGAACTTCCAGAAACTGGGTAATTTATGAAGGAAAGAGGTTTAATTGACTCAAAGTTCGGCGTGACTGGGGAGGCCTCAGGGAACTTATAATCATGGTGGAAGGCAAAGGGGAAGCAAGGCACCTTCTTCACAGGAAGCGGGACGGAGAATGACTGAAGGAGGAACTTGCCAAACACTTATAAAACCATGAGATCTGGTGAGAACTCATTCACTATCATGAGAACAGCATGGGGGAAAATCGCCCACGATCCAATGACCTCCACCTGATCTCTCCTTCGCACATGAGGATTATGGGGATTAAAATTCAAGATGAGATGTTGGGTGAGGACACAGCCAAACTATATCACTAAGTGAAATAAATAAGTCATAAAAGGACACAGATTGTATGATTCCATTTATATACAATGTTCAGTGCAGCCTCATCTGTAGATACAGAAAATAGTTTAGTGGTTGCCTAGGGCTGGGGGTTTGGGGGAAAGAGGTGATTTTAATGGGTACGGAATTTCATTTTGAAGTTATGAAAGCAGCCTAAAATTGGGCAATATTCTGTGAATATACTAAGAACCATTGCATTGCATACTTTTAATGAGTGAACTATAAAGCACGTCAATTACATAATAATAAAGCTGATATACACACATACACACAATCAGTGACAGAACATCAATGAGCTATACATAGGAGGAATGTTGGAAATATGACTGTATGCATGTCAAAATGCACAGAAGTGTGTGCCAAAAACTTAATTTTGCCTCATACAAAAAAATAAATTAAAAAACTAAATAGTACATAGAATAATATTTTAGGTAAGTGGACAATTGATAATTCACATAAGCAGAAGGCAACATAAAGTACAAATTTGCCAATGTATGAAGTTGTACCTGATAAATCACTCTAACTACATGTTTCAGAATAGTTTTACAATTTCATTACCTGCTTTACTGAGACATTCCTGAAACATTCACATCTATTTTATTGAGTATTCTTAGAGTGATGAAGAGATTTTTCTTAGAACCATCCTTTTCAGCTCATGCATTTCTCTCCTGCATCTTGAGTTACAGAGTCTGCCACAAGAAAGGGCTAACTTTTCTGTGTTTTACCCAATTAGAAACAACAAAAACAAGAAATCAGTGAGACTCAGTTACCCAAAACCCATGAGCCAATTTTCAACGCGATTATTTGGTGCATATTTTGTATCTCAGACCACTGATGTAAACTTCTGCCCCATCCTTGGCATTGCGAAAGAAATTGAGAGGGAAATTTCCTGACTTTTCTTTAACTAAGACTTTTAAACATTAGTGTCCTGTGTTTGTTTTTATTATGTTTTGCTTTGCTTTTGTTTTCACTTTACATAAATATTGTCTTTGTTTTAGTTTTAAATCAAGACTACCTGATTAACATGAAGGTGTTTAAAACTGTTCTTTTTTTTTTTTTTTTTTTTTTTTAGACGGAGTCTCCCTCTGTCGCCCAGGCTGGAGTGCAGTGGCCGGATCTCAGCTCACTGCAAGCTCCGCCTCCCGGATTCACGCCATTCTCCTGCCTCAGCCTCCGAGTAGCTGGGACTACAGGCGCCCGCCACTTTGCCTGGCTAGTTTTCTGTATTTTTTAGTAGAGGCAGGGTTTCACCGTGTTCGCCAGGATGGTCTCGATCTCCTGACCTCGTGATCCACCCGTTTCGGCCTCCCAAAGTGTTGGGATTACAGGCATGAGCCACCACGCCCAGCTAAGCTGGGGTATCTTAAGGATGCCTAGGCAGCATGAGGAAGCCACTCCAACCCTGTCCAATCTGCAATGGGGACCACTGGAAGGTTGACTCTCCCCAGGGACACTGGTCACTGGGTCTAGAACCAATCTCCCAAATGGTCCAGCAGCCGAGCTGATGGGTCCTGGGGCTCCTCTCCCCAGCTCCAGTGGTCCAGACCACCATTACCATCCAGGAGCGCTGGGTAATTCTGGAAATCGAAGAGAGGAAAGTGGACTTCCTTTTGGACACTGGGGCTGGTCTCTTGGTTCCCCTCTCCAATCCAGACCCCTGCTCCGACCTTAGCACAACCATGAGGGGTGTCTCAGGAAGTCCTTTAACCTGACTTTTTTCCAAGCTCTTAGTTGTAGTTGGGGAGATCTCTTGTTCACCCATGCCTTTCTAATTATGCCTGAAAGCCCAACTCCTCTGTGGAGCAGGGATATTCTGGCCCATATTGGGACCACCATCCTGATGGGCCATGACAAACTCTTTGTCTCCCCCTAGAGGAAATCAATACTAACCCAGAAGTTTGGGCAATTCAGGGGAAGATTGGCCAAGCCACAACCACCATACCTGTGTGGGTCCATCTTAAAGATCCCACCTCCTTTCATAACCAGAAACAATATCCCCTGAAATCAGAAGTTAGGAAAGGACTAGAAGCCATCATTGATAACTTAAGGTTGCAGGGCCTCCTCAAACCCTGCAACATCCCTTGTAATATCCTGATACTGGGGGTACAAAAACCCAGCAGGGAATGGAGGCTACTTTGGGACCTCTGCCTCCTTTCACCTGGCGGTTCCCAATCCATATACTCTGCTAGCCCAAATAACCGAGGGAACTAAATGGTTCAGAGCCATGGATCTAAAGGATGCCTTCTTCTGCATACCATTACACCTCAACTCTCAGTATTTATTTGCATTTGAGGATCCCTCTAACCAAACCACCCAGTTAACCTGGACAGTGTTACCTCAGGGATTCTTAGATAGTCCCCAATTGTTTGGGCAGACATTGTCAAGAGACCTCTCCGAGTTCCTTTATCCTCGGGTTAAAGTTTTATAATATGTAGATGACATTCTCCTCTGTGCTCTGAGGAAATCTCTCATGAGGGCAGTGAGGCTCTTCTTAATTTTTGGCTAATAGAGGATATAAGGTTTAAAAAAAACCCTAAAGCTCAGCTCTGCCAGCTTCAGTGAAGTACCTAGGCCTGGTCTTGTCAGAGGGAACTAGAGCAGTTGGTGAAAAAAGGATTAAGGCCGTCTCCTCCTTTCCCCTCCCCGAAACCCTCAAGCAACTAAGGGGATTCTTAGGCATTACAGGTTTCTGCAGACTATGGATATCTGGTTATGGTGAAATAGTTCAGCCCTTATACCACCTAATAAAGGAGACTCAGGCAGCTAAAATTCACTGTCTAATTTGGGGTCCAGAGGCTAGAAAGGCCTTTGACCAACTAAAACAAGCCTTGCTTAAGGCACCAGCCCTTAGTCTCCCCACAGGGAAGATGTTTAATCTTTATGTGTTAGAAAGAAAAAGAATAGCACTGGGAGTTCTAACGCAGGCCCAAAGTCCACCCCAGCAGCCTGTAGGCTACCTAAGTAAGGAGCTTGATTTGGTAGCTAAAAGATGGCCAACTTGCCTCTGGGCGGTTTCAGCAGTAGCCTTGTTGGTACCAGAGGCTACTAAGTTAACCATAGGGTATAACTTCACTGCTTACATTCCACATAATGTGGCAAGACTGCTGTCTTCTAAAGAGAGTCTCTGGCTAATGGACAACCATCCCCTCAGATATCAAGCTCTGCTATTAGAGGAATCTGCAGTCCAATTAAGAACCTGTCCCTCCCTAAATCCAGCCACCTTCCTCCCTCCTTTGAGGTAGAATCTCAAGGAAACTCCCAGACTGGATTCTCTTTATGGACAGAAGTTGTTTTGTAGAACAAGGGACCTATAAAGTAGGGTATGCAATAGTTACCCTGAATGATATTGCTGAGAGCACACCTCTCTCCTCAGGCAAGAGTGCTCAATTAGCCGAACTCATCGCCCTCATGCGGTGCTTGCATTAAGCAAAGGGAAAGCAGTCAACATTTATACTGATTCTAAGTACAATTTCTTAATCTGCAGGCCCTGCCACGGACTGGAAAGAGAGGAACTTCCTCACAGCTAATGGGTCTCCCATTAAATGCCATCAGAAAACTAATGGACTAGTGTCCTTGGTTTTCCTCCCATGGGAAGTGACAGTTATACACTGAAAAGGCCACTGAAAAAGGAGGGATGAAGTGGCTGAGGGAAATAGGTTGGCAGACCAAGCAGCTAAATCAGCAGCAAGGGGGCCCCAGGTCTCTGACCCACTTGAAGGTCCACTCATCTGAGAAGGTCCAACCAGGGAAATAAAAACTCAATAGTCTCCTGAGGAAATAGAAGGGGCCACCTCTCAGGGATACACCATTCAGTCCTCTGGGCAGCTACAATGGAAGGACAGCAAGTTTTATCTACCAGTTGCCAACAAATGGAAAGTCCTTCAAAGCCTTCATCAGGCCTTCCACCTAGGTAAGAACAAAACCTATCAATTGGCCCAGAGATTGTTCTCAGGTAAAAATCTGATACAAATGGTTAAACAAGTTGTTAATGCTTGTGAGGCTTGCCTTAAAAATAATCCTCTCAACTGATGGCTTCCTCCCCCAGGAACTCAAAAGACAGGAGGCTACCCAGTGGAAGACTGGCAGATGGATTTCACCCACATGTCAAAGGCCAGGGGCATCCAGTATCTTAGTATGGATAGATCCCTTCACTAACTAGGTAGAAGCATTTCCATGTTGAACAGAGAAAGCCTCTCAGGTGATAAAAGTACTAATTAATAACGTAATTCTTCATGTTAGACTTTCTAAGTACCTCCAGAGTAATAATGACCCCTCGTTCAAGGCGGCTGTCACCCAGGGCGTCTCAAAGGCACTAGGCATACAGTACCATCGCATATAGCACTTCTGTGTTTGGAGACCACAATCCTCAGGAAAGGTGGAAAAGATACATTGTATTATCCAAAGGCACCCCAGGAAACTGTCTCAGGAGACTTATGTCCACTGGACTACCCTTCTCTGCACAGCCCTACTATGTATTAGAAACACTCCTTCAAAGCTGGGTTTAAGTGTCTTTGAAATGATGTATGGACAGCCTTTTCTCACCAATGATTTCTTGCTAGACCAAGAAACTTCTGACTTTATTAAACACATAACTTTTTTTAGCTCATTTCCAACAGGAACTACAATATCTGTCAGAGGCCCAATCCCATGAACCAGAGCCACTTCTATTCACCTGGGAGATCTGGTACTGCTAAAGGTGCTACGTTCCCTTTCTCCTTCTCTAAGCTCAGGTTGGAAGGAACCTTACACTGTACTTCTTTCTACTCCTACTGCAGTGAAGGTCACTGGAATAGACTCTTGGATTCCTTATGCCTGAGTAAAGGCCTGGGAGGCCAATGCAGTCACCTCCACCAACCCAGAAGAGCATCCAAAGTACCACAGTGAAAAGACTGGTGATCTCAAGCTGAAAATCACAAAAGATAAGTGTTAACAATTAATCTTCCATGGATATCCTCTATAGTGTTGCCAATGATTGCTGTTTTTACCTTTGTTCTGTTCTGTATCACGGGGTACAGTGCTGTTTTCAGATTGATTATCATGTTTCACTTGTTATTTCTGTAATCTTTGATACTCAGTTCTTTCCTTTTAACCCCTTTTTGTATAATACATATACTTAATCTTACATACTTAACCTTGTAAAATTTGTTTCTTCTTGCCTAGAGGCCATGAAACTCCAAATAGTCAGGCAACCAAAGCTTCAGATGATTTTTGCCAGGGACCCTTAGGTAGACCTCTGGGAGGAATCTGACTGCCGTTCTCCCCAAAACAATGTCCACTGTCCCCAGAAAGCAGCTAAGACTGATCATCATCTATATTCTAATGGCAGTTAGATGTGACTGTTCGGGTTGGGGGTAGGGGAATGACAGGGTCAGAAGGCAGAGAAATTCTAGGCAGAAAAGGGTGGGGTTCCTGGCGATGGCCTCACCCTCAACCTTGTAAGTGTGGCCCAGTGAGAACATTACATCCCTGTTTTCCTGCTCAAATTGTGCCTTTTCCAAAATCATGCATGGCCCACCCTGCTCCCCATTCTGTGCCCATTAAAACCTCTGGCCTGAGTGGCAGAGGGCAGAGAGAAGGAGAGAAATAAAGAAGCCAGACATCAGAGAGAAGCAGCTTGACTTCAGAGGGATGGCTCAGTGGTAGGACTTTAGAGAAGAGTCCAGCTAGAAATGGCCAACCTCCAGGGGAGCATCACCTTCCCACCCCATCCCCCTTCCAGCTTTCTTTTCCACGGACACCCACTTTCATCGGCAATAAAATCCTCTGCATTCACCACCATTCAATTTGTTTGTGCGACCTCATTCCTCCTGGACGTTGAAAAAGGACTCAGGTATGGATTCAAAAGGCTGTCACACTGACCCTACGCCGAACTGTTAACACCAAAGCCTCTGTGGATGGCGAAGCTAAAAGAGGACATTGTAACACACATCCTCTAGGGCTTCAGGGATTGTGGGTACCCCCTAGACACTGGTTCAGTTCAGGGCCACATGAAGTTTTTCTCCCACTGGCACCCAAAAGTGCTGGCTCTGGCTCCTGCACCCATTCACCTGTGTGCACACCTGCTGATATCATTTGGCTCTGTGTCCTTACCCAAATCTCATCTTGTAACTCCCATAATTCTCTCGTGTTGTGGGAGGGACTCGGTGAGAGATGACTGAATCCTAGGGGCGGGTCGTTCCCGTGCTGTTCTTGTGATACTGAATGGGTTTCATCAGATCTGATAGCTTTAAAAACAAGAGTTTTGCCAGGCACGGTGGCTCACGCCTGTAATCCCAGCACTTCGGCAGGCCCAGACGGGTGGATCACGAGGTCAGGAGATCCAGATCATCCTGGCTAACATGGTGAAACTTTGTCTCTACTAAAAATACAAAAATTAGCCAGGCACGGTGTCAGGTGCCTGTAGTCCCAGCTACACGGGAGGCTGAGGCAGGAGAATGGCGTGAACCCGGGAGATGGAGCTTGCAGTGAGCCGAGATTGCCCCACTGCACTCCAGCCTGGGCGACAGAGCAAGACTCCATCTCAAAAAAAACAAAACAAAACAAAACAAGAGTTTCTCTGCACAAACTCTCTATTTCCCTGCCACCATCCACGTAAGATGTGATTTGCTTCTCCTTGCCTTCTGCCAGGATGTGAGGCCTCACCAAGCCACGTGGAACTGTAAGTCCAATTAAACCTCTTTCTTTTGTAAATTGCCTAGTCTTGGGTATGTCTTTATCAGCAGTGTGAAAAATGGGCCAAAACACCCTCCCTTGAGCAGTTGAGAGCTGCAGGCTAAGTGAGGCACCTCAATCTCAAGGTCCATGAAGGGGTCAAGGAAAATTTCCCATTTCAATATGACATAATATTATCTTGTGATTTGATTTGCATATAGCTATATTTCCCCAATTAAATTATAAGCAATTTGAATATGAGTGCATAGTTGATGCCCAGTAAATATTTGCCATTTAATTTAAAATACATTTGTTAAATATATAGGATAAGTGCAATTACATGTTTGTATAGAGAGGGAGAACACTTGGTTTCTTTTGTTTTTCTTTTCTGTTAACTTCAATTTAAGGAGAAAACTAACGTATTTATCTATTTTCTTAACACATATGCAACGAAAAGACAAGTCTTTCTCAGCACAGTTTTTTTTTTCTAATTCTCAGAGTATGTCAACAGCTTCTATTGCTCAGAGAAAATACAAACCTTTAAAAAGAAGTTGGTTCCCGGAGTGGCAATTTCTTCTGACATTATTAGCTTGCTCTAACAACACATTTTCTGACTTACCTTTAGAGAGTGGCTCAGCCAGCGTTCTCTTGAGAAACAGACAATAGGAGATGCACAGGCACATGCACACACGGACAAAGAGATTGATCATGGGACATTGGCTAACGTGATTACTGAAGCCGAGAATTCCCACAATCTTCTGTCTGCAAGTTGGAGACTCGCAGTCAGTGGTCAGGTTCAAAGGCCTAGAGTCAGAGAGCCAAGAGTGTAGATTCCAGTCCGAGTCTGAAGGCCAGAGAGCTAGGAACACCCAGAGAAGATGGATGTTCCAGCTCAAACAGCCAGGCAGAGAATACAGTCCTCTTCCAGCTTCATTTCTATTCAGGCTCTCAGGGAATCGAAGATGCCCACCCAAGTTAGGGAGGGCTATCTCCCTCACCCAGTCCTCAACTCAAATGCCAGTGTCTTCCTGAAACACCCTCGTGGGAACACCCAGTATCATGTTTAACCAAATACCTGGGCATCCCATGGTTCACTCGAGTTGACACATAAAATTAACCATCAGAGAGTTATTTTTAGTGCCATATATCTTAATAGTAAGGAGAATATATTCAATACAAAGAATCCAAGATAAATGGCAGAAAATGTAATCCATATTCCCAAATAGACCAAACACGACAAAACACTAGAAGTTCTTCTTAGTGAGAAAGCAATTTCTATGCTTTTATATACATATATTTAAAAATTCTGGCAGAACAAGATGATGGAATAGAAACCTGCACCATTCATCCCCTTGCAGGAACACCATGGAATACCATGTTTTTGTTGTTTGTTTGTTTGTTTGTTTGTTTGTTTGTTTGACAGAGCCTTCTTCTGTTGCCCAGGCTGGAGTGCAGTGGTGTCATTTCGGATCACTTCAGCCTCTGCCTCCTGGATCCAAGTGGTTCATGTGCCTCAGCCACCCAAGTAGCTGGGATTACAGGCATGAGGCACCACATTGAGTTAATTTTTGTATTTTTAGTAGAGATGGGTTTTTGCCACGTTGGCCAGGCTGGTCTTGAACTCCTGGCCTCAAGTGATCTGCTAACCTCAGCCTCCCAAAGTGCTGGGATTACAGGCATGAACCACCACACCCAGCCTTGGAATACCATATTTTAACAATTATCTGCACACAGAAAAGCTCCATCACGAGAACCAAAAATCAGGTGAGGAATCACAGTATCTGGTTTTAACTTCATATCACTGAAAAAGTCATGAAGGAGGGCAGCAGGGACAGTCTTGAGGACGGCTGTCACCGTCCTCCAGCCCCTGGCAGCAACCATGTGGCACAAAGAGTTTAGGCACTCTGTGGAGGGAAAGCACAGCGACTGGGGAACCTTACACTGAGCTCAGTGCTGCCCAGTCACAGCAGAGAATGGTGGGCTCAGCAGCACCGATGCATGGAGGAAGCATTTGGAACAGCCCTAGCCAGAGGAAAATTGCTCATCCCAGCAGTGAGAACTTGAGTTTCTTGGCAAGCTTTTCCACTGTTGGCTGAAGTGCTCCAGGGTTCTAAATAAACTTGAAAGGTAGTCTAGGATACAAGGACTGTAATTCCTAGGACTGCAATTCTGAGGCTGGGCTTAGAGCCAGAGGACTAGGGTGACACATGACCTAGGGTGGCTAAAGGAGTGCTTGCACCACGCCTCCCCCAACCCCAGGCAGCACAGCTCATAGCAATGACAATGACTCCTTCCTTCTGCTTAAGGAGGGCAGAGTGAAGACTAAAAAGGACTTTGTCTTGCACTTTGGATACCAGTTTAGCCACAGTAAGATAGGGCACTGGGCAACGTCATGAGACCTCCCTTCCAGGCCTTATCTCCTGGATATTTCTAGATGCACTTTGGGCCAAAAAAGAACCTACTGCCTTGAGGTGAAGGACCCAGTCCTGGCAGGATTTATTATCTGCTGACTAAAGAGCCTTGGTGCCTGAATAACCAGCAGCAATACCCAGGGACTACACTGTAAGCCTTAGGCTCTGAGACATGCTGGCTTCATGAGTGACCCACCACACTCCCAGCTGGGGAGGCTATGGTGAAAGATTCCTTCTGTTTGAGAAAAGCAGAGTGAAAATCGAAGGAGACTTCGTTTTGGACCTTAGGTATCAGCTTGAACACAGTAGGTTAGAGAGACCAATAGGCTCTGGGGTCCCTGAGTCCAGGCCTAGGCTTTAAGGCAGGATTTCTGGACCTACCATGAGTGAGAGGGAAGCCCACTGCCCTGAAGGGTGAATCCCAGGCCTGGAAGCATTCACCACAATCTGATGGAAGAGCCTTTGGGTTTTAAGTGAACATCACTGGTGGCCTTGCAGAACCCCTGTGGACCAGTGGTTGTGGTGGCCACAGGGAAAGGTTCCTCTGCCTGTGGAATGGGGAGGAAAAGCAGGAAAGACTCTGTATTGCACTGTGAGAGTCAGCTTAGCCACAGTAGAATAGAATATATGGTAAATTGCTAAGGTGTTTTACTCTAATCCTTGGCCCCCAGGCAGCATCTCTGGACATGCCCAGGGCCTGGGAGAACTCATTACCCTGAAGGGAATGGCCTTGGGCAACAGCCAGTGATATGCAAGCTTCAGGTTTCAGCCAGCACAGTACCAGTGGTGGTGGTCACAGGGGTGCTTATATCACTCCACCCCCAGTTCCAGGTGGCTCAACAGAGAGAGAGAGAAAAACTTCATTTGTTTGGGGAAAGGTAAGGGAAAAGAATAAGAATTTCTGCCAGGTAATTCAGAGAATTCTTCTGGATCTTATCTCAGACCACCAAGGAAGTACCTCTATGAGTCTACAAAAACCACAGCATTATTAGGTTTGGGGCCCAAGTCCCTTCAAACCCCTGGAAATCCTTCCCAAGAAGGGAAGACACAAATAAGCCCCAACTGTGAAGACTGCAATAAATATCTAACTCTTCAATGCCCAGACACTGACGAACATCCACAAGCATCAACACCATCCAGGAAAACATGACCTCATCAAATGAACTAAATAAGGCACCAGGGACCAATCCTAGAGAAACAGATATATATGACCTTTCAGACAGAGAATTCAAAATGGCTCTTTTGAGGAAACTCAAAGAAATTCAAGATAACACAGAAAATAAATTCCTAATTTTATCAGTTAAATTTAACAAGGAGATTGAAATAATTCAAAAGAATCAAGTAGAAATTCTAGAGTTGAAAAGTGCAACTGAAAAGTGCTGAAGAAAGGATCAGAGTCTCTTAATAGCAGAATCGATCAATTAGTGAGCTTGAAGACACATTATTTGAAAAGACACACAGATACAGGAGAAAAAATAAAAAACAATAAAGTATCCCTACAAGATCTAGAAAAAAGCCTCCAAAGGGCAAATCTAAGAGTTATCAGGCTTAAAGAGGAGGCAGAGAAAGACATAGGGGTAGGAAGTTTATTCAAAGGGATAATATCAGAGAACTTCCCAAACCTAGGGATAGATTAACATTCAAGTACAAGAAGGTTATAGAACACCAAGCAGATTTAACTCAAAGAAGACTGTCTCAGGGCATTTAATAATCAGACTCCCAAAGGTCAAGGATAAATAAAGGATTTTAAAAGCAGCAAGAGAAAAAGAAACAAATAACATATAATGGAGCTCTAATACATCTGGCAGAAGACTTTTCAGTGGAATCTTTACAGGCCAGGAGAGAGTAGCATGACATATTTAAAGTGCTGAAGGAAAAAAAAGTTTAGCCTAGAATAGTATACCTGGCAAAAATATACTTCAAGCATGAGGGAGAAATAAAGACCTTTCCAAGCAAAAGCTGAGGGATTTCATCAACACCAAACCAGTCCTACAAGAAATGCTAAAGACAGTTCTTTAATCTGAAAAAAAAGGATGTTAATGAGCAAGAAGAAATTATCTGAAAGTATAAAACTCACTGCCAATAATAAGCACACAGAAAACACAAAATAATATAACACTGTAATGGTGTGTAAACTACTCTTGTCTTAAGTAGAAAGACTAAATGATGAATCAATCAAAAATGAAAACTATGGCAACTTTTCAAGACACGGATAATACAATAAGACATAAAGAGAAACAACAAAAGTTAAAAGGAGGGGTCAAAGTTAAAAACTTTTTTAAAAAACAAGAAATTAAAGCATGCCACCAGAGAAAATCACCTACACTAAAAGGAAGACAGACAGAAAAGAAGAAAGAGAAGATTGCAAAGCAACCAGAAAACAAATAACAAAATGGCAGGAGTAAGTCCCTAATTATCAATAATAACCTTAAATGTAAATGGACTAAACTCTCTAATCAAAAGACACAGAGTGGCTGAATGGATGAAAAAACGAAACCCAATGACCTGTTGCCTACAAGAAACACACTTCACCTGAAAAGATACACCTAGACTGAAAATAATGTATAGGAAAATGTTATTCCATGCAAACAGAAACCAAAAAAGAATATGAGTAGCTATACTTAAATCAGAAAAAAATAGATTTCAAGACAAAAATCATAAGAAGAGACAAAAAATGTTATTATATTATGATAAAGAGGTCAATTCAGCATGAAGATATAATGACTATAAATATATAGCACCCAACACTGGAGCACCCAGATATATGAAGCAAATATTATTGGAACTAAAGAGAGAGGTAGACCCCAATAATAGTTGGAGACTTCAACACCCCACTTTTAGCATTGGACACATCTCCCAGATAGAAAATCAACAAAGAAACACCAGACTTAATCTGCACTATAGGAAAAATTGACTTATATACTTACAGAGCTTTTCCTACATTGGCTTCAGAATACACATTCTTCTCCTTAGCACATGGATCATTCTCAAGGGTAGATCATATATTAGGTGACAAAACAAGTCTTAAAACATTTTTAACAGTTGAAATAATATCAAACTTCTTTTCTGACCACAATGGAATAAAACTAGAAAATAATAAGAAGAGGAATTTTGGAAACTGTACAAATACAAGGAAATTAAGTAATATGCTCCTGAATGACCAGTGGGTCAATGAAGAAATTTAGAAGGAAATTGAAAAATTTCTTGAGACAAATAATAATGAAAACACAACATACCAAAACCTACGGGATACAGTGAAAACAGCACTAGAAGGGAAATTTATAGCTTAAGTGCCTACATCATTAAAGAAGAAAAGCTTCAAATAAATAACCTAATGATGCATCTTAAAGAACTACAAAAGCAGCTGGGCGCAGCAGCTCATGCCTGTTATCCCAGCACTTTGGGAGGTGAAGGCCGGTGGATCACAAGGTCAGGAGATTGAGACTGTCCTGGCTAACATGGTGAAACCCCCATCTCTACTAAAAATACAAAAAATTAGCCAGGTGTGGTGGTGGGCACCTGTAGTCCCAACTCCTCGGGAGACTTAGGCAGGAGAATGGCATGAACCTGGGAGGCAGAGTTTACAGTGAGCCGAGATTGCGCCACTGCACTCCAGCCTGGGTGATGGAGCAAGACTCCATTTCAAAAAAAAAAAAAAAAAAAAAAAAAAAAAAGAACTGCAAAAGCAAGAGCAAACTGAACCCAAAATTAGGAGAAAAGAAATAAGGATTGAAGAAGAATAAATAATTTGAAATGAAGAAAAAATACAATGAAACAAAACATTGGGTTTTCTCAGAAGATAAAATTATTGACAAACCTTTAGCCAGACCAAAGAGAGAGAGAGAGAGAGAGAGAGAAGACCCAAGTAAATAAAACCAGAGATTAAAAAAAGGAGACATTGAATTTCTGTGGTATCCGACATTCTGATACCACAGAAATTCAAAGGACCATTAGTGGCCACTATGAATGACTATTTGCCAATAAATTGGAAAATCTAGAAGAAATGGATAAATTCTTAGACATATACAAGCTGCCAAGATTGAACCATAAAGAAATCCAAAACAGACCAATAACAAGTAAGGAGATTGAAGCCACAATAAAAAGTCTCTCAGTAAGAAAATGCCAAGGACGTGATGACTTCACTGTTACGTTCTACCAAACATGTAGAGAACTAATACCAGTCCTACTTAAACTGCTCCAAGACATAAAGGAGGGGATACTTCCAAATTCATTCCATAAGACCAGTATTTTACCTTGATACCAAAACCAGACAAAGACACATCCTAAAAAAAAAACCACAGTCCAATATTTCTGATAAATATTGATGCCAAAATTCTCAACAAAATACTAGCAAACAAAATTCAACACTATGTTAAGAAAGATCATTGATCCTGATCAAGTAGGACGTATCCCAGGGAGGCAAGGATGGTTTACCATATTCCAGTCAATCAATGTGATACATCGTATTGACAGAATAAAAGACAAAAACCATATGATCATTTCAATCAATGCTGCAGATACATCTGATAAAGTTCAACATCTCTTCATGATAAAAACCCTCAAAAAAGTGGATATAGAAGGAAAATATCTCAACATAATAAAAGACATATATGACAGACCCACAGCTAGTATCATACTAAATGGGGAAAAACTGAAAGCCTTTCCTCTTAGATCTGGAAAATGACAAGGATATATACCTTCACCACTGTTATTCAACATTGTTCTGGATTTCCTAGCTAGAGCAATCAAATAAGAGAAAGAAATAAAGGGCATCCAAACTGGAAAGGCAGAAGTCAAATTATCTTTGTTTGCAGATTATATGATCTTATATTTGGAAAAACCTAAAGACTCCATCTAAAAAACTATTGGAACTGATAAATTTTGTAAAGTTGCAGGATATAAAATCAATATACAAAATACGGTAGCATACCTATAAGCCAACAGTGAACAATCTGAAAAAGAGTAAGAAAGTAATCTCATTTATGATAGCTACAAATCAAATTAAATGCCTACGAATTAATCAAAAAAGTGAAAGATCTCTACAATGAAAATTATAAAACACTGATGAAATAAATTGAAGAGGACAGAAAGAAAATGGAAAAATAGTTTATGTCCATGGATTGGAAGACTCAGTATTGTTAAAATGTTCATACTATCCAAAGCAATCTACAGATTCAAAGTCATCCCTATGAATATACCAATGGCATTCTTCACAGTCCCAAAATTTATATGGAATCACAAAAGACCCAGAACAGCCAAAGCTATCCTGAAAAAGAATAAAACTAGAGGAATCACATTACCTGACTTCAAATTATACTACAGAGGTATAATAACCAAAACGGCAAAGTACTGGCATGAAAACAGACACATAGACCAATGGAACAGAATAGAGAACCCAGAAACACATTCACACACCTACAGTGAACTCATGTTTTGACAAAGGTGCCAAAAGCATACACTGGGACAAAGGCAGTCTTTTCAATAAATGGTGCAGAAAGAACTTGATATCCATATGCAGAAGCATGAAACTAGATTCTTATCCCTCATCATATACAAAAATAAAATAAAAATGGATTAAAGACTTAAAATCAAGACCTCAAACTATGAAACTACTACAAAAAACATTGAGGAAGCTCATCAGGGCAGTGGCCTGGGCAAAATTTTTTTGAGTGATACCCCACAAGCACAGGCAACCAAAGCAAAAATGGACAAATGGGATCACATCAGGTAAAAAAAGCTTCTGCACAGCAAAGGAAACAATCAACAAAGTGAAGAGACAACCCACAGAGTGGGAGAAAATATTAGCCAACTACCCACCTGACAAGGGATTAATAATGGGAGTATGTAAAGAACTTTATCAACTCTATAGGGAAAAATAACCCTAATAATCTGATTTTTAAATGGGCAGAATATTTGAATAGACGTTTTTGGAAACAAGATATACAAACAGGTATATGAAAAGGTACTCAACATCATTGACCATTAGATAAATGCAAATTAAAACTACAATAAGTTGTCACCTCACCCCAGTTAAAATGGCTTTTATACAAAAGTCAGGCAGTAACAAATGCTGATGAGGATGTGGAGAAACAGGAACCCTTGTACACTGTGGGTGGGAATGTAAATTAGTACAACCACTATGGAGAACAGTTTAGAGGTTCCTCAAAAACTAAAAATAGAGCTACCATATGATCCAGCAATCCCACTGGTGGGTATATACTCAAAAGAAAAGAAATCAGTATATCGAAGACACAACTGCACTCCATGTGTGTTGCAGCATTGTTTACAATAGCTAAGATTTGGAAGCAACCTGCATGTTTATTATCAGATGGATGGATAAAGAAAATGTGGTACATATACACAGTGGAGTACTATTCGGCCATAAAGAAAAATGAGATCCTGTCATTTGCAACACCATGCATGGAACTGAAGGCCATCATATTAGGTAAATTAAGACAGGCACAGAAAGATAAACATCACATGCTCTCACTTATTTGTGGAATCTAAAAATCAAAACAATTAAACTCAGAGATAGAGAGTAGAAAAAATGGTTACCACAGTCTTGGCAGGGTAGTGGTGTGTGGGGTGAGGAGGTAGGAGGGGATGGTTAATGGGTACAAAAAACATAGAAAGAATGAATAAGATCTAGTACTTGCAGGCATAACAGGAGGACTATAGTCAATAATAATTTAGTTTAATTGCAAATTTTAAAGTAACTAAGAGAATATAATTGAATTGTTTGTAACAATGCTTGAAGGAAGGGATACCTAATTTTCTATGATATGATTATTAAGCATTGCATGCCTATACCAAAATATTTAATGCATTGTAGCAGCCAAAATTTTTTTAAAATTCCATTTTGGAAGAAAATTTTGCTGTTTCTGGAAAATCTTATTGGAAAATGGAAAACAAAATACAACAATGCAGAGAACATACTATTTGTTGTTACGAAAAAAATTCTTGTTGGGAGATTTCTCTTATACCTTCTCAGTTCATCCTAGTGGCCCAGAGGCAGGGCCGCTCAGCCTGATGTCAGGGAGGGGTGCAGGGCAAAGGTTAAATCACACATTGGATACCGGGCTGAGTCTGGAAATAACATGCCTGAAGGAGGAAGGGTTCGCTGGGGAGGAGGACAGAGGCTAGGCTGACGCGTGGAGACAAGGCCAGGTTTCTCATAAGCATTTTCTTGGAAGCTGCCAGCGGGCATCTTTGGGGTTCACTGTGGTGAGTCCTGCACCCCTCGCTGGGTCAGCCTCTCTCCGTGCCCCGGCCCTCCAGATGCCAGTGCTCCGCGTCCGCCGCACGTGAGGCCGAGGAGGTCGGGGCCAGGGGAACCGGGGCAGGTGCTCCTGTGGAGGCCTTCAGTGGACTTGAGTTTTAAAAAGCTTCCTGCGGACCGGTCCTGGCCGACTTCTCTGCCACTCCGTGGAAAAGGCCTCCAGGACAGTGGCCTGAGCTCGGCCTTGGAGGACTGGGAGCCGGCAACCCGCGCTGGGCACGGACACCCGCTTCATCCCTGACCGCCAAGCTCCAGCCCTGCTGGGGACCCTCAAGGCAGGACGCCGGGTGCCCCCGCACGACCTTTCCACGGAGCTCTCCCCCGCCGAGGACGCCCGGGCCGGCTTTTCCTGCCTCCTCTCCTAGGCCGCAAGCCTGGGTCCCCTGGAACTCGGCCACTGCGTCACCTCCTGCACCGGACTCAGCTCTGCGCCCCGGGCCCGCGCGCATCTGCGGAGGGGAAGGAACCACTCTGGAGGCCGCACTCCAACGTCCTCCCGAATTCCGCAGCTTTTGGGCCTGTCTTGGCCTAGAATCCTCAGAAAACCACGACCCAGGGCCAAATCCAGTCTGCCGAGTGTTTCTAGATAAAGTTTCATTGGAACGGAGCTGCTGTCCCATCGCAGCGCAGCCAAACCCCTGAAAGCTTTGCTGATCCCGGCCCAGGGCCTCTGGAGCCCCACGTTCTGTTCTGATTTCCTCAGCTCCTGGCTTCTTGCATTCAGTAGCAATAATAGCAGGTACACGCATGTGCTCTGTAGTGGACGCCTTATTTGCCACTCGCCAAAACCCAGTTTCTCAGGAATGGGAGGGTCTTATCCCCATTTTACAGGAGAGAAAGCTGAGGGCAGGAATCTTAAGTTGCTTTCTAAAGTGCTTCCGTGAGAGGCAGAGCCATGCTCTGAGCCCCTGGCTGTGTGTTCACGTGCGTTTTCAGGTGTGTGCACATATGTGCTGTGTGTATGTGTGCTCTTACCTTGCCATTTGAGAAGACTTAAACCCCTGCCTTAGCATCTACAATCACTCCTTTATAAAAGAAAGAAAAAGGATAGAAAAAAAGAAAAAAAGAAGATTATTAGCCCAGCATAGTAAGCTGTACAGAAATCAAGGCTCCTGTGCGCCTGCTGGGGTGGCTGAGGCAGCCCTAGGGACCTCCTGTGGGCTCGCCGCCAGGATGGCGACAATTCACTTTCACATCTTCCTGGGCAGTCTCCACAGCGGCTCCACAGGGCTGTGGTTAGTATGAGGAGATTAAAGTCAAACCCGAATGCTGAAAAAGTTCAAAGCACACTTTGTATAGGTAAGAATGACTGCTGATCTTGGATTCCTTGTTCTAAACGTTCATGCAGCATACTAGCAGATACGATCACACACGATTTTGGCTTTAGTTGATGCTGGTTTCAAGGAAAGACTAAGCAACTTGTCTGCAAACTTTGGAATGAAGTTTGGAAATCTACGTGCCTGATACACATGCTCCCTAAATTAAGGGTGAATCTGTGTGTCCTTTGGTTTTGGGCTCACACTGTCATCACTTTCTCTAAGGGTGAATCTGATCGGGTAACTAATCCCAAGGACTCTCTGTGCATCCCTCTCCTTCATCAATTTGTCCAGCCCTGAGGGGCCATGATTCTGTTATTCAGTTAAGGTTAGCATCAGATTCCAGGCTGGCTGGGGAGAAGAAAGTAGCCAAAGTGGCATTATATGGGAGCTCTGAATCCCTTACTACCATGGGCGACAGGTGGGGAGAATATTTCCTGGCATAAGGATTGCACAGTGAGATGGTTCACAAGTGGGGAAATGGCTCTGGGAACAGATGGATGGACGGTTGGCCAGTGCAGTCCTGTGTGCATGGACGGCACTAGAATGCCTGTTTAGGTTAGGGATTCATTTTCTCTCTATCCCTGAAAAATCCACACCACTTCAGGTCTTGTTAAAGTGCTTTGTCACAGGACACCATCCCATCGGACTCCTGTCCCAAGGACAGCGTGCCAGCCTTCCGTGGCTTCTCCTGTATGACGAAGAGAGATGCCCTCCATGGAGTTATGATAAGAAGAGAATACTGGAGAGGAGTCAGGGTTTTCCAAGCAACCCCTATCATAGTTCTGGTGTTTTTCACTTTTGGAATACTGCAATGTTGACCCAATCTTGGGTTACGTAAAAAAATAAATAAAGTAAACTTACATGCTTTTCAGCTGAGCTCTTCCTTCTCTATGCAGAATTAACATGACGACTCACATCTGCTCTTGGGATCGGCTGTTGATGGTCCTCTGTGTAATTCCCAAAGACACTCCAACAGGATGAGCAAAGTCACAGGCACTAAAGTGGGGACTGGTCAAAAGCCAATTAGGTCGTCCACTCACCCTGCTTCAGGACAGGATTGTTTACTTTCAGAAGTTTGTCCAAACTCAAGAGTCATGATAGATGCAAGTTGTTCCTGACAAGCAGAGCCTCCCTACCCAGGGCACAGGGCCTCTTCCTCGTCCACAGTGTGAGCCGGCCAAGGTGGGGTGGTGTCATGGGTTTGGAAGGTCACCAGCAGCATTGGCATACATGTGGGGCTGAGCACAGATCATGCTGGAACACGCACAGGGACCCTGTGCTCAGAAACCAGTTATCAGCGCAACTCAACACGTGTGACAAAGGTCTGATTCTATCTCTGCCCCAGCCCTGAATTGCCAACTAAGGCCTTTGCCAGAAGGGCACGTCCCCAGCGTCACCGTTTCCCCAGCAATGGGGAGGGCTGCGTTCATGTATTCCCGCCCAAGGGATCATTGTAGCAATTATGTGTCATGCATTTGCAGAAGCACTGAGAATAAGCAAGTAAAAAGGAAGTTTCTGAAGTGAACTAAACTAGAGCATGCCAAGCGCTATAATTAGATCTGTTCTGGAGGCCGTGGTGCAGAGGAGGGCAGCAGCCCTAATTCGGACAGATGGTGGTCAAGGAAGCCTGAGCAAGTTGGCCACAGCTCCCTAGACAGGACATCGCTTATGGCAAATCTCGTACCTCCATTCCCTCATCTGATGGCTTAGAATGCCAGCCGTTCCTCCCGTTCCTCGTCCCCTCGGTACTCCCACCCCACCAAAGCACACACCTGCTTCTCAGAGTCCTTGAGGTGGGCCACCTGTCCCAGCAACAAAGGGTCCATGTTTTGCAGGAAGCTGATGCCTAAACCAGGATGGGTGCTGATCCCAGCAGAGATGACGATGCTTCTACCCAAACGTCAGTTGTCATCACGTATATAAACCCACAACAGAAGCAGGTAAGGCAGTAAATATGGACTGAATGCAATTAATTTACTAATTCTTTCATAGAATTGTGAGGTTCTCATCCCTCTTTTCCCAGTCCAACATGTAGTATTTTTTTTTTTTTTTGTCACTCTAAGGCTTCCGAAGATACCAACTAAGCTAACTACAAAGCCACTTTTTAAAAATAGGTATACATCTTTAATAAAGTACATGTATTCCTGAAATGCTTCTCTTGAAATAAATGTCTATAGGTGAAACAGGAGTCTCCCGATCCCCTCAAATAACCTATGACAAGGGTGTGGCTCGCCTGTTTGATCACCACACCATCCAAACCCCGGACTGGAGTGGGATCATGCAGACCAGCAGGTGCAAGACCCAGGCAAGTGCTTTGGGCTCCAGCCCTGCAGTAGTGTCTACGGGTGGGTGCCTGCAGTCCCAGTGTTACAATGTTCTTTTAGCCTTGCCATCCACAGACAGCTTAAGTGTTAATCAGCCCAATGGACGCCCAGGCCCACCCTGCAGTGAGGGCTGCCAGGAGAAAATGTCCCTATTTTCCAGGGTGCTTTGATTCTTTTAATACAGGTGGCTTAGATTTTATCTTAATTTCTTCTTACCTCTTCAGGATTAAAACACCTTAAGCAGAGTAAATGACAGAGCTGCGCATATCTGCTGTTCCTGATTTATCTCGACGCAGTGGATGCTTCCACATGGTTGAGATGCAAAACTCTTTACCAAGAGGTCATGCTGTCAAAGACAACATATGTTGTGCATCTCTGCAAATAATTCTTCCAGCATTTGCTATTCACCAGGCAGAGGAGGCCAGTGATCAAGAAAGCATTTCCTACTAACTTCCTCAGCCTCATCCCTGCTCACCCGCACACATAAGCCCAGCCTTCCCTTCTCTATGGGTCCAGGTATTCAGGAAGGAACAGACAGTTGGCTTCAGGAATTGGTTTTTATTAAAATATCCGTTTTGAACTTATTTTCTTTGTTTTACATAGAAAATAGAAAAGACAAATCTTGCGATTGCCTATCAAGAGAGCTTGTCCAAGGCACAAGCTGACCATAGGGTGGTGTTTAAACTTCTGCATCTCACTCAGCCACCTTCTGCCCCTTTGCAAAGCAGCTCGCAGGCAGGTGTGCACTTGCTGTCTCTGCCTGGGCAGCTCCTGTGGGAGCTGGGTGCACCGGCTCCAGCAGTTCAGGTCTTCACTCAATAGGAGTCTCTATTCACAGTAAATGCCCTTTTCTGTGACTCTACTTTTCTGTCTTTTCGACAATAGCCTCTGATATATATTACTACGCATCTTTCCTCTTGAAAGTAAACTCCATAATAACAAGGAACTTGACTGTTTTGCTCACTGCTATATTTCCATTTTCTGGAATAAAGGTATGTTAATTAATTTAAAACCTAAATTAGCACATGATTTATTAATAGGTTAATAAATGCACTGTAAAACACATGGCTGAGACTCTGCAGCCACAGAACCGAGATGATGTGCTGAATAAGCTCTTGTGGACCCTCTTGCTGAGCCCATTACTAAATAGTCAGCAACTAAAAAACTTATCCCATTTTAAGTGACATGTAAAATCACAGAACATAAAAAAGAAATGAATCTTAAGCTACCTCCATTGGAGCCAGGGTCACAAACTCCTATATTATGGGGATTATGATCTCTGAAATATTTCAAAATTACAGAAGCAATCAAAAAATGGCTTCTAGACATGAGTCTGAATAGTAGACTCCCCATCAACACAGACATGCTCTTTTGGTATCAGTGACTTGCAGGCAGGATCAGCAACCGTCTCCCACATGCCTGGAATAACCGCTGGCTGCATCTGTCACAGGCTGGTGGTGGTGATTTGGAGAGATGTTTACCCATCTCAAACTTCCACACAGGCAGGAGATAAATTCTCTGAAGAATTAAAACATACATTCTGAATTGGACTCAAGAGAAAATCCTGTGGATTCTTAACCCCAGGCAGAATGCAGACTGTATAATGAATACAATGTGTTTTGGGTTGGGGGGGTGAGGAGAGAAACATCACCACCATCAGCAATGCACTTTTTCAAGGTCTTTGGCAGAACCTGATATGTAAACAGATTTTTTAAAGCAACTAACCTCAGAGTTGTTTATTTCATTCTCTTTAAAGTGAAAGGATCATCTATTTCATCAAAGCACAGTGGAATAATTTTCTGCTTTCAGAAATGAAATAACAAAGATGCATTTTTCCCTGCGGTGGGAGCAAGTGACTTTCCTCATTTCCCCGTCAGCCACCACCTGCACTCGTGGCTACAGCAACGTCCTGTGCTTTGTGGCTGGGAGTCAGCACAGCATGCGGTAAAATTCATCACAAGTTTCTCTTTGGATGCAATCCAGAAAGAAAAGGATTTCAGATTTAGAGAAAAGGAATGGGTGGTCAAGGGATTCTAAAATCAAGTCTTCAAAACAAGCTGGAGCCTTGTATGCCTTCAGCATCCACAGAAACACAGCAGTTATTAAATGTAACATCTGTGTGTTCTTTCCATGCCAACTGCATGTGGCAGCAGGTTCTGCCTTGTATCTGTGGCTGCTCCAGAGGCTGTGAGTCAGTGGTCAGAGACGCCTATGCTTTCCCCACAGACAGACCCCCTGATATGGTTTGGCTGCATCCCCATTCAAATCTCAACTTGAATTGTATCTCCCAGAATTCCCACATGTTTTGGGAGAGACCAAGGAGGAGGTCACTGAATCATGGGCTGGTCTTTCCTGTGCTATTCTCGTGATATAAGTAAGTCTCACAAGATCTGATGGGTTTATCAGGGGTTTCCGCTTTTGCCTCTGGCTCATTTTCTCTTGCTGACACCACGTAAGAAGTGCCTTTCACCTCCCGTCACGATTCAGAGGCCCCCCCAGCTATGTGGAGCTGTAAGTCCACTTAAACCTCTTGTTCTTCCCAGTCTCAAGTATGTCTTTATCAGCTGCATAAAAATGGACTAACACCCCCCTCCCCCTTCTCAGTGTCCCCACACACTCAGGGCTCATGCTCTGGATCCTCCGTATTCTCAAGTTTGGAGCTCGGTTCCTACCCCTTGTCCTCTCCCCTCTCCATAGCCTCCAGACAGTCCACTGCAATGCCTGACACTTTCTGTCATTTCTCTCAAAACCAGCCCAGTCTTTCCATGCTCATTTCATCCCCCACCCAGCTCAGGCAATGAGGCCCACCAAGGTAAAGGCTGAGAGCCAGAGGGATGTGGAAACGGAAAGTAAAATTCTAAGCCCCAACCATCCAAATGGACCCCTCCTCCTGGCCAAGGCCATTCGGAAGTTAACTTGACAAACTAGTTCAGGCCATCATGGGAAAAGAGAGTCTGGCGTGCCTTATCATACCCTCCTCTCTTTTGGAATTACCGATAGAACAAACTCTTTAAGTCTGATAAGAAACATGTACAATCTATTCTCTCCGAAGCCTGCTACCTGAAAGCTTCAACTTCTTGATAAAACCTTGGTTTCCACAACCCCTTATCTTAACCTAGACATTCTTTTATATTGATTCCAGGTTTAGATAATAACTCTTTCAACCAATTGCCAATCAGAAAACCTTTGAATCACCTATAACCTGGAAGGCCCTATTTCCAGTTATCCCGCCTTTCCCAACCAAACCAATGTACATTTCACATGTATTGATGCCTTATGCCTCCCTAAACATGTATAAAATCAACTTGTGGCCTGATCACCTTGAGCACATGTTCTCAGAATCTCCTGGGCAGTGTCATGGGCCATGGCCACTCATATTTGGCTCAGAGCAAATCTCTTCAGATATTTTACAGTTTGATCCTTTTTGTCTAAAACCAGAAGACACAAAAACAGAGTCAGGCACATAAAAGCAGAGTTGGGCACAGCCTCACTTAGGACCCAACAGAGGATCTGAAGCTGTGATGCTGACAAATGCACACACAGACGAGTAGTCAAACAGGCGGATAGTCCAAGAGTCAATATATGTAAGGCATTATCCTCCCCAACTAACCTTGCATAGTGTCTGCAGTTTAGAAGGTATTAATATTAGAGCAGTTAGGGCCTTCCTAACTGAAGGTCCACAGAGGATGAAGTCAGAATGGGAGACGGAGGTGAAGGAGGGTGGGCCATTGCAGGAACTTAGCACTAGACAACATAAAGGATCCTCCTGCTGACTCATCTAACAAACATTCACTGAGTGTGTACTAAAAACTGAGTACCTGTTCACTCTGATGATAGTTTCTTTTGCTGTTACAGAATCGGAGGAAATCTTTGCAATCTACCCATCTGACAAAGGACTAATATCCAGAATCTACAAAGAATATGGAATACTATGCAGCCATAAAAAAGGATGAGTTCATGTCCTTTACAGGGACATGGATGAAGCTGGAAACCATCATTCTGAGCAAACTATCACAAGGACAGAAAACCAAACACCATAGGTAGGAGTTGAACAATGAGAACACATGGACATAGAGCAGGGAACATCACACACCGGGGCCTGTCAGGGGTGGGGGGCTGGGGGAGGGATAGCATTAGAAAAAATACCTAATGTGAATGACAAGTTGATGGGTGCAACAAACCAACATGGCACATGTATACCTATGTAACAAACCTGCATGATGTGCACATGTACCCTAGAACTTAAAGTATAATTTTAAAAAAATATAAAATAAAAAAACTGAGTACAAGACTACATTCTGGAATAAACTTGTGAGCAGATACATAGATAATCTCTGCCTTCATGGAGAATCCAATGAGAGAGAGAGAGTGAGGAGCCATTAGTCAAACAATGACATCAGTGCTCAGGGAAACATGTATGTCATGGGTATGACTGGCTGTGGCTGGTGTTGCAGGTGGTAAAAGAATTTACCAAGATAGTCATTGGTAAAAAAAAAAAAAAAAAAAAGGCAGATTTATTAGAGAAAGTTCAAAGATTCCTTGCAAGAGAGCGCAGCAGAGAAGGGCCTGTCTGCCGAGAGGCAGGGGCTGGAGGGAAGCTTTATCGGGTCGTGCTGGAGGGGCTAAGTGCAGACAGGATTGTGCTGCTGGGACTATGTACACAGCGAGGTATTTGGGAACAGGCTGCCGTGCAAGTGAGTTGTTTGTGGTTAGCCATCTCTTGGGACAGCTGTTCTCCCCTTCCTCATTGTTACTAACTTATCAGGACTCTGCAATATAAATTCAGGAGCCAGGCCCAGCTCAGGAGGCTGGAGAAACCACACAGGAAGAAATGAGCCCTGGGTTAACAAGTGAGTGCTGAGAGGTAGGTAACTGGACGAAGAGAGTGGGAAGAGAGTGCTAGGTAGAGAACAGCACGTGCAAATATCCTGTAGCTGGAGTGACATAAAATCACTTAGGGAACTGACATAAGTCTGAGGGGCTGGGGACCAGGAACAGGGGGGCTGCAGTGCCAGATTGCCTCCAAGAGGCAGGTTGAGGCACTGCTGGAATTTGTTAGAGACGTTGAACTGTGTTACCTGGTGGGAAATGACCTGAACAGCATGTGTTAAACGTCATTTTGAATACAATTTGAAACATGAACAATAGGAAGCAAAAGTCAACCCGAAGAGACCAGTGAGGAGGCTACTTCCGCCTCCAAGCACAGGTCAGAGGTGGTTCCCCACCACCCCGGGAGGCAGTGGAGATGCAGGGATGAGAGGAGTGAAGAGATGCTTAGGGGGAAAAACTGAAAATCGTGGTTGATTGAATGTAGCATCGTGTCAGGGAGGAATGTGTCAAGTGAGATTTTTTGGCTTGGGTAATGTCATGGATGGTAGTGCCATTCACATAGAGCTGCATAGGTTTGGGTGGAGAAAGTCATGAATTTACCTTTGGACTCACAGCATTTTCTTGTACAGGGGAGAAATGCCATCTTAGAGGCTGTGCGCGCACAATACAAGGGGCCAACTTGATTCATGATCCCTAAATTGAAGCCTGGAGATTTCCTGGAGGGAACAGGTGTAGTTAAAGAAGAGAGCTGAGGGTCAGCCTCAAAGAATGCCAGCTACTTATGGTCCATTCGAAGACTGTGAGCAGGTATGAGGCACTGAGAGGGAGTGACTGGAGATGTAGGAGGAAGAACCAATGAAAGTCTCATGCAAACTGAAGGAAGAGGGCATTGCGAGGAAGGAAAGGTGAACAGGGCCGGATGATGCTAAAAGGCATAAGAGAGCACCTAGCCCTCTTTCTGCCCCATGAGGGCACAGTGAGAAAATGCTGTCTGCATCCTGGAGGAGGGCCCCCATCAGAAGCCAACCGTGCTAGCACTCTGATCTCAGACTTCCAGCGTCCAGACTGTGAAAGGCAAACACACCTTGGCATCCCCAAATCACTAAGCTAAAGGGAAAAGTCAAGCTGAGAACTGCTTAGGGCAAACCTACCTCCCATTCTATTCAAAGTTATCCTTCTGAAGCTCACCTGAGACAAATGCACACCTGATTGCTTCCTATCCCCTGTTGTTTATGCAAAAATGCAGTCACTGAGCCAGACTAAATAGTATATTCAGTGGAAGGCTCATCAAGGACTCAAAATATGCAACCTTTTGTCTCTTACCTACCTCTAACCTGGAAGCCCCCACTTTGAGTTTTCCTGTCTTACTGGACCAAACGAAAGTACATCTTAAACATATTGATTGATGTCTCATGTCTCCCTAAAATGTAGGAAACCAACCTGTACCCCCACCACCTTGGGCACATGTCTTAGGACTTCTCAGGCTTTGTCATGTGTGCATCTGTAACCTTGACAACATAAATTTTCTAAATTGACTGAGATTTGTCTCAAATATTTTGTGTTCACAAGACAATGAGAAATAAGTCTCTGTTGTTTATAAGCCACCCAATCTATTGCACTTTAACTGCTGAAAGGACTGGAACACAGGTTTGCTTGTTAGATCAATTTTGTCAATCTAGTTGTTCATCTCGTCTGTGTTACCACTGATGTTTAGTCAGTCTATTTTACCTTCCTGTTACTGAAGTATACTGGATTATTCCAACATGGTTGTGGGCTTATCTATTTCTCCTCCAGGTTTTTTCCCATTTTGTATATATCTTGAGGTTATTTTTTAGGTGCACTAAAATTTTATTAGATTAAAATCTAAATTTTATTTAGATTAAGAATTGGTATGTCTTCTATGTATGACTCTTTGTTTTCATTACAAAAACTTCCTTAATTACTAATGCTGGAAATTTTCTGCCTTTGATGATACATTTCCCTGCTTTTTCTGTGTCCTTTTTTACATAATGTATGTCTCCTATAAAGAGCACGTAGTTAAATTTTGTTATTTTAATCCAATTCAACAATATTATTGGTTAACTGGCACCCTAAGTTCATCCGTACTTTCATACCATTACAATATATCTGGATGTGAGTCTACTCTTTTATATTTCATTTTTAATGTATGATATCTGGTTTCAATGCATTTTTCTTATTTCTTTAATTATTTTTGCATTAATCAAGTATTTCTTTTCTAATTATGTTTTCACTCTTCTCTTAACGGCTATTCTAAGGATTAACACATCCATTCCTGATTTATTTCTTGCTGGTGTTAATTATTTCCGTTCCCACTTCCAAATGATGAAGGACATTGGAACACTTTAGCATGATCAGTCCTCTTTGCTGTTTGTGCTTTTTGGAAGACAGCTATGCTAACCACCTACCACAAACACTTCTTGTTTTTGCTATTTGAAATGTGTTTCAGTTGCATTTGGTCTTTTTGTTTCATGTTACTATTTTTTTAAAGATGGGAATCTCAGTATGTTACCAGGGCTTGTCTTGAACTTCTGGCCTCAAGTGATCTTCCAGCCTCAGCCTCCGGAGCAGCTTGGATTATAGGTGCACAACACCACACCCAGCTCTATTTGATCTTAACGTCATCAAAACTGTATTATTCCCATTTGATAGAATCCACATTTTTTTTTTAACTCTGTACTTGCTCTATTTCCTATCTGGCATTTCTGTGGGATCATTTGCCTTCTTCCTATAGACTTTCTGGTCATCCTTGTAGTGTAGCTGTGCTGCTAAAAGTTTTCTAAGTATTTGTTTACCTAAAATTATTATTTTGTTTTTTAAGAATATTTTAGTGTTAGTTATTTCTTTCAGCATTTTAAATATCACATTCCAGTGTCTTAAAACACCCATTCTCCTTTTCTTCTTCTTAAATGTCAGTTAGCATTCTTATTATTGCTCACATAGTCTTTCAGTTTTCCTCTGGTAGAAAGATTTTTTTTTTTTTGACTTTAGCTTTCAAAAGCTTTACATTAATGTGAGTAGGTGTGAATTATTTATCTGTCTGCCTATATGTCTTGGATCTTTGGAATGATGGATTTAGCAGTTTTGGAAACTACTTGGCTAATAGTTCTAATGGTTTTTTCACATTTTTTTTCTCTCCTCTCTTTTTGGGTGTGCAGTTAATGCTGTTTAGACTTTTTCTCCATTTCTCCTAGTTTATTTTTGTATACATTCCAAACTTCTTTTTTACTCTGTGTTTCCTTCCAGATATTTTCTTCTTGCCTGTTTTCCAATTCACCAATACTCTCTTCAACTCCATCTCATTGCTATTAAATCTATCTATTGGTTTCAGTTATTGATTTCAGTTAATTTTCAGTTCTATGATATTAATTAATGGGTTTCAGTTCTCTCATGTAATTCCCCATAATATCACCAGTTTTCTTATACATATTTTGATTATTTTAATGCCATTTTCTGATAACTCTTTTATCTAGATTACTGGGTTTGTTGTTCTTGTCCATATTTTGTTTTTTTCCCCTCATTTACTATAATTTAAATTTGTTTTCTACTATGGCTTGTAACTTTTGTTTGAATATTGACACTATCTTATGAAAAATTATAGAAGCTTTGGGGAATATTATCTTGCTCCAGAGAAAAGCTAATTTTCTATGCAGTTTTGAGTAGTCACAAATTACCTTTATTGTATCAGGGATCAAACTGTTTTAAGGCTGTGGGACCAATTTCCCCACAGTTCTAGTTGCTTTGGTAGCATGAATAATAGAAATCCCTTCTGCTTTGCCCTTTTTGATGATTGGTATAATTTGTATTTTCTTTTACTCCTGGAAAATAGTCATTCAGGGATCTCAGGTGAAAGTATAAAATTGACTAGATTTACTTTGGCTATTAACCAGTGTCCTTTTTGATGGAAATTAAACCTCAATATTTTCCATTCAACACCTTAAGGATACAGAAATCTGTCCTTAGATTTACAGAGTTTCAGATACCAGTTCTTGTATGTTTTTTTCTCTTTAATTCCCTGAAGTTTAGGAATTGTTATAAGCCTCCAAAAGAAAATTAGTAGAGACGAGTCTCTGTTCTCCAGGATTTAAAATTAGTAGAGACAGTCTCTGTTCTCCAAGATATTAAAATTAGTAGAGAGAATCTCTTTTCTCCAGGATATTAAAGTTAGTAGAGAGAGTCTCTGTTCTTCAGGACATTGTCCCGCAAGTCCTGCCACTGAGGCCACTCTACTCTCTGGCATTTGCCTCCTCAGCTGTGGGAGGTACTGAGAGTTCTGATCTTCTTACCCTCAGCTGTTGTGCTCCAAGCACCCAAAATTGACCAAACTGGAAGAGAAAGTTGGGTCCAGCCTTGCATAATTTCCTTCTCTCTGGCTTTTCCATTTATGGCTACTCTGTTTGTTCTCCAGAATCTTCCAACAGTTCTTTAGAAAATGGACATATAGACACAGGGAGAGGAACAGCACACACTGGGGTCTGTTGGGGAGTGTGGAGGGAGGGAGAGCATCACGAAAAACAGCTAACGCATGCTGGGCTTAATACCTAGGTGATGGGTTGATGGGTCCAACAAATCACCATGACACACATTTACCTACACAACAAACCTGCATGTCCTGCGCATGTACCCCAGACCTTAAAATAAAATAAATAAATACATAAAGTAAAATAAAATACACAAAATGTTGTTCATGTTTAGAGTCATTCCCAGCAGGGGCTACTTCATCATGGTCAGATGGATAAACACCATAACCACATTCTGATTCTGACCCACTCAGTATTTGAACAAAATATGTCAATATTTACACACACACAAGAATGAATGATAAGAGGGTAATTGATTTGCAGTCTTTTCTAGTTACAGCAGTAGGTAACATGAACTGATCAAGAATTACCTGTATAATTAAGGATGCACTTTCATCAAGTTTTGCTTTTATATTTAATACTCTTAAAATATGTAATTTTTATGTTGTTTTAACAAGTTAAGCATTAAAAGCAATAGTAATAACACAATCAGAAACTTTAAAAATATGCAGTCTTAATGACATCATTTTAAGTTATATTTCTCAATTACCTATTTGTGTTGAAGAAGAGTATGATAGAGTGATTCCTTAAATGTTTCTATTCTAAAATTTATTGTGTAAGGTTAAAAAATAATACGTAGGAAAATAGAAGGGACTTGCAAATTCAAGAAATGTGTAATAATTTAACATTTTGACTGTTAAAAAGCTTTTCCTGATATTTTTTCATGTGGATGATTCTGGTGTGAAGCAGACGCGGTATTTCAATGCCCCTGTATGTGTATGAAACTGGTGTGACAGTTTTACTTGACATGTCAATGACATTGTTTGCAACTACTTAAACTTTGGAGAAAAATTTAGATACTTACTTACAAATGTGCAGTCTTTTACATTCATGAGCAAAGAGCTTGAAGACTGCTCCCTTCAATCATCCCTCTCCCTAGCAATGGTGTGATCGAAAACAGTTTCCTTCATTTGTCTTGGGTCCATTGCCTTTGAAGAAATTCATTTTGGGAAGCGTTCAATCTTGTTCTAGTTTACACAGATCACGTTCCAGGTGTAAGCCATACCCTCTATCCTCATGGCTTATTGCACAGCCTTGTGGCTGTTGTTGATTTTTATCTATCTTATGTTTAAGTAATTATTTTGCTAGAACACTTCCTTAAGCAGTTTGTCCAGAGAAGATCACCTGGTCGAATGTGTTCTATTGTGTTCCTTCAACATCTTGAATTATTCCTGTGCATTTTAATAATAGTGGTGGCACATACGAAGATTGCTCATATCTGTCCCATTCTTTATGTGTCAGCATTTGAATACTGGATCTAAGAAAATTTAATTATAAAAATAGGTTTTCTGTAAATAAGAAAAATCTCAGAATACTGACACAGATACAAACCTAGCACAAGAATGAGGACTTCGTTCATAAAAATGTTAAATTATTTTCAGAATTAACATGTGAATAGACTCATAAATTTCAATAAACTCAATTGTTTTTTTTCCCCCAAAGTGCTTTACTGAGGTGTAGTTGACATATAAAAACTGCATATTCAATATATACAACTTGATGAGTTTGGAGAGAAGTAGGCAGCTATGAAGCCATCACCACAATCTATGCCCTAAGCCTTTCTATTACTTCCAAAAGTCTCTTCCCACTCTGTGATGATGATGATGATGATGATGTTTGCAATAAGCACACTTAACATGAGCTGTATCCTCCTAGCAGATTTTCGGGTGTATCATACAATATTGTTAACTGTATGCTCTGTGCCGAACTGTAGAGCTCTAGGGCTTGTTCCTCTTTCATTAACACCTCCCTGTTTCCCTCACCTCTCCTCCCAGCCTCTGGCAACCACCCTTCCACTTTCTGCTTCTGTAAGTTTCATTGTTTTAAATTCATTACATACATGGCATCTATCAAGCAGTATTTGTCCTTCTGTATCCGGCCTATTTCAGAGTAACATCCTTGGGGTTTATCCATGTGGTTGCAAATCGCAGGATTTCCTTCTTCTTTAAGGCTGAATAATATTCCATGCTACATACATACCACATTGCCTTTACCATACATTCATCAATGGACACTGGAGTTACATCAACGCCTTGGCTATTAAGAATAATGCTATAACTAACAAGAGAGTGCAGCTCTCCTTTGGGGTCTTCGCGTCAGTGCCTTTGGATATATGCTCAGAAGTGAGATTGCTGGATCCTTGGAGAACTCTATTCTTAATGTTTTGAGGCACCTCCACTGTCTCCCAGAGCAGCTCCATCACTTTCCATTCCCACCAACAGTGCACAAGGGTCCAGCTGCTCCACATCATCAACCCACACTTGTTGTTTTCTAGTTTTGTGGTTTTTTTAGCCATCCTCACAGGTGCGAGGTGACAGCTCATTGTGACTTTGATTTGAATTTCCCTGATTATTAATATCGTTGAGTGTCTTTTCGCATGCTTGTTGTCCATTTACATGTCATCTTTAGAGATATGTATGCTCAAGCCCTTTGACCATTTTTAATTTTTTTTTTTTTTTTTTTTTTTTTTTTTTTTTTTTTTTTTTTTTTTTTTTTTTGCTGTGCTTTTATTTTCGTTTTTGCTATTGAGTTGTGGAAGTCCTAGATGCCACCACAATGTAAAAAACTGTAGTTATATATAGAGTCCAGTGGTATTCTAAGAATCACTTACAAGTCACCATGGTAAATACCTGGTTCTTTTACCTAGTGGGAAACATCATCTTCAAACACGAAGTTCAATGGAATTTGTATGGATGCATAAACAACAAAGAAAGCCATTAAAACCTATAATTGAATGTTGTACCATGATAATCAAGGATTACACTTACAGTAAAACTTTTTGGTTTACCATGCTTTCTATAAAAGGGAAGGCCTAAAATAGTCTCCGAATGCATCCCCCATGTCTGAAACGGTGCGAGTAGCCATGGAAAGGCTGGCATCCTCATGGGAACAGTCTGACCATTGAAACAGTAGGCTCGCTGGGGAAATGGTATATTTTACCTTGTGGGAAAGTCATGAGAAAACACACTTTGCTGGTTTGGAGGTTGCTGATGAAACAGGCCACCGCAAGGGGATTGCATTTCTGGTGGCAGAAATCTGTTCCTTCAGGGCTTCCAAACTGGCAGTTGATACATTGCGGATGCTTGGGAGATTTCAGTCTCTACCAGCTTTCTGGAAAATATATTTTTAATATAAAAGGGTGTTGACATTAAAAACGCATGCTAAGCAGGAGCAGAAGTGCTCCTCCGTACACTCACTGCTCACTCTCAGCGCCGTCTGTCTGGTGCCTTGACTCTCACTCTCCCGAGATGAAGTTAAACGCCGGGAGAGTTCACTGAAGCACTTTTAAAGGAGCCAACTTAGTATGGAAATCTCTTTACAATAGGCAATAACTAGCACAATTAATTCATGTAGGCTCCTGTTATAGCATCCTCAAACTATCACGTTTCCCTCATCCCTGAGGGAATTCATGCACTGGATATTTACCGAACACCTACTATGTACCAGGCATTATGGTAGGTTCGGGGAACATGACAATGGAAAAGAAAAAAGGGAAAAAAAACCTGCCCTCATAGGGACTGGTATTTTAATGAATCAAAAAGGGAGAGATTACAAAAAACAGATATAAAGGCCATAAATGACCCAGTTCTTTAGAGAATGGTGAGAGATGCATCCACAAAGAGAAAAAGTGAGCAAGACCAGTGGTCCAGGGTGCAGGGTGAGCAGGGCAGGCGGTGCCTTTACCACGAGCTTCGTTGTTGGGAGGTACTTTTTGTATAAACCGAGGAACAGATGGGGAAATCAGGCAGGCAGTGATCCCAGGGGACAGAGCTCCAGGAAGAGAGGAAAGCAGTGCTGAGGCCTCCAGACAGGAACACCGATGAGTATGTTCAAGGGGGAGTGAGGAACCAGGGTGGCACGGCCTTCATGATGGAAGGAACTCCCCATGGAGAGGAAGGAGAGGAAGAGGACAGCCATGGGAGAGCCACTGCACTCACCCAGGTGGGAAGCGATGGTGGCTCCACCAGGGCGCCACCAAGGAGGGAAGGAGATGTGTCTGGACATGCACTGGGAGGATAATTGGTAGGATTGGATGTGATGTGTAAGATAAGGGAGAATCCAGGGGCCCTTCAAGGTTTTTGGCCTAAGCAACAGAAAGGATGGCATTGCCCTCACCTGAGGTGGGGTGGCTGCAGGGAGGACAGATTGGAAAGGAGATCAAAAGTTCTGTTTGGACATTTTGAATTCTCAATGACTACTGAGAGGAGAGGTTCGTCTAAGAGGAGAGGCTCAGCGGACAGACCCTATGTGAGTTTTGGGGTCAGGGGAGTGATCTGAACCAAAAGTATGAATTTTGGAGTCAGTGGCATGAGGATGGTGTTTAAAGCCATGTTGACAGAGAAGAGGAGTGAATCAGGGAAAGAGTCTGGTTTCTTCGACATTCAGAAGCTGGGAACAGAGGGATCAGCAGAGGCAGCTGAGAACCAAAGAGCGGGACCCTAGAGGCCAAGTGAAGAGCAAGGTGTGAGCTGAAGGCGCTGTCCGTGTCGCCCTGTGTGGTGACATGCCCATGGAAACGGACCGAGAGGCACCGCTGGGACCGAGAGGCACCGCTGGGATCACCTGAGTGCTGCCCCCACAGAGTGGTATGGACTAAACGGTGGGGTGACGGCTGATGGGAGTGGGTGCAGAGCAATGGGGACGTAGCTTACTGAGAGTGTGGGTTGGGAGAATCTGTTTTGTTTTGTTTTACGATGGGTGAAATCACACGTCTATCTGCTGTCGGGAATGATCTGGCATCAGTGGTTCATTTTCCTTTGCTGGTAACAGGCTCCCAGGATGCTGTACACACACCCCTCCCTCGTGCATTTCAGAGGCTCCTCACCAGCCTTCTGATTCACATCCTCAAAGCAGGAAAGCCATGGTTGTTTGATGCAATCAGCCACACACCGCTATCTGGGAGTGACGACCGGCGTCCAAGACAGTCCTCCCAGGTCCTGGCTACTGTGGCTCTCCCTGCTCCAGCCTGCCCGCCTCATGCTGGGATCTGTGTGCTCAGCATACAGCAAAAGTAGGGGAATGGGCTTCTGAGACCAGCCCACAAGTGATCGCAGCTTCCTGCCAGGCAAATCCTTGCCCTCCTGGATCACTCACTTGGGACGCTGAAGCTTCCAATGGCCGCAGGAGTGCGCTTGGAAGCCTCACCTCCAGTCCCATCCAGTCCTCAGATAACTGCAGACCCAAGGGACCCCCTGAGCCTCGGTCAGCCAGCTAGGCTGCTCCCCAACTTCGGAGCCCAGAAACTGTGTGAGATGAGAAAGGGTTGTTTAATCTGCTGAAGTTGGAAGTGAACGGTTATGCAGCAACAGATAACCAATTCTCAGGGGCAGACAGGCTTGGGAGAATGATCTTGTCAACTGGAAGCACAGGTTTTCTTTGAGGCTTAGTTTCTACCAAGAAAACACAGAGATGGAAGATTCTAGACCACTCAGAGCCAACTTTTTTGTATAGTTTATTTCTGTGTCTTTGCAGAGGTTACTCAGGCAAAAGCATTGGTCTCCTGGCCGTTCACACACATAAGGCAGCATGTTTATCACACACTTGGTTACTCTCTGCAATGCTCCCTGTGGCTGGCACTATTCACCGTTTACATTTTCACCACCCCATCGGGAGGACACGTAGGCTTTAATTCCTACAGCCAGAGATTTCAGCAACGCCAGGCACAAGCTTCTTATGTCGTCTTTGAAGGAGCACAGATGATTTAAAAGAAAATAACACTAATAGCCAACACCAGGGACCCCTTTCTGCTTTATGGAAGCTCCCTCCACAGCGAATCCCATTGAATATTCATAGGAAGCCAGTGAGGTCTCTGTGGCCCCCACTGGCCTGACAAGGACAAAGAGGTCCCGGAAGGCACGGAGCCCACCTGGAGTCACAACGCCAGAGACTGCAATGATCCCAAGAGCAAAGCTGGCACAACAGGCTGTACCCTTTCACCGGAGGGTCACTGCCGTGCAGGAGAGGGGAGTGGTGTGGGCTGTGTGAGATTTCCTAGAGGTGCCTCTCGACATGGCCCTGCCAGCACCTTTGTTTGGTGGTTTAATCATCACCGTGGAATGGCTCCAAGTCTGAAGGGCTTTTTGAGCCTTTCTCCTGCTTTTCTTGCAGTGAGAACTCTGAATGAGGGACAGAGGAGAAGCAGATGCCAGATCCCCAAGAAGCACTCCAAGCCCTCTGGCAGTGGAGTTCCGAGAAGAAAGGAAAGAAGAAAGAACGGGGCGCAGTTTCCAGGTTCTGCCTGCCCCTCGTACCCCAGCACTTCCCTCCCGCCCTGAAGTCCTTCCAGAGGAGAGGCTATGAAACCTGTGGTCCCCATCTGAGGTAGACCGGGCAGGAAGCACGCATGTTTTGTTGCAAAGTGGAATGTGCTAGTGTGCCGTCTGCTCAACCCAGTGTCTTCTGCTTTGATTTCATTTTCATTGTTTTAAGAAGAAAATAAAAATCTCAAGGACTAAGTTCTCATACTGTAATTCCTGGAAATCATTCTGGAGTCAAATACTTTTGTCTGTTAAGAAAAAAAATAAAATGTAGAGATTTCCTGCAGCTCCGGGAGTGTCGCCAGCAGACAGGGGTTTCAGGCTCCCCCGGCCAGAACTTCTGAGCAACGTGGCAGCTGCCGGGACCAGGCCTCCGAGTGCAGAGAGCAGGCGTTGCCAGGAGCGGACTCAGACAGCGGAGGCCCCTCGCTGACCCTCTCTGGGGCCGCTGCAAAAGAAGAAGAAAAGCATAGGCTTCAACAATGCAAAACGAAGTAACCTTGAATTCTGATGAGGGGCGGTTACAATGGCAGCCTAGAAACCGAGTGTGGATTATAACACTCCAAACCCCATGTCAGCCTTTAGCGATTGTTATGCTGACCATCTTGCTAAAGGATGGCTTGGGTTTTTCCTTCTGTCGACTTCCCAGGGTGACAGATTATTCGGCAGTGTCACCATTTTGTAGATGTATTCAGGATTTCCAGTCATAAGCCATGGATGATGTTGAGGACCCTTTATTCCTGGCGGGTGCCCATAAGAGTCTGCAAACTGTACCCAAAAGGGCACAGGCACCCCTGAACTTTCCAGGCTGTCTGGGCACAGGGCTCACTAGAACTGTTAAAGCTGTCAAAGCATCTCTGACACATCCTTAGCCTGTGTTTGAAAACCTGCTGAGACGGGAGACTCCCCTCTACCAGAAACAGTGCATTCCGTCCACTGGGAGGGACGCAAGGCCAATCCAGGCTTCAAAGAGAGAGGTTCACCATATTCCAATAGTGACTACTGGGGATTTAGGGTTGGATCACCTTACCAGAGCTTGGAAGCTGCTTAGAAGTTAACATTAATTTTATTTTTCTTTAAAATAAAAGTCTAGCAGGAGGGCCAGGATTTGGGCAACTCGGTCCTTCACGAAAAGGATAACATTGATCAGCCACACTCCACATCCCCAGAGTTAAATGTAGGAACAGCTCTGACATCTGACTTAAGAATGAGTTCCTTGCATGATATTAAGGCAGATCCGCAGATCCACGTAGATTAATCACCTTCACTTTCAGCTAGTAGCAGGACCCAACGAGGTAGCTGATGAGGAAGAGCCCCCGAGACTAGGCCCAGCGTGGGGCCATGGCCTTGGGATCCCAGCGACACCCCAGTGGTTCTGTGCTGCCAGCAGGCCCTGCTGCGTCGCCAGGCTGGAGCCTTGACTGTCAGCAGATGAGGCCACGGGTCAGGGTATCTCTCCCACCAGAACGGCATCGTGGGGTGCTCACTATCCCCTGGTCCCGCTTCGGCACGACTGGTGCCGGCTCCCCGGGGGGCCATTGACTGTTTTCACACAAGTCAGTGAAGCCTCCCACAATGCACGATGTCCTTAACAAATACAACACAGCCCGCTGGTATTGCCTCTTCCTTCACTACCTTCTACAACTGCTTGTTGGAGAGGAGGAGCCTCCAGCTGCACTTGGCCACGGAGGTTTTTGTAAGAACACCCCACGGCATCATTTCCACAGGAGAACACATCCCAGCTCAACTCCAAGGAAAGGGCAGTTTTGAGAAGAATATGCTTGTGTTCTTGGACACAGCTCAGCAAATCCCTGACTTTAAAAAATGTGTAAGAAACAGAAATATAACATTGACTAAATATGCTTGCCAAGACGCACCTTCCTTGTGGCGAGACCCTTCCTTCTCCTCCCTGCCTGGGTGCTAGCAGGCTGGGAGCCCCAGCAGCAGAGCTCACGCATCATGATTGCAGGAACTGAGACCGGCCAGCCATTTGGAAGGGCGGGCAAAGAAAAGTGGAGAGACATTGGTCTCATGCTGCAAAATGAGTTATGAATAGTGAATCGTCAGCAATGCTGTCTCCACATGGACTGGAATTTGGACCTGTTGCTGGGACGCGCAGCTTTTGACCCAATGAGGACCATGCCCGGAAGGATGTCAGAGCAGCAGGGACCTAGGTGGGGTGACCTGGTGGAACGGAGACACCTGCCGGCTCAGCAGCCACCAGCAGCAACTGCCTTTCATGGGACAGCGATGTGGCAAGAATTTCCCACGGGTTCCGGGTTCCAGGGGAGCCTGTGTTGCTGGACCCTTTGCCACACCACCGCTCCTGGCTCAGGGGAACAAGAATTGGCCGAGTTCCAGGCCCTGCATGTGACAGGAGCTTCCCCCACCTCTCATGTGATCCTTGCGGCAGGCTAACGCGCAGGCCCTTCTGTTTTCCAGATTTTACCATTGAGAGGCGAAAGCCATGTTTTCAAATGTCAGAGTAGAAGGGAAGAGGCAGGATGCAAATCCAGGCCCGGCTGGCACTGAAGCTGGTGCAGGTGCATCTGCAGGGCGCCACCGACAAGGGCAGGGAGGGCACTGCTGTGTTTCACGGCAGGGAAGCCCCCCCTCGATGCTCACATCACCCAGGTCATCTGGCTTTGAGGACATCCCTTCCTTCGAACCCAGGTCATCTGAACAGTGTGGCCTGAATCCCAGGTTGGGAGTGAGTAATTCATCATCCAAACTGATTAGAGAGCCTGAGGGAGGGACCTTCAAGTCAGGGGTAGAGGAGAAGAACGGGCTTTGTCTTCTAGAGCTGCCATAACAAAATGCAGAAGACTGGGCTGTTTTAACCACACAAGGGCCTCTGGACCCAGCACAGGCAGCTGGAAGCTGGGGGTCGAGTTGTGGGCAGGGCTGGTTCCTGGGGAAGGATCCCCTCCCGGCTGCAGACGGCCTCCCCTGGCTGCGTGCCTGCCTGGCTTTCCTCGCCGCTCACTCACCCTGGTGCCTCTTCGGCTTCTTAGAAGGACCCGCAGCAGATGAGGGCCCCGGCCTGGTGACCTCACTCACCCCCCGGCACGTGCTGAAAGGTGATCTCCAAATGCAGTCACCGGGGATTAGGGCTTCAGCACCGGAACCGACGTTCGGGCTCAAGCACCGAACGCGGGGCGGAACGTTTCGGGGCTTCAGCATCGGAACACGGGATGGATGCAATTGATTCGTAGCAAATTTATCTTCGGGATCCTCCGCTTCCCCCCCACTGACCCCCGTGAGGCTCATTGTGAGGGGAAGGGAGTTCCATTTCTGCCTAAAAGCCATAAATCTAGAGATCCCTAAAGAAATCGTGGGACCACCCAGGTGCTGACTTTGCATATCTCCTGGCGGCATCCCCTGTCTGCACCCATCCCTCTCTCCGAAGTCCTGGGGCCCTCCAGGCCCCAGCCTGGCACCGGTGTCCTCCAAGCCACCTCAAAAGGCTCCACTGGCAGAGCCTGCCTTATCCTCAGCACACCCTAATCTGGCTTCAGCACTGCAACCCGCACTTTGGTGACCTCCTCCTGTCCTCCCCACTCACCCTCTGGGAAAGGGGCTCCTACAGTCTGTTGGCCCTGCTGCCAGCTCTAACCCATTGATCCTATCACTGTTTTGGGGTCAGTCCCCCATCCTCCAGGTATCCAATCTCCCCACCTAACCGTATGTGAATTCCATGACAAATCATTTTTAACATCACCTTGCCTGCAATCTCACCATTTTTGAATTTCTGTTTGTTGAACTTGCTTGGCTAAATCTGATTCTCTTCCATCTCTGTGTTCAATTACACAACTGGTCATCACTGGTAAAAAGCTCAAAACCACCCACAGAGACAGTCCAGCAGGCCGCATCATGCCCCCAGCCAGCCTCCTGCATCTCCCTCACTGTCTCCTGCCCATCTCCTGGCTAACACTGGTGCCTTCTCCCTCTCCTTAACCTGCACCAGCTCGGGCGTCACCCTCATGCTGAGCTCCAACCTTGCTCTCTCCTGGTCCCTGGCAAGGTCTGGGTGATCTAGAGGAAGTCCCACTCTCGTCCCCGGGCCCTGTCCACGGATGCCCTGGCCCCTGAACCCAGGACCCTGCCTTCCACACCGGGGACCAGGACGCACATCCCCGCCCTGCAGAGCCAATTCGTGGCCTGGCCTGCCCGCCACCCACCGCCTACTACCCCCCGCAGCTTTCCGCCAACACAGCTCTGCTCACTCCTCAACTTCACTGTTTTTCTCCTGGATTTTTCCCATCAGCAAACACACATGCTGTTATTTGTCCCATTTTAAAACACAATCAAAATGAAACAGAGTACTTTGTACTGCACTTTCTGCCAGCCACCATCATCAAGCTCTTGGCCTGTGTAGCTGACCCCACGGCCAGGGCCTTCTTCGCATTCTCGCCACCCCAAATGCGAGCACCGCGGCGCCAAACCTGCTCTTCCCACTGTTGTCAACAACCCCAGCCTGGCCGAATCCAGTGATTCATTTCTGTCTTAATCTCTCCTGGGCTTTAGGCAGCGTTTAATGTGTGTGACCCCTTCCTCCTCCTGTCTGCAGCCTTCCTCAGGATCCACGCAGCACCCTCTCTCCCATCTCCCTCTCGGGAGCACGTCTCCAGCTCCCAACCTGCCCTCTCTATTCTCAGGGCATCCCCGCTGCAGGCGTCACCCTCTGACGTGTCGTGCCGTCCGCCCCTCACTCACCGTATCTATGCTTTATTACCTGCCTTGGCTTGTACAGTGTCTGCTTCAAAAGGGGTTCTTCCAAGGTCTTATTTTCAATTGATCAATTCTAAGGATGTGGAGAAAGGCATGTACCGGAGGGAGCTGGGCACACGCAGGCTTGTTGTTGGATGGAGGAGAGGCAGCGTCCCCTGCACGCCTGGCTGGTCCCCATCTCCAGGCCCTGTGCCAACCGCTTCTCATCTTATCCTCTGATGGAGCCAGCCCACCCACCACATGGACATGGGTGTTGTCTGTGGACCAACGTCAGTACATAGACCCATAGACCTGGTTGTTCTCCTCGGCCCAGAGGGCCTGGGGCTGGGGCACCGCCCTGGGGAGGTCCTGCCTCAGGCCATGCAGTTCCCAGGCTCCTTTCTGGGAGGGGCTGGTTCTCACAAAGGGGGAAAATCATGAAATGGCAAACCTGAGTCACGGCAGCGCAGACGACAGCCCCTGAAGGCATAAGCAGGAAAGGCATAACGCTTTCCAAAAGAGAAAACGAGATGGACTTTACTGACTCACGACTGAGTTCTGAGATCACTGGCACTTGCACATGTGTCCATGCTGTTGTGAGTCACGGAGGAAAATGGAAGAACCAAATGACCAAGTGGCAGGGTCTGCAAGAGTCTCTCACTGCAGGACAGGCTGCCCTGAGGAGATGCTGCCCAGGCCTGGGTGCCCCGGGCCAAAGGCCTGACCCTCACAGGGCTGTATCCTATGGATAAGAAGTGGCACTGGACTGCTCATTGACAGGTAGGAACTGTGCACTGAGAGGTGGGAACTGCTGACTGGGGGTAGGAACTGCTGGCTGAGGGGTGGGAACTGCCTGCTGAGGGGTGGGAACTGCTGGTCAGGGGGTGAGAACTGCTGACCAAGGGGTGAGAACTGCTGGCCGGGGTGTGGGAACTGCCTGCTGAGGGGTGGGAACTGCCTGGTGAGGGG
>NW_016803657.1:7329841-7352889 GCF_001698545.2 Rhinopithecus bieti | reverse complement strand
GGGAACTACCTGCTGAGGGGTGGAAACTGCCTCTTGAGGGGTGGGAAATGCTGGCCGGGAGATGGGAACTGCTGGCTGAGAGGGAGGAACTGCTGGCCGAGGGGTGGGAACTACTGGCTGGGGGTGGTAACTGCTGGCTGGGGGTGGGAACTGCTGGCCAAGGGGTGGGAACTACCTGCTGAGGGGTGGGAACTGCCTGTTGAGGGGTGGGAACTGCTGGCCGGGAGATGGGAACTGTCTGCTGAGGGGTGGGAACTGCCTGCTGAGGGGTGGGAACTGCTGGTCAGGGGGTGAGAACTGCTGACCAAGGGGTGAGAACTGCTGGCCGGGGTGTGGGAACTGCCTGCTGAGGGGTGGGAACTGCCTGGTGAGGGGCAGGAACTGTCCACTGAGAAGCAGGAACTGGGCTGAGTGCTCGGTTTTCCCGTTTTGCTGATATCTACAGAGGCATCAGGACACAGCTGCCTTTGGGGAAGCTGCATTTACCCAGCCAAGAACGCTGCCTCCAGAAACAGAAGTGGCCTTGGGCCAGAAGTGGGGTCTGCCTTTTTAATATATTGTGTTGTTTAAATCAGCAATCCCCAACCTTTATGGTACCAGGAACCAGTTTCATGGAAGACAATTTTCCCATCAACTGGCAGTGGGGGCAGTGGGGGGTGATTTCTTGATGATTCAAGTGCATTACAATAATTAATTAATTTGTTCATTTGTTTTTGAGAAGGAGCTTTGCTCTTGTTGCCCAGGCTGGAGTGCAGTGTCACGATCTCGGCTCACTGCAACCTCTGCCTTCCAGGTTCAAGAGATTCTCCTGCCTCAGCCTCACGAGCAGCTGGGACTACAGGTGCCTGCCACCACACCTGGATAATTTTTGTATTTTTAGTAGGCGCAATGTTTCACCATATATTGGCCAGGCTGTTCTCAAACTCCTGAACTCAGGCGATTGACCCGCCTCCCAAAGTGTTGGGATTACAGGCATGAGCCACCTCGCCCAGCCCAAGTGCATTATATTTATTGTGCACTTTATTTCTATTATTATTACACTGTAATATATAATGAAATAATGATAGCGCTCACCATCATGTGGAGTCAGTGGGAGCCCTGAGCTTGTTTTCTTGCAATGAGATGGTCTCATCTGAAGGTGATGAGCGACAGTGACAGATCATCCGGCCTTAGATTCTCATGAGGAGCACGTAACCTAGATCCCTCACATGCACAGTTCGCAATAGGGTTTGAGCTCCTGTGAGAATCTGATGCTGCCACTGATCTGACAGGAAGTGGAGCTCAAGGGGTAACTTGAACCATGGGGAGCGGCTGTAAACAGGAGGCAGAGCTCAGGGGGTAATGGGAGCCATGGGGAGCGGCTGTCAATACAAGTGAAGCTTTGCTCACCTGCTGCTCACCCCCTGCTCTGTGGCCTGGTTCCTCACAAGCTATGGACCAGTACTAGTCATGCTGCTGGGATTGGGAACCCCTGGTTTAAATCATGAGGGAAATCTTAGTTTAAATCTTTATTTTTAAAAAAATACCAAAAATGAATTATCTGCTTATGATGGCCTTATATTAACAGAAATGAGTAGTGCTCACATTTTGGAAGTAAGCATTCTGAGTTATGTTGATGATGATGATTTACTTTTCCATGTTATATATACACAGGTGGTATGAGTTCAGCAGTCACTTGTGTATTATCAGCACATGTTAACTTAGCAGGATTCTAGAACTTTTTTCTCTCACAGAATTAGAAGTACCTTTTCCAATATTCATGCCATGAAGAGTTTGTGGGTGAGTTCTGATCTGCCCCTCTCAAATCTGCCTACATATGGGGCCGTCCATGGTGATGGGGTGGACTGCTGGGCTCTGCAACCTGCCAGCATTTTCCTGCTGTGCCCGGAGGCAGTGCTCAGGCTGGCCACAGATCTGTGGGTGCTGAATGCAGCTGTCCTCATTGTGAGCTCCCTTTTGGTCACCAAAGCCCCTTCTCTTGGTTGATTCTGTTAGGTGTGGGGTGTATCCACAATTTCTTAGGTTAACACTTAAGAGATAGAGACAGACTCAATCCAGGTCCAGTGGAATGCCTTTGGTAGTGGGACTGTACCCAAAGTTCACAGAAGATAAATTTTGTATAAAATGAGCCAGGTTTACTTTGCATGTTTCCAACTGTAGAATGAAATTTAGGGGGCTGAAGAGTCAGAGTGTCTTATTTTACTTGTGTCTTTGGATATAAACGTTTTTCTTTTAAAACTCCTGACTGCATATTCCTTGTTTGTGTGTGGCTTTTAGTCCTAGACTGTAAAGGTTGCCAAGTCTGCCTCCCGGGAACTGACTCCTCTACGCAGATGCTCCCCTTGCTCTGACGCAGTGCTGGTGGGTCAAAACCTCCTCCCGCATTTCATCCTTGAATTACGCAGGAACTTGCATTGAGGCCATTGAAAGGGTGATGGCTTAGCGAGCATGAGACCCTGGCCACCATGTGTTAGGGACCAAACCCCTGTGGCCCCCAAAGGGAGTCATTATCACCCGCCTTGCCAGGCGCTGTCTGGTGAAGCCCCCGACATCTCTTCTGAGTCTGTGGGCTGTGGGGATGCTCTCCATGGCATGGAAAGCCTTTCACAGTCAGCGTGAGAATGGAATCAGTGTGAAACTGAAGTCCGTCTTCTCCTTATCCACTGAGGGCGTCAGCTCCCCTGCCGGATCAATATAAAACTGAAATCCGGCCAGGCGCGGTGGCTCAAGCCTGTAATCCCAGCACTTTGGGAGGGCGAGACGGGTGAATCACTAGGTCAGGAGATCGAGACCATCCTAGCTAACATGGTGAAACCCCGTCTCTACTAAAAAATACAGAAAACTAGCCAGGTGAGGTGGCGCGCACCTATGACCCCAGCTACTCGGGAGGCTGAGGCAGGAGAATGGCATAAATCCGGGAGGCAGAGCTTGCAGTGAGCTGAGATCCAGCCACCGCACTCCAGCCTGGGCGACAGAGAGAGACTCAGTCTCAACAAAATAAATAAAACTGAAATTCGTCTTCTTATCCACTGAGCGTGTTGGCTCCCCTGCCCGCAGCAGGTGTGCTGTTTTCAGTGGCTCCGGCATGCATGGCTGCGGTCATGCTCTAGCAGTGTCTTCATCACAGAGCATTTCCCTGTGTGCCGCGGCTTTACCACCAGAACATCTTATGCACACACTGTCCTGGGTAGGCCTTAGAGCTACGTCTGGGCAGCAAAGAGCTTGAAATTGTGCCTACAAACCTGCTTCTGTCTCCCTACAAATTTGAATAGGGGAGGTTTGGAGATCATGAAGATGAGCCCTTAGCGACATAGAGAGGACGATTCCCTTTTCCTGTTACCAGGTATCCTCTTAGCCAGCAACTTGAGTAGCAGGTGCCTCCAGGTGCCTTGTCTCCTGGTCTGTCTCTAGAGCTTTCTGCTTTGCCTGGCTTTAGACAACTTGCTTTCTGGTCATGCTCTGTAAGGGATGGAGTGATTGATCTGCAGTTTCCAAGGTGACAGTGACTTTGAGAAGATCCCTGCATTGCACACACCACAGGATTTTACCGTAAGGCAGAAACACCTCTGCCTCTGTTCACGTGGTGGGCTGGTGCAGACGGCAGGTGAGTCCCATAAGAAAGGTGAAAAATGGGGACAGTGAGAGAGTTCTTGGTGGACATATTTTTGTTTGTAACTTTGCCTCCTATAGGATGTTAGAGAAGAAAATAGTGCCAGAATGGTGAAGTAGGGGAAGAGAACAGATAATCCCTGGATTAGAGCTCTAGCATCTAGCTGATTGGTCAGGAAGACTGCAGAGGTTTCCAGGTTGGATTATCCATTTCAGTTCATCACAGCAAGGCCCAGGAATCAGAAAGAGGGCTGCAATAAGCAGAAACAGCCCTACTCTGGACATCTCAGGGGCCTGAGCATGAGGGCTGGGTCCAGGGAGGACAGGGCAAACGACGGCAGGACTGCAGCCCAGCCCAGCCACGGCTTACAGATGCGCTTCCAGGCAGGGCGGCAGAGCGCCTAGCAATGCTTCCTGAGAGCGCACCGCGGACATTACTTCATGCGGACGTGCTCATTCCCTTCTAGAAAGACACGCGCCTGGGGTGCCACCGTCACTCGGCATCCTTGATGATGGAACTGCTGTGAGACCGTGGAGTGGCTTGTCCCAGGCCACACACTGGACGGAGGCCGAGCTCCACGGCGGCCCCGGCAGGCGGGCTTCCTAAGAGCAGCGTGGAATCCCTGGGTGTGCACCGTGCCCGGCCCCGGGCTCCCTGACACGAGGCAATGGCTGGGCGCACTGTGCGGCCACCGGCACCTTCACTCCTCACCTGTGCACGCGAGTGTGGGGGACGAAGCGACATTGATGTGTGGCGTCTCAGTGCAGTACCGGCACACAGGCAGCCCTCAGCAGACAGGGAACGGGGATGACGGTGGAGTCACCCCGGGAGTGCAACCCCATCTCAGCAGGGCTGAAAAGCAGGAGGGCCAGGATTTGGGCAGCTCGGTCCTTCAGGAAAAGGATGACGTCGATGAGCCACGCTCCACATCCCCAGAGGTAAATCTAGGAATAGTTCTGACACCTGACTTAGGAGTGTGTTTCCTTGCATGATATTAAGGCGGATCCACAGATCCATGTAGATTAATCTTCTTCACTTTCAGCTAGTAGCAGGGCCGGACGAGGTTGCTGATGAGGAAGAGCCCCAGAGAGGAGGCCCAGTGTGGGGCGGTGGCCTTGGGATCCGGGCCACACCCCAGCCGTTTTGTGCCGCCAGCAGGCCCTGCTGCATCTCAGTGCTGGAGCCTTGACTGTCAGCAGATGAGGCCACAGTGTGGGGTCGGGGTGTCTCTCCCACCACAACGGCATCATGGGGTGCTCACTATCCCCTGGTCCTGCTTCAGTATGGCTGGCACTGGCTCCCCGTGGGGCCGTTGAAGAACTCCCAGACTTCCTGGTCTTGCCAGGGAGACCACCCGTGCCAGGGAGACTGCCCAGCCTCAGGCTGATTCTCAGGTGGCTGCTTCTCTACACTTAGGACATGGCTTTTCCCAAGCCCTTTCCCAGCTGCCTGTCATTTTTCTTCCCAGCTTTCCCTTCTGAATGAGCTCGGCTTCATTCCATGGCTTTCCAGCCACGTCATAAGCATTTCCTGGTCTGACCCAGGAACTGATAAAAGGCTCTGGACAGGGGGGCCTGGCCGCTCCAGGGACTGCCTTATCTCCATGGGCGGCAGGGCGCCTGCAGGCACCCAGCCTTGCACGGGGAAGGCGGTGTTCTGAGGGTGCAACCCTGTCCCCACAGGGCCCTAAACACAGCATCAAATTGAGCCTACCTCCACACAAAATCTGAACAAACTAGAAATCATAAGGTGGTGAATAATGATACGTTACCATAGGCAAGTAGAAAATTGAAAGTTTAAGCAAAAAGTAAGTCCAAAGCAATAGCCGCGCCAGGACAGAGAGCCCACAGTGAAATTGCTGTGTGCGCCCAGGGCAGCGACGGCGCCAGGCAGGTGCGGGTCCCGCTGCGAGGGACTTGCCTGCTGACTGGGGCCGCAGGGAGCTCTGCTTATCAGAAGAATATTTGAAAAGCGGTCTATTTAAAGGAATGCTTAAGTGAATTATAAAAGTCTGAGAAAGGAAATGGGAGAACCAAGATATCTAAATGTTCTCAAAACTATTATTAGCTGGGCAAAAATGTCGAAATCCGGGGCACTGAGGGTGGTGAGTGCAATTTTGCTTGCACCATTGACAAAGTGTGCCTTGAATGTATCAAAATTTTGTCATCATCTAGTCTTAAATAGTTAAAGGTTAAGCAAACAATGCTAAACAAAATAAGGAGAGAGAAAAGGGTGGACAATTCTCACAGGAATTTCCACTGGGGCTGCATTCCCAGGACGCTGGCGGGGAAAGCTCAGCCCACTGAGGACAACAGCCTATCTCTACAGCGTACTGGCTGGCCAGCGTCTACCGAGTGGATCATTAGGCCCATCTCCCAGAGACAGCAAAAATGTGCAGACGTAAGTACACATCCCTGGGCTGGAAAGCACTTTCCCTGTAGATTCCGGTGCCCTGCGGCTCTCAGGTGGGGAGACATGCGTTCTCCAGACCCCACAGACCCCAGAGCATGGTGGAGGGTGGGGCTGAGTCATGAGAGACGTTTTACCAAACACCACTGAATGCAGCTTTTCTCTGCCTTGAGAAAATAAAACACCTAATCATTTAATTTTAAATTAAAAGCTGCCTCTTCAAACTTTGTTGAAAATACGGAATATGCCACCATTCTGCAGGTCCATGTCATGGACGGATAAAGTACGGGGAAAGGTAGGGGAGGAATTTGTAAAAGGTTAATGGAAAAGGCAAGAAGAGAGCTGGCCAAGAAAGAGAGAGGGAGAACCAGAGAGACGGGACGTGGGGAGGAGAGAAAAGCGTGCCGATGAGGAGAGAGCTCGGGGGGGAAGGGGACACAGACCACCGGGAGTGTCCCTTTCAGAGGAGCGCTGCGGACAGGCCTGTGCAGCCTGGACGGGAGTGACTTGATGATGTGATGGGTGGATTTCCCGGTGAACGTTCCACCTCTCTCAAGTCACAGTCATGTTCAGTCCCCACTCACCATGACAGAGTCGCAGCCACACCTGGGACAGAACCTGGGCTCTGGGCAGCAGGTAACAGGAGGATATTCCACCTAGGGCCGAAACAAGCCAAGTCCAGCCTCCGCTGCTCTGTAGCTGGTAAGTGCAAGGATGCTGTGTGACAGGTGTCACAGGTCACTAAGAGAACACTGTGGGCACACGGAGGGGAATGTCTTTATGGCACTGTCTGGAAACAGGCTGCGTCTCAGCAGCTCCAGAGCTCCAGAGGTTACAGGGGCTGGTTTTCATGAACACAAGAAGTGTTAGAGACAGGAGACACGGGGGAGCACATAAAATCTGGTGCAGATTGAGTTTAAACACATCTGCACACGCTTGGGTGTGTGTGTCCCTGCGCATCTCAGCTCTGCGTGCCTGCACCTGGCTTCCCAGCCCACCTCCCCTCCTGCCCCACAGTCCACACTGTCCCACACCTGCTGTGTCCAGAAAGCCTCACTGAACATCCTCCCGCATCAGCCACTCTCCGAGGACTGAGAAAACAGTGGTGAGGGGCCAGTCCCCAAATTCAGGTGCTCCCGGTACAACCGAATCCGGGACGACTGACTGAGGGCTGGCACTCAGCCTGAGGAAGCGAGTGCTCCTTTGACTCGTAGTAAGAACTGCTCAGAGGCCAATGTGCTCTGGGTCAGGTCCCCCTGGCACCTCCAGGCAGGTCTTTCTAATTTGGTTCCTGAACACGCTCCAGCTCCCACCCTGAGGCCTGCCCTTGCCCTTCCCTCTCCACCACTGCTCTTCCTGCCCTCCTTCCTTACCCTTCCCTCCCCCATTGCTCTTCCCGCCCGCCTCTGTCCACTCCGTCTCAAGGCCCGGCCCTCTCTGGTTCACCATCCTCCTCTTGTCCTCTCCTGGCTTCTCCCCAGAGCTTGGTGTTCACTCAGACGCCTTCTCCTTGCAGCCTCTGCCACGGCCCCGGCCGCCGTCAGCCTCCAGCAAGTCACCACATTTGACTTTCTTCATGGAGTTTTTTACTTGTGAGATTTATCAACTATACGTGCATGTTTGCCACATCCCCCCTCACTAGATTTCATCTACATGAGGACAGAGACCCCTCTGCTTTGCTCCCTGCTGTGACTGCAGAGCCTGAAACGGCCCAGCTCAGGGAAGGCTCCACCTACAGACACCACTGGGTGCTGAATTTCTAGAGCGGTCAATGGTACGTGGGACTCCGTGGTGAGAACCGAAGATGTGTGAGGATGAGGGGCACCCGATCCCTGTCCTCTGTGATCTGCTGCAACAGAATCAATCTCTGCACAGTGGGCCCCAGTGAGCAGCCTGGGGGATGCACGGAGCCACACAGAAACGCGTGAACTAGGCGGCGGCAGCAGAGACAGAAACATCTCACAGTACACCAGGAGTGAAAGTTGAAAATACTTAGCATTTGACAAGGTTTCCAGTAATATATTCTTCTTTGAGCATCAAGTGAGGGTCAAATACCTATTTCTGTGCTCCTGTTAAACAGACAGAATGGAAACACAGAGAAGTACAGAGATGTGATCCAGGTGGGGCCTGAGCAGGGGCTTCCTGCAGAGGTTTATACCCAGGCTCATGGAGAAAACGCCCCTACAAGGGACCAAGCCAAGGACTCAAGCGAACGCAGGGAACAAGACAGCGTTTCCAGGCCAGCATGCGGGAGCCTCTTCAGCAGAATCGGGGGTTAGGAAGCTCGGTGACTTCAGGCAGGAAGGCGATGGAATGGGAACAGGGTCTTCCCATTTCAAGCAGGCGATGGAACCGGAACAGGGTCTTCCCATTTCAAGCAGGCAATGGAACCGGAATAGGGTCTTTCCATGTGGGAAATGCTGAGCCTGTGCTGCCAACAACCTCCAGGCTGAGATGTCTTGTGGGCAGCTGGGACAGGCAGCAGAGTAAGAGGCAGTGGTTTAGGAGTTAAATGCCCTTGGACAATTGTGGAAGCTTTTGATTTTATTATTTTATTATTAATTGAAAAAAATAGAAAATATAGAAAAAAATAGAATTGGAGAGGAGGAATAAGTAGATGTTTAACAACAGAGCATGCGGTGCAGCAGCACACTGAGAAAAGTAGACCAGAAAGGATGGGGAGCTTCAGGAGGTGACAACTTAGAAACATGGAGGCCATTCCCACGCCCGTCCTGCAAACGACAGATGACTCGAGGAGAGGCTGGGCTTGGTGGCTCACGCCTGCAATCCCAGCACTTTGGGAGGCAGAGGCAGATGAATCACTTGAGGTCAGGAGTTTGAGACCAGCCTGGCCAAAATGGCGAAACCCCATCTCTACTAAAAATACAAAAATTAGCCAGGCGTGGTGGCAGGCACCTGTAATCTCAGCTACTCGGGAGGCTTAGGCAGGAGAATCTCTTAAACCAGGGAGACGGAGGTTGCAGTGAGTCGAGATCATGCCACTGCACTCCAGCCTGGGCAACAGAGCGAGACTCCATCTCAAATTCAAAACAAAACAAAAAATGACGAGGAGACGGCTTCAGAAAACACTGCTGTGTTTGGTGACTGAGAGGTTACTTATGTTCTTGGACAATACTTTCCAAATGTTAGTTTGCCTACAGGTCACACAAACATCCTGCAGGTGGAGTCAGACTCCGAAGGTCTGGGAGGCACCGGGTTTGGGGGTTTTTCTGGCAGGCACCGGGTTTGGGGTTTTTGAAAAAAGCTTCTGGGAGGCAAAGAGTTTTGGGGTTTGGGAGTCACTGGGTTTGGGGTTTTTTTTGTATAAAAGCTTCCAGATGGCACTGATGCTGCCCGTCAGTGGGCTACACCTTGACAAGGCTGTAGAGACTGTGTTAGAAGGGCAGGGTGAACACCAGGTCCCGTAGCGAGGTAAGGGGTAAGCAGGTGTGAGGAGGCCGGGCAGACACATGGCCACCTTCTAGGAGTCTGAGAGTGGAGATTAGGACAATAGAAGCTTAAGGGCGTTCCCTGTGGTACCATCCTCAGCAATTTGCTTAATTCCTCCGAGGCACAGTTTCTTCATCCGCCATGTGGGGCTAGAGTCCTCCCCCACAAATGAAGTAATGCATGCAGTCTGCTGGCTTCAAGGGCCAAGCAACTCTTAAATCCTCTCAGGAGTAAAATTTTATAAACAAGATATTTAAAACTAATTCAGTAGTTGGTCTTCACTGAATCCTCTTTATTTCCTCATTTATCCAAGGGGAGAACATGTTTTTGAAAGATTATAAAAAGTCACAGTGCAGTATTGAAAGCAAATGGCAAGATGATGTATTTTCAGGAGATTATAAAATAATTTGAGCTTTTAAAATATAAAGTATAGGCCTGAACCTAAAAGTGTAATTTGGCCAGACATGGGGGTTTGCCTACTCATCCCGCATTTTGTAACATGAAACCAACCTCCCTCTCCACGTTTCCTTGCCCTCATGGTACAGGCTGCCACGCCTGCCTTGCCCGGGTTGACTTCACAGCAGGAGAATGTGCCTCGTGGCCTCTGCAACAGGCCTCCAGGGCACAGCCTCCAGGAACACCAGGAGCTTGAGGCACAGTGCTGACGGGCAACTCGAGATGCTCGCCAGTCTGACATTGGGTGACCCCACCAAATTCACGGCACCCACTCTCTTCCAAGTGACCCTTGGCAATTAATTTTTCCAGGACTCTTCTGTCCAAAATCAAAACAAAGCAAAACCTTAAGTTAAAAAGTAAGACCTTTAACCTTAAAAGGCCCTTAAGCGTCTATTATCCAAGTCTCCACTCCTAGAAGGCGACAGCCAGCATCCGGCCTCCAGAGTTCCGCTGCACTCCCCAAAGACAGGTGGGCTCTCCTCAAGCACATTTTTACTTCAGGAGCCGCTGAAACTGGGGTGTAGACCACAGGATACTCCGTGACCAGCCCCAAGCCCAAGCCTGCGATTCTCTCATCTGCACTCACCTGCTGAGGTGAAGACTGGGCTTCCATTTTGGTTGAATCACATTATGTCTCATAGAACCATCTGGAACCCCCATCACCTTAATAATTCAGTGTTGTCTGATGCTGTGAAAGGTGAAAAAGACTTCAATTATACTTCCAAATTGTGCTGGGGAATGACACAGATGTTCTCTCAGCAGCATGCACACCCTGTTATAAGGGGGTATGGTTTTTACTTCCTGCTTATGCCCGGCAAATCCTGTGGCTTCCACTAAGCAGGGATGTCCTCTGAGCACCCTGCCCCTCCCGATTCCTGCCCACCGCAGGCCTCGGTTTTCTCCACATCTTCTCCCTGGACAGTGGCAACCCTTGCAGAACCCCAGCTGCTCTAACACTAGGCCCAGCTCCTCCTCCATCCCAAGCGTCTCTACCCAACCATGGGATCTGTCCACACCTCCACATGGGGAGACCCACGTCTCCATGTCACCTGAGAGTGGGTGTGTTTAGAAGCTTTCGAATCTCCACCGCTGGAGACAGCGGGACATGGGCGTGTACATTTTGTGACTAACTCAAACACGGGCATCCCCTTTTGGTTTTATGGATATAAAACACGTCCCTGCAGTCATCGGAGCCGAGCGCTGGTAGCAGCCAGCCCTAGGTTGAGTGTTTGACCAGGAATACCCACACACTTCTCTCAATTAACCCATGAGGTTGGCATGTTGAGTAACTGGGGAGAAAATGGGGTAACAATGGTATGACTGAAGCCCACAGCCTGGGGCCTGGCATCTGGGTGTTAGTGGAGTTATTACTTGCATGACTTTAATCATTACAGAGGTTCCCTAAGGTCACACAGCTGGCAGGGGCTCTGGTCCTGTCTCATCTCACTCCAGAGCCCCAGGTGAGTGCAAGGCAGAACCTCTATATTTCTGTCTCAGATTCTTCTCATTGCTTTGTTTTTCTCAAAACCTTTCATTTTATCGATGATGAATAATATAAATAGGTTGTTTATTTTCTTTTTGTTGAAACTATCTGTATTGATTTTTTGTCTTTAGAGTTGTCATAAAACACCTGTGGTCAAATCCAGGCCCTTCCAGTTACCAGCAATTTAGCAAATTAGCATCACCTTCTGCATGCTAATCACCTCCTTGGTGACTCAGTTTCCCCATCTGTAAAGGAAAAGCAATGGAAGTACTGGGGAGTTTAAATAACGTAAATGTTGCAGAACACTTGGTACACGGTCCGACATCCAGTAGGTATTCTGCAAGGAAGCTACTTGTACTTTTTTGTTTCAAATTCTATTCCACGGTGAACATTTACTGTCTCAGATGTGACGTGAGATTCCATTTTGAATAGCCTTCAGGGATGTGACACTGGGAATTCTCTTCCTTTCCCCATCAGCTATAAACTGATGTATAAATGTTTCACGCTCTGCTCTGCTACTCCCCGCTACTCTTATCAATGATAGACATGCCCTTAGGTTTCCCCTGTGTTCCCCTACTGCCGCTCCAGCCCCTCGCTCCACATCCCCCTCCTCCCCCCACCACCTTCCATCCCTGCTCTGCTGCTCTGGGCTTTCCTGGCGGCTTTGCTGCCCGCACTCTCCCTGCTCATCAGACCCACCAAGGTTGCAGAGAAAGAAAGACAGCAACAGACCGCTAGGAAACGAATATTCAACCATAGGGTGATTTCAGAACTAAATTCCAAAGAATTGAGCCTGCAGAGCAAAAACTCACCCAAAAAAACAAAAAAAAAAAAATGGAGATCTGTCTACATCAAGGCCTGTTCTGATGAAGTTATTGAATTTTTTTAAAAAAATGGAACATTTTAGGTACCCAGCCAGGTGCTTTAAAGGAAGACAGTCACCAGGCTGGCCCTGGATTCATGAACAGTAGCTCTCTTGCTTAGTCTCAAATTTTGTGCCCACCGTGATTTTCTGAAAGCACAGAGACAGCAGCACTCAGGCGGTTTCAGTGTAGGACAGCCCCGAGTCCTTCTTGCTGGTGTGATCCAGCCACGAATGAGAACAACCTGAATGAAGAGGTCAGAAACAGGACGTGCACCAAAAGAGACTGAACTACAGAAAAACAACTGAATCCGTTTAAATGTGGAACGAAGATGAAAAATGTTGATCGTAGGAAATGCGTTGGAGACATGTACACAACCGGAGCTCAGGGAAGAGAGGGGATAAAAGAACATTCACAGATGCTGATTTTCTCATTCAGAACCAGGGGCCCTTAGTGTGACCCAAACCTGAACCGCTGGCTTTGAAAAGTTCCATCTCCTTCACATTTTTGTTAACATTTTGACGAACTTCAGAGCTGTATTTTAGGAGCTATTATTTCTTTTGTAACTGAAAATGCGTCTGACCGTTTTCCTCCACTTATCGTCCAGTTCTCTGTTTCGTTGGTCAAATTCATTTAAAATTAAATCCTGTACTTCGTTATACTTTAGCGTTTATGGTATAATCACATTTTTAAATGTGCTTTTCCTTCTTTTATTCTTTCCCATTCATGGAGAGGTTTGTGATAACACTCATTGAACACTGGCATCAGCGATTTCTGGGTGGTAAAATTGGGATGATTTAATTTTTCTTTCTTTACGGTTTTGAATTTTATCCCTAATTACAAAGTTATTAGTTTAATATTTAAATATGAAAACTTCAAAAATAAGTTTTCAAAATGAAGTCATCAGGATGTGGGGCCTGGTGGAGGCTGGGGTGACTGACACCCCCTGGTTGACGGTGGTGGGTGGGAATAAGGTGTGAGAAGATGGGCTTATTCCCAGGGGAGAGGGCGGTTTGGCATTGGCTTGAGATGGATCTGCTTGTGGGCATCCTGTGCTCACAACCACTCACCGTGCACAGCAGAGGCTGAAGAGAGGAGCTCGGTGCAAAGAGGCCAGCAGGGTACAAAGAAGAACCAACTGCAGGGCACCAAGCCCCCACAGGGAAGAGCGAGTTGCCTGGGAGGCAGGAGGAGCTCTGTCCCTGGAGTCATGGAGGTGCCCAGGCCTGAGAGGGAGCAGCAGGAATCTCTGCAGGGCATCCCCGAGCTCCAGTGAAGCCTCAGCCCGGTGTGGGCAGAAGTGAAGACCAACTACTGAATTAGGGGAACATCCGGAAAGCGTGACCAAGGGGATGCCTGCAGGAGCTGCCAGAAGCAGCATGGCAGGGGCAGGGGCAGAGGGAGGAGGCTGCAGGGTCCAGGAGAGGGTTCAGAAGCAGGAGAGGCTGGAGCTTGCTTATGCTGTGGGAGAGGGCAAACTTCAGGAGAAAGGAACACACAGGACAAGGGGGTAATTGGAGGTGTCCTGTTGGGGGAAAGAGGCTTTGGGGTCACTGCGCTGGAGCAGGACAGGCCAGGCCTCTGAGGGCCAAGAGGAGGGGGCTGGCAGGTGGGGGTCTGCAGAGAGGTGCAGCGGGCTCTGAGAACCCACTTTGGCTGCTCCACCATTCAACACAGAGACTGCCAAGGGTGGCGGGCGGTGTTTCAACAAGAACTGAGTCCGGTGCCAAAGGCTCGGATGAGCCCCTCAGTCAAATTGGAGAGGAAGGGAAATGAGATGAAACAGCTTTGAAGGCACACAGGAAACGTGCGGTACCTGTCAGGCAAATGAGTTAGTAAATACACAAATGGGTCAATGCAAATGGGAGATAGAAGTTGGACTTCTTACTAGTGGCTACTACAACAAGGATTTTTGATTTCATCTTTCTGGGTCTTGTTATTTTTGCGTATTTTAGTCACTGTGGCATTCTATTACATACAACAGACGGTTACAGGCATTGTCTTCATAGAGAGCAAAATAAAACTCTAAGACCAATACATCAATACATGTTTAACAAAGATGAAAGAGCCTAAAGTCTAAATGCGAGACTTTGGGGCCCCTGCGGGCCAGTGGGAAAGAACAGGCCTCTTATCTGTAGGTGTCCGTGTGCTTCAGACACCATGGCTTGTTTCTTGGTCAGCCCATTTTCTACCAAGCTTGAGACCTCCGTTCTGGGCCTGAAGCTGAAGGACTTTTCGTTTATTTCATTTATTTATTGGCTCTTTCTCTTCCTTGCCACGCAGGAGGATGCATATAAACAGAATGAGGTACTTCAGAGCAACCTCATGAGTTAAGAGCATGTGAGCGTCTCTGAGACGCTGGCTCCATCTTAATTTAATTAATGCAGAAATGAAGACTCAAACATTTGAGAATCTTTAAAACTCATATTTTAGCCAAAAGATTTATCTCACAGAAGATAATTTCCAACCCAGCCAAAAGCAGCAAATATTTGCTAGTTCCATCATGTTTTGTGTGAATATGATACTCGGCATACTTTCTGGTGTGTATTCGTCTCCAGGACATCTGTGCATGGCAGTTAGTCACGGAATTTAAGTTCAGTGTGGCATGCATCCTAGCGGGTGGGAAGCCAGAAAGTAAAATGTACAACCACCCCAAGAGAAATGCTTATAGCCAGCAAGCAAAGCATGAGTTTTCATCATGCTCTGGGCAATTTCTAGGTGATTTTATCTTTAGATGGAGATTTCCTTTTTCTGATGTCTGCTGTTTCTTCAAAATTCACAGATTGCTCTTGATAAAGAGCAGCAAGTTACCCTACACAGAGATGGAAAGGGGCTTTGTAAATATGATGGTAATATACAATAAATTAAATGCATCTCTAAAGGCGGAAGTAAAATGCCTTGTCTTGTATCATAAATATCATTGATACTGACACAACACAATGTCTCTAACAGTGTATGTCACAGTCTCATTCATTCATTTATTCAACAAACATTTATTAATCACCTACTGTATATCAGACTTCTTGATAGATACGGAGAAATTACCCTCTTAAAGCAAACCAAGACAAAACTACCAGACCCATGTAATTTGGAAATCAGTTATTTGGGTAGATTTTTGGTTTCTAAACAAGAATAAGTCCAAATGACCCTTCTTTACATTGGTGGTAAAGATTTAGCCAGAATCTAAAATAGAAATTTTCTGTAACTGATAGAAAATATAGACATTGGATTTCCACCTCACACATAGGAAGAAATTATAGGAAGTCTTTGTTTCTGGAGGAAATGATCACTGCTTCCTAACATCCTAACACCCAGCAGTAATAAGACCTGGGTCACACCCTCACGCTGTCACGTCCACAGAGCCAAGTGCTCCCAAGCATGAGACACAGGCCAGCAAGAGCCGTGTGGTCAACTCTAAATACCCAATAACACAGGTTCCTTCTGTTTTGGTCTTGGTTTTTCATTCTCTTTTGGGGTCTTTTGTCCTAGGTAGATATTCTATGTCCTTCTGGTATACATTTGAATCTGACTTCCACTGAAGCAGGGACAGGACACGTCACCCCTTCAACTTGAAGGGCCTCCTGCCGAGAGGCCCTGGAGCCTGATGGGTGCCGATGGCTGGTTCCCTGGGCAGAGAGGTTGGGGCTTAGCTACGTCCGTTGCTGGCACTCGGTGGGGGAGCCTTGGGAAGGCTGTGGGTGAAAGTGGATTTTCCTCTCCCCTGTGCCGGTGCCAGGCCCAAACGTGGGCAACAACAAACACACACACACTGCACAGGTCCTAATGCTTCAGTCCTGTGAAACGCCCAGGGTGTGCCTTTGTCAACTGGATAAAAACGGCACATGCTTTCTGTTAGGACCTGTGTTAGTCTGTTTTCATGCTGCTGATGAAGACATACCTGGGACTAGGAAGAAAAAGAGGTTTAATTGCACTTAGCAGTTCCACACAGCTGGGGAGGTCTCCTAATCGTGGCAGGAGGTGAAAGACACTTCTTACATGGCAGCGGCGAAAGAAAAGCTAGGAAGACGCAAAAGCAGAAACCCCTGATAAAACTGTCAGATCTCATGAGACTCACTCACTATAACGAGAACAGTATGGGGGAACCGCCCCCATGATTCAAATGACCTCCCACCAGATCCCTCCCACAACATGTGGAAATTGTGGGAGTTCAATTCAAAATGAGATTTGGGTGGGGACACAGAGCCAAACCATATCATTCTGCGCCCAGCCCCTCCAAATCTCATGTCCTCACATTTCAAAACCAATCATGCCTTCCCAACAGTCAGTCCCCCAAAGTCTTAAGTCATTTTAGCATTAATCCAAAATCCACCTTCCAAAGTCTCACATGAGACATGGCAAGTCCCTTCCACCTATGAGCCTGTAAAATCCAAAGCAAGCTAGTTCCTTCCTAGATACAGTCGGGGTAAATACAGCCATTCCAAAGGGGAGAAATTGGCCAAAACAAAGGGGTTCAGGGCCTATGCAAATCTGAAATCCAGTGGGACAGTCAAATTTTAAAGTTCCAAAATGATCTCCTTTGACTCCAGGTCTCACATCCAGGTCACGCTGATGCAAGAGGTGGGTTCCCATGGTCTTGGGCAGCTCTGCCCCTGTGGCTCTGCAGGGTACAGTCTCCCTCTGGGCTGCTTTCATGGGCTAGCATTGAGTGACTGCGGCTTTTCCAGGCTCATGGTGCAGCTGTCAGTGGATCTACACTTCTGGGATCTGGAGGACTTTGGCCCTCTTCTCACAGCTCCACTAGGCAGTGCCCCAGTGGGGACTCTGTGTGGGGGCTCTGACCCCACATTTCCCTTCTGCACTGCCCTGGCAGAGGTTCTCCATGAGGGTCCCGCCCCTGCAGCAAACTTTTGCCTGGGCGTCCAGGTGTTTCCATACATCTTCTGAAATCTAGGCAGAGGTTCCCAAACCTCGATTCTTGACTTCTGTGCACCTGCAGGCTCAATACCACATGGAAGCTGCCAAGGCTTGGGGCTTCCACCTCTGAAGCCACAGCCCGGGCTACCCATTGGCCCCTTTTAGCCACGGCTGGAGCGGCTGGGACACAGGGCACCAAGTCCCTAGGCTGCACACAGCTCAGGGCCCACAAAACTATTTTTTTCTCTTAGACCTCTGGGTCTCTGATGGAAGAGGCTGCCTCAAAGGTCTCTGATATGCCCTGGAGGCATTTTTCCCACTGTCTTGGAGATTAACATTCAGCACCTGATTATTTATGCAAATATCACAGCTGGCTTTAATTTCTCCTCCGAAAATGGGTTTTTCTTTTCTATCACATTGTCAGGCTGCAAATTTTCTGGACTTTTATGCTCTGTTTCCTTTTTAAAACTGAATGCCTTTAAAAGCACCCAAGTCACCTCTTGAATGCTTTGCTGCTTAGAAATTTCTTCTCCCAGATACCCTACATCAGCTGTCTCAAGTTCAAAGTTCCAGAAATTTCTTAGGCAGGGGCAAAATGCCACCAGTTGCTTTGCTAAAACATAACAAAAGTCACCTTTGCTCCAGTTCCCAACAAGTTCCTCATCTCCATCTGAGACCTCCTCAACCTGGATTTCACTGTCCATATCATTATCAATATTTTTGTCAAAGCCATTCAAGAAGTCTCCAGGAAATTCCAAACTGTTCCACATTTTTCTATTTTCTTCTGAGCCCTCCAAACTGTTCCATCTTCTGCCTGTTATCCAGTTCCAAAGTCACTTCCACATTTTTGAGTGTCTTTTCAGTAACGCCCCACTCTACTGGTACCAATTTTCTGTATTAGTCTGTGTTCATGCTGCTGATAAAAACATACCCAAGACTTCAAAGAAAAGAGGTTTAATTGGATTAACAGTTCCACATGGCTGGGGAGGCCTCAGAATCGTGGTGAGAGGTGAAAGGCACTTCTTATGTGGCAGTGGCAGAGAAAATGAGGAAGATGCAAAGGTGGAACCCTTGATAAATCCATCAGATCTCGTGAGCCTTATTCACTACCAGAAGAATGGTACAGGGGGAACCACTCCCATGGTGCAGTTACCTCCCACTGGGTCCCTCCCGCAACACATGGGAATTGTGGGAATACAATTTAAGATGAGATTTGGGTGGGGACACAAAGCCAAACCACATCAGGGCCAAAACCATTTTAAAAGCTATTATTTGTTGTCAGTCTCACAAAGTGGCTTGGTAAAGTCTGTGGAAACAGTGAAAAGGAATTTTGAATTTTATTGAAAAAAGGTTGGTAGTGATTTTTAACTTGTGCCTGCAAAATAGAAAGCCCTTTCCTAATAGCAGCACATGAGGAGAGAAAAAAGCAGCGTCGCTGCTGTCCCGAGTTCCCTCTGCCTCTGCTGAGGTTTAGGTCCCTCTCCCAGATCTAAGTGCCTTGAAGCTGGCGGACCTGTCATGTCGAACAGGAATGGGCTCTGCAGCGTTTGGACAAATTCTGAAGAGCAGTCCCTTGCAGAGGATCTTTGAATTCCGCTCTAGTCAGTGGCCACAGATGGTGTTTCTCACGAGATGAACCCCCAGCTGATGAGTCCGTAGCCTGCTGTCTTGTGTTCTGTGGCTTCAGTGAGATGTGGGGTGGAACAGGCTGAGGAAGAGCCCAGATGTGAAGGAAGCCAGCCTGATGTCCCACACCGCCTCACAGATCCTGTGGGTCTGGGTGAATGCTGAGCCTCCACCGGGCATCCCAGGTAGAAGGGTGCCCCCTATTTAATCACCTACTATATTTGATGATGAAATAGACTTTGCTATCTGATAAAATTAACAGAAAGTACTGATGACATAAAATAATATATGTGAAAGCGATGAAAATTATTTCTATGTGGCTAACAGATATTCCTGGTATTGACATTCCTGTCCGTGACTCTCACCTACAAGAACTACCTCCTCCCAGCAACCCGATCCAAACCACAGAGGGTAAAAACATGCCTTTTGGGAAATGAGTGTTTTAAGGTGAGCTCATCCTTTCTATCTTTCCAGAGGAAATGCGCTAAGATGATTACAGCTATTACAATGGTGTGTGATGAGAAACAAGAGTGAGGACATCTGAAAAACACTATTTATCTTATCTGTTATCCCATGAAAATAAAATTAATAAAGAATGCATAAAATATGGATGAATAAACATTAACTTTCTACAAGACAATTACATAATTGGCTTGAAAGGCTTTATTTTGGGACATGCGATTGATGACATTTTCTTTCATCGAAACCGAGCTCTGAATTTCTTCTGAGGCTACACCTTTTATTTACCGCTACAATGAGCAAAACGTTTTATGGTGCTCCAATGAGCAAAATTTGGCTTTGTGATCTCCTGTATTGTCTTATTAACTCTTCCTATTAATTACTACCAGGCAAATTTAGATTCTGGAAGGTCTTCCATCATCACAGGCCAGTTGTTAAGCGTGGAGGCAGCCTTTCAGACGGCATTCTGTCCTTCTGTTTATTCCACACCTCATTTCTGGAGCACGTGCCTCAGGCAATAAAGTTTTCTCTAAGCTTCATAAATATCTCCATATGTGTTAATTTATGCGTTAATTTTATGTGTCTATCTTGTGAATTCGTTTTATTTTCTCAGGAAAGTTTCCCGGGATTCACGGGGGACTGACGAAGAGAAGCTTCAGAGAATCGCAGAAAAGCTGAAACATGCCATGGATCTCACTCGCCATCCTGATTTTTTTTCAAGCTATAAACTGTTGTTTCTTCTCAGCAAATACTGTCTAAGAGGCAAATGCTCCCTGGAAACAGGGTGGGATCCTGTGTAACTGTGGCCCAGATTTCTCCTGTGGAGACCAACCCTTAGTATTATTCTGAAGACATTACATAAGTGGTTTTCAAGCTCCCAGAATTAATAGTTCTGGGATATCATTCAACAGAAACAGCTTCTAACGAGGGATCAGGATACCCAGCTCATGCGAGCAGCTGAGGCCCTATCAACACTATCCCCCCAACTCCTTCAGGGACATTTGAGATCGAAAAACCAACCTAGCAGGCTATCCACACAGTCGCCTGAGCAGTTAGGAGATTTTATCTTTCCTTGCTCCCTTTCTCAAATATAAGGGTTAAAATTCTACCAGAACAGTCGACAATTCCTTTGTGAGGACCAAGCCCAGTTTACTTTTCTTCTATGGCACCCCATTTCCACAAATTCTCCTCTCTGTTGCCAAAACTAGCAACCTCGTGATGCCTTAGGGGGTCCCACAGCCAGCAGGCCCAGCTGGACGTGTCAATCACTGTGGCACCCACTGTGTCCCCACAGAGGTCAGTGACCCTCAGCCCCCCACCCCCTGGTACCACCATTTATTCCCAAGCCTCTTACTAATGGGGCTGTACCGGACTGGCTGTCCATGCAGCTCCTGTACTCGCAGGGACCCTCCCCACTTGGGTCAGTGCTATTCATAGAGCCAGAGAGAGGCCATGGGGAGCACACGGAGTGAAGGGGAGGTGTCCACCTGAGGCTGCCACAGCCACTGCTATGTCCACCCCTGTGGTCCGAGAAGGCCGGTCACTCCAACGTGGCTTCTGCTCTCTCCAGGGTGGTGTCACAGACTGTTTCAATGTGCTGGAAACCTGAGATAAAGAGGTGCCCAGGGCTGGCCACAGGGGCAGGCTGGAGACAAGGCCCTTGCCACCAGGATCAGAAGGTCCCTCACTGTGTGCCATGGTGATGCCAGGCCAAGCGAGGTGGCAGGGAGGTGGCCCCAGCATGCTGACTCCGTTCCAAGGAGGCTGCTTCTGACCTGTGTCACCTGCTGTGACATCAGAGCTGGGCCCCTACAGACCACAGCCTGCTTTGCCAGAAAAAATCACTCAAAAGTAGGCTTTTTGGACTAAAACTTGTTTTGTTTCTTACTACGATTACTAAGAAAGTCCAGGATACTCACACAGAACTGCAGCTCAGCAATTTCTCCTCTGAGTACATGTTGCCATCTCTGAAGCCTGGCACTGACCAAGCCTGGCTTTGTGCAACGTGGTCAGCACACAGCCTGGTCTTGGCCTCCTTGCGAGTTCTTTGCAAGACCACGCATCCAGGTACCTGCGTTCCTGCATGAAGGCCTCTAGGTTCACAGAAGACCCAAAGCAGCGGGCCTTAGGCTCACTCAGGAGCAGCTCCAAGCTCCCAACTAAGCCACAGCCCTGCAGGAAACAGCGGAGATAGGGACGCGGTGGTAAGCAGAAGTGTGAGAAGCTACAGTAATTTTCCTTAGGGTTGGTAAATTCGTGCCAGCCACCATGTCCATGGGCTTAGCCGAAAGTAATAAAGTCCAGTGTAAATCGTGTTTAAGATTATACACAAACAAAGTTAAAACCAACTAAGCCATGAAAACTACAGCTAAAACAAAACCAACTGTGAAAGTGACTTTAGTGTGTTCTGAGCATGATAGCTAAGACCCAAGCCGGGGTCAGCTACCCCACTAGGCCTCGCCATGAACTCAACAAAATGAGCAGAGCCACGGGCCCGAGTGCCGCCAGCAGCAGCTGGGACTGAGGGCAGCGCTTCACTCCTCGGAGGAGACCACTCCACAACCAACACACCCCGAAGCCCCCACCGGCTGCTGCTGACCCAGCCACATGCCACCATCTTCAGCAAACCCCACGACGGCCGCAGGGTGAGCACCAGCATTTACACAAAAACATCAGGTCCAGGGCTAGCTCTGAGGTGGAAAGAAATGAGCCACAGAACATTCCACCAACAACAACCCTTATGAAATGAAAAGCCGAAGGAGGGTGTGGCAGAAGTTAAGAACAAACAGCGTAACTGAACAGGACCGTGACCACACACATGCCACCTGCCAGCCGTCTCAGCCACCTCCACAGACAGAAGCTCAGGTGCAGTGGGGGTGGGTGAGCCTGACGAGGTGGGCGTCCTGGAGAGCGGGTCCGGGGAAGCCCTGCGCAGCCTCTGCATGGCACCTGCTCACACCTGGGAGACTGCGCATCGACTGCACCACTCTGAACACAAACTAGTCCCAAATCAACAAAACTTAGCAATTATACATATTCAGACCAAAACATGTATTCACAACAAAAGGTATAGGAGACAGAAATTTATTTAGGTGCTACAGGAGATGTACTCTGTAAGAGAAAGATGACAGAACAATTTAAAATACAAAAAAAGCAAAGCTAATCCCTTATGCCATTTGCATAATAAATTTGCTAGAATGATTTTACAAAGAGAAATTTAGCTAAAACCTCTGAAAGCAGACAAGTTACTCACGGACAGTTACAAGAACAAACTCTCCAATGTGGCAAAACGTGAGCAGAACCAAGAGCAGAGAAAAGCCATCCCAACCTGGTGATCATGCTTATCCAGAAGAGAATCTCAGCTCAACTTTAAATTACCGGACGAAGTATTCACCTTACTGTAAGTTTAAATGTTGATCTAAAGAGGGACAGCTCCTTAGAACCAGGAGCAATTTATTAAATTTCTAGAGTTATTTTAAAGCAGCCACCAAATAAGAGCGTATTCAAGTTCAACACTCAGCAGACCTTAGTTTCAGCTCTCTCTCTAAACGCTCTACATTTTACTGGATTAATCTATTTATAAGTAGAAGAAATACCATTAACACAGTAACAAAGAGCAACTTCTCCTTGGATAAGCTTGGATCAGATCACATATCTACTGATGGTTTTAACAACTGGATAAAACTGAACTAATTAAACGATCGTCTATTCAAACAATTGTGAACCCAACACAGCCATGCACTTAAAAAAGATTTAAAAAGTAAAAAGAATTGAGTAAATGTAAACCCTGCAAATGACCATGAAGCTGCAGGCAGGC
>NW_016803657.1:7292544-7329574 GCF_001698545.2 Rhinopithecus bieti | reverse complement strand
CCGTCCCTGTCCCCCCACCCCCCCTTCCCCCTGTCTCCCATCCCTGTCCCCAGAAGAAGGCCACCAGCCATGGACAGCACGTGGCTGGTCCCTCCCACAGCTGCCCGACGTCCACACAGAGGAGAGCTCTGGGGAGGGAAGAGCCTCCACCATCCAGAGCAGACAGCGTTGGGCAAGGGGGGGTCTCTGGATGCTCAGGGAGATGAAAGAGGCCTGATGGTGAGGTTGCCTCCAGTAACAGCGAGGGAGGAGGTGCTGTGGGGTGTTGGGCAGCTGTGGTGCTCTCTGAGTCACATGAGGTTTTGAAGGAAGGGTTTTGAAGGGTTTTGAGGAGGTGAGAAGCACACTCAGAGCTTTGCTTTTAGAAGATTCCTCCCTCCGCTGCTGTAGAATGGAGGGAAGTGGGCCTGGGAGCAGAAAGCCCGCTGGTTCTGGCCCAAGCTGCAGAGCAGCCATGGGGTTGGAGGGAAGGAAACTGAGCCCAGGTGTCCCAGGAGGCCTTGGAGACTGGCTGGATGGGAGGGGAGGGAGGGAGAATGCCGGAGGAAGACTGACAGCTCTCCATCTGGGGTGCTGGGTGGATCTCGGGCCCTCAGTCTGGAGACTCCATCTGGGGTGCTGGGTGGATCTCGGGCCCTCAGTCTGGAGACTCTCCATCTGGGGTGCTGGGTGGATCTCGGGCCCTCAGTCTGGAGACAGGTGAGCAGCGGGTTTGTAGCTGTTCCCTGCAGTGCTACCCACAAGGGTCCCCAGTGGCAGCAAAACATGACAACAAGGAAACTCACATTCTGGAGACTTTTACTTATATATATCAAAGCCACATGGAGTCTGGTGATGTCATACTTCATGGTAAACCTCAGCTTTTAAACCAGAGGCTCAGAAAATGGTGCGAGTTACTGACTCACTTGGCAGCTGCCCGGTAAGGGGCGAGCTTGTTTTCCTTGAGCACCTGCTTAGGAGTCCTTCCACAGAGGTTTTTTTTTTTTTTTTTTTGGAGATGGAGTCTTACTGTGTCACCCAGGCTTGAGTGCAGTGGTGCCATCTCAGCTCACTGCAACCTCCACCTCCCAGGTTCAAACAATTCTCCTGTCTCAGCCTCCTGAGTAGCTGGGATAACAGGCACGCACCACCACACCTGGCTAATTTTTGTATTTTTAGTAGAGACCAGGTTTCACCCTGTTGGTCAGGCTGGTCTTGAACTCCTGACCTCAGGTGATCCACCCTCCTCAGCCTCCCAAAGTGTGAGATTATAGGCAGAGCGCCACCGTGTCCAGCCAGGAATCCTTTCACAGAGGTTCTGTTTCACAGTAGCACGTGAAACATTGTTGGGCTAGACTGAAGAAAATGCAATGTTTTCTGTACCTTTTGGCCATTGAAATGTTACACTAGACACATATCAATTAAGGTGATAGAAAAACTTCTGCAACCTCTTGGAACAGTGAGCCTTTTCCATTCTAGATCACTGGGAACAGACATCAGTGGGGTTTTGCATATTTCCCTCTCACAGAAATCCTCCTGGGCGCTTCAGCATAGCTGACACAGAAAGGCAGGCACTGCACTCATCACCGAGGCAGAGACACTCACGATGGCAGCTGAGCCGTGGGCAGGGCGTGCTGGGCAGAGCATCAGCTCCCAGGTGCCTGCAAGTCATCAGTCCCTGAGTCCTGGCTAGGACAGCATCGTGCCAGCAGCTGAGAGTGAAATGCCACTTCCACTCCACCCGTTTCAGAGCTCGTTCCACATCGTTGCCCTGGCTTCGGCAGCTCTTGGCCCAGTGCGTATCCCGTGACACCCTGTGGTGGGGTCAGTCTGCCCGCATGGAAGCTCAAGGTGGCATCGGGCTGACTGAGCTCCGTGTGCTGATGCGGTGGTCCCTGGTCTGTGAGTGCGGCTGCTCTGTGCTCTTCCCGACCTGCAGGTCTTCCAAATGTGGACTATGAAGGTGGCGGCCGCTTCCTGGGGCTCTTTCCAGTAGCCACACCATGCTCGGACATCTCTGCCCGGAGACGTACAGCCCACAGAATTGGGTGCATTTATTGCTGACCTTGGAGGCCTTCACTTTATCCCACATGTGACTGGTGGAAGCCTGTGTCACGGTGACATGGACGACCTGTCACTGAGCAGAGGTGACTGTTGAAATATTTTATTCTCTGTCACCAGGTATTGCCAGGGCAGTCGCTGAACAATATCCCAATTGCTGTGTTCTGTTCGACGGCCCCGTCATCAGCATCCAATGAGCTGACCTGCAGGGACCGGGAAGCACTAAAGGTGCTGGAGCCTTCTTCCAGCCCACCGCAGCGTCTCAGAGAAATGCTCTGCCCAGACGTCGGGAACGGACCAGTGCCCCGTGATCCACCCTGTCAGTAAAGATGCTGGAGGGTGAATCTGCTCCCCAGTCCTTCTCCTCCATCTGCTCGCCTCTCAGGGAAGTTTCAGACTTCACAACCAAAAAGAGAGTGTGTTACATGCAGCGTCTGTGTTTCAACATCAACCATTTCTAGCACACATGCACCCTCTGACTCGGAGACCACCCTGACACTGCTGGTCTTTCCACTTGCTTTATGGAACATGTTGGTATGCATCACGCCGTAACAGCCTTGAAGAGCCTCTTTCAGGAAAGATGTCTTGGTTTTAAGAATCAGAAGTTAAGGAGACCACAGTGCTCTGAATCGCCCCTGGCCCCCTTCCAGGACCTCTGCCGTCCAGCACACACGTGAACACCGCAGCACAGTGAACACCGCGGCACAGTGAACACCGCAGCACAGGTCCCGTTACAGCCAGGTTGTCTCCTTGAGGTGACTGGAGGGGTATCACTCTCAACAACTGTGCATACAGAAATAGGAGAGATGTGGGTCTTATTCTTGATGAATTTCTGTCCAGCGAAGGGCAGACCTGCAAACCTAATTTCAGTTGTAAACCCCACATATCTGAGACAGGTCTTAGTCAATTTAGGAAGTTTATTTTGCCAAAGTTAGGGATGAGTGCTTGTGACACAGCCTCAGGAAGTCCTGACGACGTGTGCTCAGGGAGGTCGGGTGACAGCTTGGTTTTGTACATGTTAGGGAGACTTGAGACATCCGTCAGTATATGTAAGGTGCGCATTCGTTAAGACATACATTCATTCTGTCGGGAAAGGCAGGACAAGTCGAAGTGGGGAAAGGCTTTGAGGTCATAGGTAGGTAAGAGACAAATGGTTGCATTCTTCTGAGTTTCTGATTAGCCTCTCCAAAGGAGGAATCAGGCGTGCGTTTATCTCAGTGAACGGGGGGTGACTTTTACTTCCGTCTGTCCTTTGTCTACAGGAAATTCCTTGTGAGGGAAGTGTGGCGCTTTATATTGTAGTGTAGCTATCTTTTTAAGGGGTGGAATGGGAGGCACCTTGCCCTAAGCAGTTCCCAGCTTGACTTTTCCCTGTGGCTTAGTGATTTTAGTGATTTTAGGGTTCCAAGATTTATTTTCCTTTCACACAGTGCAGTGTGTAAATATCTATGTGCATTTGCTGAAGCAAAATTGCCTGGAAATTATAAGATGAATTTTGTTGGAAAAAACTAAACTGAAATATGTAAGCCCATCCCAGTATTCATATAATTCATCTTAGTAACAGCCTTTTTTTCTTTGAGACAGAGTTTTGCTCTGTCACCCAGGCATGGCTCACTGCAACCTACACCTCCTGAGTTCAAGTGATTCTCCTGCCTCAGCCTCCCGAGTCACTGGGAATACAGGCATGTGCCATCATGTCCGGCTAATTTTGGTATTTTTAGTAGAGACGGGGTTTCACCATGTTGGTCAGGTCGGTCTCGAACTCCTGACCTCAGGTGATCCACCCACCTTGGTCTCCCAAAGTGCTGGGATTACGGGCATGAGCCATCTCACCAGTCCGATAACAGCCCTTTTGTCCCATTCTGAAGATAAAATTGTAAGTGATAGAAATGTATAAATTATATACATAAGTTTTCTACCAGTGATGTTGGAACTCCCAGTGCTTCATCGTGATAAAAAGAGAAAGTATGACGTGTGACTGAAAACACATAGCAGTATGCACATTGCTTTTGCGTGAATATTGCTTTTGTGCCATCCACTGCCCGTTTTCCTCATTCTTTGTTCCTTGTCTACATTTTGTACATTCACCTGCATGAGAAATTGCAGAGGAAACGAGGGGATTTTTCAATTTATCAAAATCTGAATACTAGCAGTCGCATCTGTTTTACAAAGACAAGTCTCGACGTAAGTATGCGCAGACCAGGAGTTCCTCTTTGGGAATATGTCATTGGTGCCTGCTCCAGTCTGGAAAATATTTTAGGGGCCAGAGAAGCCATTAGGTTTCTGGGGTCTTGCTTTCAACAGCTGGAATACATGAGTCCCTTTCCACATCGCAGTGAGCAGTTCTGCCCTGCCCCTCCCATTGACTCACGGGATTTCTGTCGTTCAAAATGTAGACATTTTAGTCCACTCTTCAGAGAGTTTCCTATCTGAAAACTGGCAAGTTTATGAACTGGTGTGTGCTAGTTCATGAATTCTGTGTAGATGTTGTTTCTCCTGTATGTGTAAATGAGTGTGTACTTGTGTGTGGGTAGAGGGGTCAGGAAACAATTTATATCAGTGCATGCTGCTCCCATACCCAGAAAATACATTCGCCTACAAACATTTTATAAAGACCTCTCTTTTATTCCAAAGCATAGCTCATTTGAAAGAAAAGCAACATTTAAGAAAATCTCAGATGACTTGTAAAAACATCTATATCTGGCATAAAATCTGCAGTTATCTGAAAGAAAGTGTCACGTACTTGAGATCAAAAGTAGACAGAAGTATTTTGCTCCTATGATTTAGTTTGTTTACAGGAAAATAGTGATGACAGTTTAATGTAATATATTAAAGAGAATATGTGCATATTTAGACAATATAATGTATATGTAAAAGCCAAGAGTTAGAGGAAGACTTGACAGTTAAAACAGGAAGAAATAAGGATTCAGGAAATATGGAACTTTGTCTAGTACTTGCTTTGTGCTTTGTGCTTACGTTTATCCATGTTTTTGTCAGAAGGATTTCCATGGGATATTTTTGTTGTGACGAAGGATGTGGTTTCCAAACCTCGCTCTGTGCTGAAGAACCCTCGTCCTGGAGAGGAGCCTTCATGCCCCAAAGCCCCAGGCTCCTTTGACAGTGCAGTGAACCGGATGGACACCCGGCCTCCCTGTCCGTGGGCTTGGCCATTTCCTGAGTGCGAAGCTGTGAGACCAGCACGGGTCTCCGCGGGGGACTTCCAGGCATCCCTGGGTGCAGATGAATCCCTGGGGCGCTGAGCGGAGTCCAGGACCAGGGAAGGACCCCCACACTGAATTGCAGGGGGAACTCTGGACTCCAGACAGGGAAGGACATCCAGGACCGGGCTCTACTCTCCAGGAAAACCACCTGCCGCTGTGTTGGCTGTTGGGGAAACACCACTGGTCACAGCATCTGGGCCCCAAAGGTGAAGTCAGAGGGAGACTTTGCTCCCTGGGCCCTGGAGCAGCCAATCAGACGCAAAGCTGTGGGATCATCAGAGAGCCGAGTGGGATGAGTTAGGCCTGGGGTCTGGGTGAGGATGGGCCTGCAGAGCTGCAGAAGGAGGGCCAGCTAGGGAACGCAGGGTTTCGGGAGTTGATTTGGGATCCCATAGCTTCACCGCAACACTTTGCAAACTGCAACATTGTACTTTTTTGCAAGATGGAATTTATTTACTCCTTTCATTTTCTGTGCTTTATTATTCAAATGATGAGTTAAGAAGATCAAAATATGTGTGGGATACTCAGCACATCAGACAGTATTCTGCTTCTCATGGGCAGACGGGGGCATGAAATTCCTTATTGTTAATAAAAGCAGCTCTGTGGGACCCGTGGCGCCCCCAAGCCCGTGCACCACGCCCCCGCACCACCCCCCCGCACCACGCTCCTGCGGCCTTCCCTTGTGGTTGTCGAATGTTGTCGATGTTTGCCAGATGTTGGGAGGCTTCTCTGTAAAAAAGTTGCTGGAGAAAGTACCAAATCCTGAGCCCTGAATTCGTCCCTGCTCTATTCACATCCTCACTCCTAAGGACCTGTGAGCCTCAGAGCCACCAGGCAGGGCCTTAGCCTGCATCCTCTGGGATGCCACAGGCATGAACAAAATATGGTAGAAGGGTTGAGTGATGAATTAATGCATTTTCATGATTATTCGACTTTAAAATATTTTCTAAGGCCACATGCAGTTACTCCCTTACTGTAGGATTCATCCACCTTCACAATACTCAACCCACCCTCCCACACACACAAGGAGGCTTCCTAGGACAGGCTGAGCATCTCCAGCTTCCCAAGCCCTGAAGCTGAGACGTGAATACTCTGGTCCTGCCCAGTGTCTCCCAGGCCCTGATTTGCACCAGTCCCAAACAAAGCCCTGTGTCTCCTGGCCCTTGCCCAGGGCAGTTGCCTCTCCCCTATCAGTGGACCTCAGCACCGCCAGACATGCCTGTGGGAGCCCTGTGTGCAGCCAAAGGCAGCCCAACCATGGGAATCTGAGCTCTTCCTGCCTTGGGTCATCGTTATTGCGCTTTTCTGGGAAATTTGGGATCTTGGTGTCTGACAAAAGTCATATTACTTATTTAAGGTAAGTGTTGCAATTTTCCATTTCATAATCAAGTAAAAGCTAGACATATTCTTACTAGCCATTGAGAGAACCACAAATGATTTGCTATTTTTTTTCAAAGAGATATTTTTATGTCATGTGTTGGCAGAAAATGTAAAGCTATTTCTGGGTTTGGAGCTTTTCCTGAATAAGAATTCTGGATTTAAAATGTTGAAGGCTATTTCAATTTTAAAACAAACAAAAAAAAAAAGAACATTATGAAAAGTTTAATACTGCATAACTTAATGTTTTAAAATGTGTAAAACGTGCAGCTTATTAAACTATAAGAGAAACCCAAACTCAGAAAAAGCTACACAAAGTGGCTACAACTAAAATAGACCTAAAGTAACTCAAAAATCTCTAATTCTGGCCATAAAACAGTAGGTATGGTCTCTGAAACCCCAACGTGGCCCTGATAACAGTCAGTGTGGAACTGTGAGCATCCCAAGAGGAATTCACTGAAGGGAAGACAGAAAAGCCATCTCACTGGTCACCCACTGTGGGTCTCCTGAAATTCTCACCCTGTCTCTGCAGACCTGCTGCACAGATGAGAAAACTGAGTTTCCAGAGAGCTGAATGATTTCGAGTCACACAGACCTAGAGCGTGTGTTCCAATACTGTGCCTTTCATTACATAATAGTACCTGCCTTTACAAACATTCACTTTCATTTGTGCATGAAAGATATTTTAAGGAAAAGGTTGTAGCAGCTACCTAAGAGTCAGGGACCAAAGTTAAGGATCCTGGCCCTTCAAGAACTTGCTTTAAGACCTTACATGGTTCACTCAGCCTCTACGCCTCCTCTTAGGGCCTTTGCTTGCAGAAGATGGCAATTCCACTGACCTGTCCAGCTCATTTGTTGTTAGAGTTAAGTAAGAACACAAGGTAGTGAGATAGGTCACTTTCTTTTTGTATTTGACTGATGCTTCAAATATAATTTCATTTCATTTCGAGTATATTTTGATAGCAATTTTTCTTTACATCATTTTACTGTTAAACACAATAAACAAATAGGATATCGAGAGATGAAAGTTACAAAGATTCTAAACCAATGACTCTGATGATCTCTGGTATCAAATTTCCTATTACTTTTGAAGGCCTGGCTGGAAACCCCCTTTTGCTCCATTTTTATTTCTAACACTGACCCTGCTCCAAGCCTACATAAACCTAGGAGGAGATAATCATGGCCCCATGTGATACTGGGAGGACATAACCATGATCTGTGTAATCTTAGGGGGAGATAATCATGGTCTGTTGTACTCTGGATGTAATCATGGCTCCAACTAACCCTGGGAGGTGATAATCATGGCCCTGTGTAGTCCTGGGGGAGATAATCATGACCCTGTGTGATCCTGGGAGGAGATAATCATGGTCCTTTGTGATCCTGGGAGGAGATAATCATGGTCCCGTGTGATCCTGGGAGGAGATAATCATGGTCCCTTGTGATCCTGGGGGGAGGAGATAATCATGGTCCGTGTGATCCTGGGGGGAGATAATCATGGTCCCATGTGATCCTGGGAGGAGATAATCATGGTCCCGTGTGATCCTGGGGGGAGATAATCATGGTCCTTTGTGATCCTGGGGGGAGATAATCATGACTCCGTGTGATCCTGGGAGGAGATAATCATGACTCCGTGTGATCCTGGGGGGAGATAATCATTACCCCGTGTGATCCTGGGAGGAGAGAATCATGACCCCGTGTGATCCTGGGGGGAGATAATCATGACCCTGTGTGATCCTGGGAGGTGATAATCATGGTCCAGTTTGATCCTGGGGGGAGATAATCATGGCCCTGTGTGATCCTGGGGGAGATAATCATGATCTGTGTAATCTTAGGAGGAGAGAATCATGGCCTGCTGTACTCCTAGGAGGATAGAATCACGGCTCCACCTAACACTGGGAGGTGATAATCATGGCCCTGTGTAGTCTTGAGGGAGATAATCATGGCCCTGGGTAATCTTAGGGTTACATAATCATAGCTCCACCTAACCCTGGGAGGAGATAATCATGGCTGCGGGTTGGGGCGCCTCTTTTTCTCGGCTGGAAGATGTGCCCAGAGTGGACTGAAGTCACTTCTCTTGGTGCATCTGGAATGTCCTTCCAGTGCCTGCTTCTTCCTTTCAATGAGTTCCCTCTGCTCTTGTACCCCAGTTCTCTCCTTAGCAGCAGCTTCAGAAGATGACATGTCTGTTTTTCCTAAAACCGAACTCTGGTGACCAAACCCCTTGATCATGCTCTCAGAATCAGAGGAGTGTTTCTCTCCCTCTTTCCACCTTCTGCTCCTTTGAATTCTCCTCTGCCCACTCCTCTTCCCATCTCCCCATCTTCCTGTATCATGGGCTTTATGCCTTTGCTTCCCCAAGCCCTCTCTGTATTTCCTCCGTCTTTCATGATGAACCTTCTTCAGGGCAGGTGGTGCACACAGACCTCCCTAACCTCTCCTCTACCCCTTTTTCTACAACTCCAGTTCTCAGCATCTGTGCTCAGCAGTCCCTGGAAACGCACTCTCCTAAGGTGCCATTAACATTCTTATCTCCAGGCAGAACAATCTCTCCTCAGAGCTCACTTTTGTTGACTTCTATGCAAAGAGAAGCAGGAGGTAAAGAGATCTCTCCCATGGCTCATGCCAGTGGGGAACCTGTGGAGTCTGTCAATGAAGAAATGCTTAAGAATTGCAAGAAGGACACTGCTTCAAAGGAGAGGAGAGGAGCACAGACTCAAAAGGAGCTGTGCACAGCTGGAAAAGTGGCAGGGGCTGCACAGACACCCATTCCAACGTCATTCTTGCTGCCTGTAATCAATTCCTGTTCCCTTATTCTGGTGGTCAGTGTTCCTCAACAAATCATGCAGAGCCCCTTCCAATAACTGGGTAATCTTTTTGCCAAGACAGATACTATGCTTTCCAGGGAATCCCAATCCATGATGTGAGATGTCATCTTGAATTCAAAATGGTGAACCTCTCAGAAGACTCTTCTAAGTTAGGTACATTAGATTCAAGCTCTTTTGGATGAAAGTGGGAGAAACACAGCTGAGAGACCAGAAAACACTCTCAGCATCATTGAAGTCCTAGATGTCCACTCAGAGGCCTTTACTGAGCACCAGCCACTCTTGGAGGAGAACTGCTTGAAAACCAGGATGTAGATGCACAAATGTGCCCTGCCCTAACGCAGGTTGGAGCCCCCATCAGCGCTGTCTCACTTTCCAGGAGAGTCTTCCTATCGCAGACACTCTTAGTTCCCCGGACTGTGTCTTCTTCGACCAGCTCTGGCATGAGCTACACTGACCATGATCACTCTTGACGGCGTCCTAACTCAAGTAAACACTGTGTTTCTCACATTTTCTAAGCCTACAGGTGGATGCAGCCCAGAATTATGGGCAATTAAAGGCATGGAGGGTAAGGGGGTGTGAGGTGAGCTGATGAATAAACACCTCAGACTCCTTCAGAGGAACATTTCTTCCTGGTTCCTCAATAGGATCCTGGGAAAATTGAGCTTCAGTTGCCCACAGCAGTAACCAACTCAATAATGTACACTTTAAATCTCTCTTGTAGGTTTCCTGCTCCCTGGGTCCAGCTTCCTGGGGTCACCTCCAAAATAAATGACTTGGCCCCAAGCTCAGGTCCAATGCTCTGCTTTAAGACAAAGCCCAATGAAAGTTTTCTTGGTGGTTGGAGAATCAACACAAGGAAACTAATTGTATTATTATCAAGGCTATAATTATCATACTTTCATCAACATGAAACCATGATCATCCAAGCCCCAGAGAGCGCTCCCACGTGGATGCTCATGGGCCTTCTGGAAAGCCCTCTCCCCTGCATCTGGGCTCGGACCCTCACTCTCCACCTCCCCCCAGCCCTCAGCCCTAGGGCAGGCAATCCTTTTTCCAGTAACACAGTTTTGTTGTTGTTTTTTCTTTTTTTTTTTCCCCAAGTCGGCTACAATGGAGCACATTTAAGTTTTGAAAGTGCATTCCATTGGAAAGTTACACCCAGGACACATTAAGATTTGGGTGTTTCTTAAACTCTTCAGCGTCCCATTCAGAGATTATTGCATGGGAGCTGCCTCTGTGATGGTTGAGCTCATCCACCCCACACTGGTTTATCCTGAGCAAATTCTCCAAGGGTCCCACCTTTTGCTCCTGCTTAGAGGCTCCTATCTGTGCTCCTCCCACCTCTGCCTGGGTCTGGCAAGAGACAGGGGCCTCAAGATGCCTGACTGCTTAAGGCAAGGGGAAAGTGCCATGCAGGCTACCGAGGCCTGAAATGTATCCTTTCCAAACACCCGTGGCCTAGTTTTATTCCTGCTGAAAGTGTAATGAAAGTTTTTGTTACAAAGAGGTGATGGTACCTCATAGTGGTTTTGATTTGCATTTCTCTAATGATCAGTGATGTGGAGCTTTTCTTCGTGTGTGTTGGCCATGTGTATGTCTTTTTTTGAAAAGTGTCCGTTCATGTCCTTTGCCCACTTTTTAATGAGGTTACTTTTAGCTTATAAGTTTAAGTTTTTTATTGATTCTGAATATTAGACCTTTATCAGACGTGGTTTGCAAAAATTTTCTCCTGTTCTGTAGGTTGTCTGTCTACTTTGTTGATAGTTTGTTTCGTTGTGCAGAAACTCTTTAGTTTAATTAGGTCCCATTTGTCAATTTTTGTTTTTGTTGGAATTGCTCTTGGCATCTTTGTCATGAAATCTTTGCCAGGGCCTTTGTCCAGAATGGTGTTTCCTAGGTTATATTCCAGGGTTTTTATAGCTTTAGGTTTTACATTTAAGCCTTTAATGTATCGTGAGTTGACTCACATGAGGCAGGATGGCTATTATTTAAAAGCCAAAAAATAACAGGTGCTGCTACAGTTGCAGAGAGAAGAGGACATGTACCTACCACAGGTGGGAATGTAACTTAATTCAGACGTTATGGAAAGCAATTTGGTGATTTCTCAAAGAACTCAGCCATTCAACCCAGCAATCCCATTACTGGGTATATACCCTAAGGAACATAAATCATTCTACCAGAAAGACACATGCACCCATGTGTTCATTGCAGTACAGTTCACAATAGCAAACACGGAGTCAACCTAAATGCCCATCACTGGTGGACTGGATAAAGAAAACATGGTGCATACACACCATGGAATATGATGCTAAAGAAACTGTGCACACACACACCATGGAATACGACGCTAAAGAAAATGTGGTGCACACACGCCATGGAATACGACGCTAAAGAAAATGTGGTGCACACACGCCATGGAATACGACGCTAAAGAAAGTGTGGTGCACACACGCCATGGAATACGACGCTAAAGAAAATGTGGTGCACACACGCCATGGAATACGACGCTAAAGAAAGTGTGGTGCACACACGCCATGGAATACGACGCTAAAGAAAATGTGGTGCACACACGCCATGGAATACGACGCTAAAGAAAGTGTGGTGCACACACGCCATGGAATACGACGCTAAAGAAAATGTGGTGCACACACGCCATGGAATACGACGCTAAAGAAAATGTGGTGCACACACGCCATGGAATACGACGCTAAAGAAAATGTGGTGCACACACGCCATGGAATACGACGCTAAAGAAAGTGTGGTGCACACACGCCATGGAATACGACGCTAAAGAAAATGTGGTGCACACACGCCATGGAATACGACGCTAAAGAAAGTGTGGTGCACACACGCCATGGAATACGACGCTAAAGAAAGTGTGGTGCACACACGCCATGGAATACGACGCTAAAGAAAGTGTGGTGCACACACGCCATGGAATACGACGCTAAAGAAAGTGTGGTGCACACACGCCATGGAATACGACGCTAAAGAAAGTGTGGTGCACACACGCCATGGAATACGACGCTAAAGAAAGTGTGGTGCACACACGCCATGGAATACGACGCTAAAGAAAGTGTGGTGCACACACGCCATGGAATACGACGCTAAAGAAAGTGTGGTGCACACACGCCATGGAATACGACGCTAAAGAAAGTGTGGTGCACACACGCCATGGAATACGACGCTAAAGAAAATGTGGTGCACACACGCCATGGAATACGACGCTAAAGAAAGTGTGGTGCACACACGCCATGGAATACGACGCTAAAGAAAGTGTGGTGCACACACGCCATGGAATACGACGCTAAAGAAAGTGTGGTGCACACACGCCATGGAATACGACGCTAAAGAAAGTGTGGTGCACACACGCCATGGAATACGATGCAGCCATAGTGAAGTACAAGGGCAAGTCTTCTGCAGCAGCGTGATGGAGATGGAGGCCACTCTCCTTAGCAAACTAACACAGGAACAGAAAACCAGATACCAGAGGTTCTCACTTGTAAGCGGTAGCTAAATGATGAGAACACATGGACACATAGAGGTGAACAACACACACTGAAGCCTACTTGAAGGGGAGGGTGAGAATCCAAAAACTACGTATCAGGTGCTGTGCCCATGATCTGGGTGACTAAGTAATCAGTACATCAAACCCATGTGACATACAATTCACCTACACAAATCTGCACTTGTATCCCTGAACCTAAAATAAAAGTTAAAAAAAAAATAAAGAGGCTACAGTATAAAAGGCTGTGAGTTCCACTTGTGAATAAGCAGCCTACAACTGATACACACTGTCTATGCAAAGTTGTTTCACAAGAAAACTGAGCATCTGGTGATCTTTGCTCCTTACTCTTCTTGCTTGCTTTTAATTATTTTAGAAATTCTATTTTAAAAAATTTCATTTTGTTTTTAGGAAATAGGGTCTCTCTGTGTCACACAGGCTGGAATGCAGTGGTGCAATCATGGTTCACTGAAGCCTTGACCTCTCAGGCTCAAGCAATCCTCCTGCTTCAGCCTCTCAAGCAGCTGGGACTGCAGGTGCTCACCACCATGCCCGGCTAATTATTTTTTAGATTTTGTGTAGAGACAGGGTCTCCCTACGTTGCCCAGCGTGGTCTAGAACTTCTAGACTCAAGCAATCCTCCTGTCTTGGCCTTCCAAAGTGCCACCATGTGAACCCCCATACCCGGCTTAAATATTTTTATTGGTGAGCGATGATTGTACGTATTTCTGGAGTACATGTGATGTGCAAAGATGCTTTTAATCTGAGTCTACAGTTTTCCTCATAAGCAGGTTTACATGAACCTTCACAAGTACTTGTGCGTGCACGCACGCACACACACACACACAGAAACAAGACAATGTGATGGTCAAGGTGAAAATGACCATGTATTCTGCTGTTGACATCTTTTGATCTGGGGCAGAATCAATGTGCTTTTTCTCTGCTGTAGCTTTGTTGATGCTGAAGTAAACACACATGTTGAAAGCATGTAAGCACAGAAGGTTCTGTCAATGAATGGTCAATCACTTTTGCATGTCTGCTCCCTCTTTGAAGGAAGTGCTTTAGGGCAGGTGAATATTCTGAGTATTCCTCGGAGACACCCGTGTTCCAGAATTACAACCAAGACCTTTGCTTTCACGCCACGTCGGGAGCATGCGTCCTCTGCTCTTTTCCTCTTAGCCTCAGGGGTGCAGACATTGGGCTGTGACATGTCTCAAGGAAACTGTTTTCCCCTTCAAGATCCCATGGATCCTTTTCGCATTCCCCATAAGTGTGCTGACCCTATGCAACTGCAAAGCTGTGAGGCCAAGCATGTGGCCTCTGCTCCCCATGCGGCCATCTTGGGGGTCTGGTAAATACTGCTCATCTCCACCCTCAGAGTGGCCCTGGTGCAGGCTGCACCAGACCTGCCTCCCAACGCTGTTGAGAGGGGACTCCAGGGGTCGAAGTCCCCACAGATAGCCCCGTGAGTGCCGCCATCTCTTCCTCCTGCCCCATCACTTCTTCTGAGGGAAGCATCTTCCCCTGCTCGGTACCTGCAGGCTGAGATCCCAGGCTCTGTCCAGGGTTGATGGACTGGGTTAGGGGCCAGCGTGAGTAGGGCCCAAGCTCCTGGCACACGTGACTCTGTGTCGGTTCCCATTCCTCTGGGAAGCATTTTTCCAACTCCCCATAGCTGGACCCTGCCTTGTGTCTTCAATGCAACTCTCCCATGGGTGGGCGCTTTCCTGCCCCCACTCTCCGTCGCCCTCTCCAAGGGGGGCTGTATGCACAGCTCCCTCCCCTAAACCCCTCTGCCCACCTTCTAGCTCCCGCTAGCCATTGTTTTGTTATTCATCTAATAGCTACTCCAAAACACCTCAAATGAGCCATTTTGATTCTTCTGTTGCATTAATTTAGGTTAATTCTTACAATAGCCCCATGAGGAATATGCTATTTCTGTCGTATGGTGGATAAGGAAACTGAAGCTCAGGGGAGGCTAGTGACTTTCCCAGGAACTACACAGGCAGTCAATGGCTGAGGCAGACTGAGGGACATGGCCCCCTGTGCTTGCCAGCCTCAACACGATGCACACTCCCAAAAAGCTTCACATTTCCTCAAAGATGAGGTCAATAACACACTTCCCTGCAAATAAAAAATAATAATTAAATTTCGCTGACTGCATGTTATGTGTCAGGGAATCTGCAAAGAGCTTCACCCATGTCCCGTCATTCTGGCATCAAAACAGTCAGCTGGGTGCTGAAATGGGCATCCCTACTCCACGCATGAGAACACGGAGGTACCCGAAAGCCAGGCAGCGGACACGCTGAGATTTACACAACCCTACCTCGGGCAGGAGTCCTACCTTCGTGCCGTCAGCCTCCCCAGGCACACAGAGGTTGTGTAATCATTACCTACCCAGGCGACACTTGAACTGACCTAAGCTTTGGGTGGTATAAGATGCATTAACGTTTAGACATGCCAGGATTCCAGGTGAGGCAAGCGCGTTCTCCTCCAATGAAGCCATGAAGCCCCACCCTACTCCTGAGAGGCCGGGAAGGAGACAGGGGCAGATGGAGAAGCCATCAAACAGCCCTCTGGACACAGCCCAGGAGCCCCGGCCAACACAGTCCATCCCAAAGGCCAGCTTGGAAGTTCACACCCTCATTCCTCATCGAAAGAAAGCATGATTACTCTGGCAGGAAAGAAAGGCTTCCCAAAATCCAAACTGGCGAGACAATGGAATTCTTCATAAGAAAACTCCAGATGCCCCTGAGCTTGCTCTCCGGCAGAACGGCCTCAGCACCGTCTGGTCTGCGCTGTTGGATGAGACACACAACACAGCGCCCACGGCAAGGTCCAGAATCCCTGTACTGCCACAGCTGGGCATGGGCTGGGGACCTCAGACAGGGGCTCCACGATTCTGAGCCCTAGTTTCCTCATGGGAGCCCCAGAACCAGGTAGTGAACACAGGAATGATTTGAAAATGTAATGGGCATGTAGCATCTATCTCAGGGCTGGACACACAGCCTTCAGTCACTGAATATACGTACACACACATGCACACACACGTGTGCACACACAAGAAGCACTATGGTATGTCAAGAAACACTCCGTCCAATACAACAGCTTGTAGAAATTTTAAGATCATGACCCCTTCAAGAAACAATGAAAGCACTGGAACCACCAGCCAGAAAAACAAAAGGCCCTGTATATGTAATAATCCAGTATGGAGCATTCGGGGAGCCTGGCGGCAGGTGGAGAATCTCCATGAGAATGAGACGAGTCAATACCTTTAGTCACACGGCGCAGATCCCCGATGGGAACTGCAGAGGGCCTAGCAGAGGGGGCCCTGGGACAATTACGTGGAGGTCCACAGGAGGCCCAACATCACTCAGAGTGAAGATCCTCAGCCTACAATTTTCTCCTTAGCTACTTTCCTAGCACTTCCTTCGCAAACAGAGGCAGACCGGGCAGCCACCTGCACTCCTCTGCCTCCAGCACAGGCCTCCCGCCACTGCTTCTCCTCTGTCTCTCAAAACTTGTCTGTGCACAAAACCCGAGTGGAGGGGAAAGAACATACACGTGTGGGAAGCTCTGTACTGTGCACACGCGTGCATTAAATGCACAGCCTCATTTGGCCTCGTGGAAACTCAGGGAAGCAGATAGTGTGTTCCCGTCTTAGAGATGGGAGCAGCAAGACTCAGTGAACATAAGTCACAGTGTGGCTGGTGTGGTGGAGCTGACATCACACATGGATGCCCCACTCCAGAATGTATCCTTCCCTCCATGTCTGCGTCACCACCGGAGAGCAGCAGGCGTGAGAACAGTTGGACCTGAGGGAGTAGGGAGACTTGGACTCCTCACAGCCAGGTCTGCCATGGTCCACACGCTTACCTTGGTTTCTCAGCTATATTGAGGGATAGTTGGTGTATGAGGCTGATCTCGCACTGCTATAAAGAAATGCTTGAGACTGGGTAGTTTATAAAGAAGAACTGGCTCACAGTTCTGTAGGCTATGCAGGAAGCATGATGCTACTCAGCTTCTGGGGAGACCTCAGGAAGCTTACAATTATGACAGAAGGCGAAGGGGAAGCCAGCGCATCGTACATGCCTGGAGCAGGAGGAAGGAGGGAAAGCGGAGGTGTCACACACTTTTAAACAACCAGATCTCACGAGAACTCACTATCACAAAAACAGCACCCAGGGGATGGCACTAACCCATTCATGAGGGCTCCACCCCCATGACCCATTCACCTCTCACCAGGCCCCACCACCAGCACTGAGGATTACAACTTGACATGAGATTTTGGGCAGATCCAAACCATATCCATTGGTAAATGAAAGTTGTTTGCATTCAAGGTGTACAATGTGATGTTTCAATATACGTATACACTGTGAGATGTTGACCCTAATCCAGCTGCTTAACGTGTTCATCGCCTCATATAGTTATTGTGTGCGTGTGCATGCATGTGGTGAGAATATAAGATCTACTCTCAGCAAATTTTAAGTATTCAATACATTATACATTAGTGTGAGATGTAGTCACTGCTCTGTGACTAGATTCTAGAAACTGTTTATTTTATAGGTGTAAGATGATAAATGTTTAGGCCTAAAGGCTTACACCTTTTCTCAATCAAAGAAAAAAACATGTCTTAAGGTCGGTTTATTAGTCTGACAATTTCATTTACTGAGTGTTTCCTATAGTTATGATTGCTTCCCATTTTTTCTTTCTTTCTTTCTTTCTTTCTTTCTTTTCTTTTCTTTCTTTCTTTCTTTCTTTCTTTCTTTCTTTCTTTCTTTCTTTCTTTCTTTCTTTTTCTTTTCTTTTCTTTTTTTTTTTTTGAGATGGAGTCTCACTCTGTCACCCAGGCTGGAGTACACTGGCACAATCTTGGCTCACTGCAACCTCCACCTCCCAGGTTCAAGCAATTATCCTGCCTCAGTCTCCTGAGTAGCTAAGATTACAGGCATCTGCCACCAGGCCCGGTTAATTTTTTGTATATTTAGTAGAGACGGTATTTCACCATGTTGGACAGGCTGGTCTCAAACTCCTGACCTCAGGAGATCCACCCAACTTAGGTCTCCAAAGTGCTGGGATTATAGGCATGAGTCACCACACTGGCCTCTTTTTTCTTGTTAAGGTGAAATTCACATAATATGAAAGTAACAGTTTTAAAGTATGCAATTCAATGGCACTTAGTACATTCACAATGTTGTTAAACTATTACCAAGCATATTCATCACCTCAGAAGAAAATCTTGTACCCAGTTAGCAGTCACCCTCATTTTCCCCTGCCCCTAGCCCCAGCAAATGCCAATCAGCATTCTGTCTCTACAGATTTACATGTTCTGTATATTTCATATAAACAGAATTCTATCTATTGTGACCTTTGTGTTTGGCTTCTTTCACTTTGCACAGTGTTTTAGGGGATTATCCATGTTGTAGGTGTATCACTATTAAATTACTTTTTACAGATGAGGAAAATGCGGCTGTATGCACATGCCGTGTTGTGCTTAGCCGTTTATCCATGGATGAACATTTGGGTTGTTCACATGTTTGGGCTACTGTGAATAGTGCTGCTATGGACACTCAGGTATGGAACTATGTTTGTAGATCTGTTTTCAATTATTTTGGCTATATATCCCTAAGAGTGAAACTTTTGGATCAAAGTTAATCTTTCCTCAAGAATAACTTTTTGAGGAAATGTGAAGCCGTTTTCCAAGGCAGGTGCACCATTTTACATTCCCACCAGCAGTGGTATACGGGGGTTCCAGTTTCTCACGAATACTTCCCTTTCTAATTATTATTATCTATTGGGGACCGTGCTGGGGGTGGTGGAGAATGAACAGACACAGGAGACAAAGACAAACAGAGAACATGGCGGCCGCGCCTAGAGCCTCCGCCTCACTTTATTTGTACTCCATAAACCCCACGTCAGCAAAATAACACAATGCAAAACAAACTTTCTGCACCCAGATGTAACCTTCTGCTTAGTTCCTTGTCTCTAAGCTCTTTCTTATTTGTCTGCCTTCTTGGCGCCTACTAGAGTTCATTAAAAGCTCAACTAGAGATACTGTCCTTGACTACTGGAGTTCATTGAAAGTGCCACTAGCTAGAGATACTGTCCTTGAGCCTTATCTATTCTTAGCATATTGTTTTCAATGGCGCCTGCAATTATCACCATCCCAGTGAGTGGCAGGTGGCACCCCAATGTGGTTTCCATTTTCATTTCTGTAATGACTGATGAGGTCAAGAGTTTTTTCATGTGATTTTTGGCCATTTGCATAACTGCTTTGGGGAAATGTCTATTCAAATCCACTGACTATTTTTGAGTTGAGTTCTTTGTCTTTTAGTTGTTGAGACACTAGACACTTATAAAATATATAATTTGCAAATATTCATCCCATTCAGTCATACATCTTTTTACTTTCAAAAGTAAATAGTTTGCTTATGAGATTACACAAAAGTTTTTAATTTTATTTTAATAGAGACCAATTTATCTAGTTTTGTTTGTTGTTGCTCATGCTTTCAGTGGCATATCTGAGAATCCATTGCTAAATCTAAGGTCCTGAAAATTTACCCCTATGTTTTTATCTAAGAGTTTTATAGTATTAGCCCTTACAGTAGGTCACCAATACATTTCTAAGTCAATTTGTGTATATAATGTGAGGTAGGAACCATTTCTTTCTTTGGTATGTAGAGATCCAGTTGTCCCAGGGCCACTTGCGGAAGAGCCTGAGCCTTCCTCATTCAATGGTCTTAAGACTCTGTTGAAATCAATTCACTATACGTATGTATGTTTCTTTCTGGACTCTCAGTTATGCTCCATTGGTCTCTATGTTTATCTGTATGTCCATGCTACACTATTTGATTACTGTAGCTTTGTAGTAAGTTTTGAAATCAAGAAGTATAAATTCTCCAACTTTGTTCTTCTTTTTCAATCGTGTTTTGAATTTTTAGAAGACACTGTAATTACATATGAATCTGAGTATAATTTTTTCTAATATTGCCAAAAACCACCCAACCACCAGAATTTTGATAGCAATTGTACTGAATCTGTGGATTACTGTGGGGCAGTATTACCCTCTTTACAATATTAAGTAGGCGATGTCACCAATAAGGCAAAATGGAAGGTAACTAACTCGTATCCTCCCACAACAATAAGAATTCTGCATGCATCCACAGTCAAGTCTCTGCTGGAGCTTCCGGATTCAGGTAGAACACTGTGGAGGGTCGTTTTAAGAGTTTAGACCCACACTCGGGTGGCTGGTCTGCTGAGCTTGCTCCCAGGCTCAAACCCAGAAATGACTCAGTCTTCCGAGGGGTTTGGCTACAGCCCCATTTTGGCCTTGAGGCTGCAATCCAAACCACCTGCCAAGGGATCTGGAAGGAATCACACACACTAGGACCTTGGCAGAAGGGCTCATCTGCCTGCTAACATCAGCCTCAGTGGTGAACCTGACAGTTTCCCTATGGTTCGGTCCCAGTGTCCACCAGCTGAGGTGCCAGCTCAGAGCTGCTTGCACAAGGACCCAGAGAGAGATTCACCCATCTATGGCAGCCTGGGTGTCTGAGACTGCCTGATAGGATTGCCAACCTGTCTCCCACAGCAGATCCTTAGGTGACCCTGTCTCAGCTCTGGCCCCTTCTGCTACAATCAGAGAACTATCCCATCTATACTGAGACATGCAGGGAGATTTGCACCCTTCTGAGGCAGTGAGACCGGGCTCTTCAGCCTGCATGCCACAGCAGATCCTCAGGGGACCCCGTCTCAGCTTGGCCCCTTCTGATACAATCAGAGAACTATCCCATCTATACTAAGACCTGCAGGGAAGTGTGCACCCCTCGGAGCCAATGAGACCAGGCTCTCCAGCCTGCATTCCACAGCAGATTTTCAGGGGGCCCAGGCTCAGTTCCGGCCCCTCCTGCTATAGTTGATGAACTATCTCATTGATGCAGGAACTTGCTAGGCAACATGCATCACTCTAAACCAAGATCAGGCTCTCCAGCCTCTGTGCCACAGCAGATTCCAAAGGGGCCCATTCCAAGCTGCAGCCGCTTCTGCTACAGTTATGGAATGATTGTATCTGTGCAAGACCTCCCTGGGAGATACATACCCACCTGAGCCAATGTGAAAGACCCATAAGCCTTCTTTCAACAGCAGATTTCTAGGGCACCCAGTCTCAATTTCAGCCACTCTTGCTGCACTTGGGAACCCAGCCCAGATGTGCAGAGACCTGTTTGGTGGCTCATCCATCTGGGCCATTGACACAGTCTTCTGGACTCAGCTTCCTGGCCGGCATTCCCACACAGCCTGAGTACCTTCCCTGGGTCTTCCCCAAATTAATCTCAGGTGGAAAGCCATGTCAACCTCAGAGTCTTTACAAGACTTGTAGCAAGCCTAGACTTCAAGTGTCTTCTAGTGCAAATATGGCTGCAGTGGTCACAGCCTCAGGGAATTCAACAGTCAATCTACTTAGAATATACTTTTTCTACTTAGAAGAAGGACAGGCACAAACAAAGCCAGACTGTGAAGACTAAAATAAATATGTAATCTTTCAATGTGCTGACATTACCACATATCCAGAAGCATCAACGACACCCAGAAAAATGTGACTTCACCAAATAGACAGATCAAGGTGCCAGAGATCAACCCTAAAATGATGGAGATATGTAATCTCTCAGACAATTAAGTAAAAATAGCTGTTTTAAGAACGTTCAATGAACTTCAAGAAAATACAAAGAATCAATTTAGAAATTTATCAGAGAAAGTTAACAGAGAGATTGAAATAAATTTTAGAAAAAATCAAACAGAAATCCTGTGAAGAAAAGAACAATGAATAATTTGAGAAATGAAATAAACAGTATCAATAACAAAAATTGACCAAAGAGAAGAAAGAATCAGTGAGCTTGAAGACTAACTGAGGGAAAAAAAGGAAAGAAAAGAGATGAAAAAGGTGAAATGGAATGAAGAAAGCTTTAGAGGTTCTATGGGATGACAGGCAAAAATCAAATATTCAGGTTATTGAAGATAAAGAAAAAACTGAAAAATAAAGAGGGGTAGAAACCTTATGCAAAAACATAAGGTTGGGTGCAGTCACTTATCTCTATAATCCCAAGAGTTTGTGAGGCCGAGGCAGGAAAATCACTTAAGCCCGGGAGTTTGAGGCCACCTTAGACAACACAAGTGATTTATTGTGTCTCCAACAATTGTTTTAAAAATTAGTCAGGCATGACGGCTTATGCCTGTTCTTCCAGCTATTTGGGAAGCTGAGGTGGAAAGATCCCTTGAACCTGGGAGAGTAAGGCTGCAGTAAGCCCGGATCTCTCCACTGCACTCCAGCCTAGGCAACAGTGAGATCCTGTCTTAAAATAATAATTATCATTATTACTTATTAATAATAATAGAAAACTTTCCAAATCTGGAGAAAGATATGAATATCCAGGTATACGAAGGTCAAAAGTCACCAGTTTCCACCAAATTAAAAATACTCCAAAACATGCTACAAGTACACTCCAAGGTCAAAAACAAAGGTAAGCTCTTGAAAGTGAGAGAAGTGTGAGAGAAGAGTAGCAAATGGCATATAAGGAAGATCCAATATGTCTAGCAGCGGAGTTTTCAGCAGAAACTTTACAGGTAGGAAGGGAATGGGACAATATATTCAGAGTGCTGAAGAAAAAATACTGCCCACCAGGAATACTAAACCCAGCAAATATGCCCTTTAAAAATAAAGGGGAGATAAAAGCTTGACCAGAAAAACAAAAGCTGAGAAAATATATTGCTACCAAACATGTTCTATAGGAAATGCTAGAGGGGGTTCTTAAAACTGAAAGAAAATAATGCTAATGTGATTGCTACACTAATATGGCAATCATGGTGTGTAAACTGTTTGTGTATTTACTAAGAAGACTAAAAGGAAAAGCAATTGAAGTAAAAACGAATACAACAATATTTAAGAAATTGACAGTATTAAAAATACAGATCGTGACATCAAGATTTAAAATGTGGTGGGAGAAGGGAGCTAATGTATACAGGTTTTCCTGGTTATTTCTTTCATTTGTGATCAAAGTTGAGTTGATATCAATTTTAAATAACTACTTATAATTATAGAATGCTTTTTGTAAGAATCATGGTCACCACAAAGCCAAAGCCTATAATAGGTACACTAAAAATAAAATGCAATGAGTTAAAACATACAACCAGAAGAAACCACTTAACCACAAAAGAAGGCAGAAAAACACAGAAGAAAGGAAAAGAAGGGCTACAAAAGAAGGTAGAAAACAAGTAACAAAATGGTAGTTGAAAGTCCTTACCCATGAATAATCACATTGACTGTAAATGGAATAATGATCCATTTCAAAGACACAGAGTGGCTGAATGACTTTTTTTCAAAAGAAGAATCAGCTATGTGCTGCCTATAAGAAACTCATTATATCTATAAAGTCACACATAGACTGAGAGTGAAAGAATAAAAAAAGATATTTCATGCAAATGCAAACAAAAAAAGAGCAGGAGTAACTGTACTCATATCAGATAAAATAGATCTTAAGTCAAAAACTGTAGAAAGAGACAAAGAAAATTATCATAAAGGTAATTTATCGATTCAGCCAGAGGAAATGAGTAAATAAGCACTCAACACCACAACATGCAAATATATAAAGCAAATACCAGTAGAACTACAGGGAGACATAGATTGCAATACAATAATAGTAGGATGGTTCAACACCCCACTTTTAACAGGGGACAAATCATCCAGGCAGAAAACCAATGAAGAAACATTGAAGTTAAATTACACTCTAGATCAAATGGACCCAACAGACATTTACAGAATATTTTATCCAACTGCTGCAGAACTTATATTCTTCTCCTGAGCACATGGAACATTCTTCAGGAGAGACCACGTGTTAGGCAATAAAACAAGTCTCAGGAAATTTAAAACAGTTGAAATCATATCAAGTATCTTTTCTGACCACATGGAATAAAGCTAGAAATCAATAACAAGAGGAATTTTCAAAACTGTACAATATGTGGACATTAAACAACATGCTCATGAATGACTAATGGATCAATAAAGAAATTAAGAAAGAAATTACAAAATGTATTAAAACAAACAAAAATGGAAATACACCCACATCAAAAGCTATGGGATACTTTTAAGAGGGAACTTCATAGTGATAAATGTCTATATCAGAAAAGTAGAAAGACTTCAAATAAACAACTTAACAATGCACTGCAGGAACTAGAAAAGTAAGAATAAACCAAAAGCAAAATTAATAGAAAGAAAAATGTAATGAAGTACAGAAGAGAAATAAATAAAATTGAAACTAAAAAAATACAAAATATCAACAAAACAAAATGTTAGTTTTTTGAAAAGATATACAATTTGACACCCTTAGCCAGACCGAGTGAGAAAGAGAGAAAACCCAAATAAATAAAAGCAGAGATAAAAATGGAAATATCACAATTGATTCCACAGAAATTCTAAAGATAATTAGAAACTAACCAACTACATGCCAACAAATTGGAAAACAATGGTAAGAAATGAATAAACTTCTGCACACGTAAAACCCACAAATATTGAACCATCAAGAAATCACCAACAATAAGTAACAACATTAAAGCACTAATGAAAATCTCCCATCAAAAGAAAAGCCCTCAAGACCTGATGGATTCACTGCTGAATTCTGTCAAACACTTAAATAGGAAGTAATACCAATTCTACTCAAACTATTTCAAAAAATTGAAGAGGAGGAAATGCTTTCAAACTCATCTATAAGGCCAGCATTATCCTATTGCCAGATCAGACAAGGACACACACATACACACACACACACACACACACACAAACTATAGGCCAATAACCCTAATACACATGGATGCAAAACTTCTCAACAAAACACTAGCAAACTGAATTTAACAACACATTAAAAAGATCATTCACTGTAATAAAGTGAGATTCATTACAGGGATGTAAGGATGGTTCAACATGTGCAAATCAATATGCATGACATAGCACATCAACAGAATTGAGGACAAAAACCATATGATCATTTCAATAGATGTTGAAAGGTATTTAATAAAATTCAACATCCATTCTTGATTTTTAAAAAACTCTCAACAAATAAGGTAGAGAAGGAATGTACTTTAGCACAAGAAAGTCCATATATGACACACCCACATTTAATATCATAGTAAACAAGGAAAAATGGAAAAAGGAAATCGGCCCTCTCATGTTTATTACAACCAGAACAGCATGGTACCAACACTAAAACAGACACGTGGACCAATGGAATAAAATGATGAATTCAGAAATAAATCCACGCATTTATAGCCAACTATTTTTGGCAAAGACACCAGGAACATACATTGGGGAATGGACAATCTCTTTGATAAATACTGCCGGGAAAGTTAGACATGCAGAAAAATGAATCGAGACCCCCCCCCCTTTTACCATATACATACATCAAATCGAAATGGATTAAAGACTTAAATGCAAGACCCAAAATGATAGAACTACTACTGAAAAATAATAGGGAGAAAAAATTTCAGGACATTGATCTGGGTAAAGATTTTTTGGTAAGACCTCAACATTACAGACAACTATAACAAAAATAGAAAAATAGTATCTATATCAATCCAGAGAGCTTCTACACAGCAAAGGAAACAATCAACAAAGTGAAGAGACAACCCACAGAAAGGGAGAAAATATTTGCAAACTACCCATCCAACAAGGGATTAGTAATCAGAATATATGAGAAACTCAAACAACCCAATTAAAAACTGGGCAAAAGACCTAATAGACATTTCTCAAAAGAAATGGCCAACACATATATGAAAAAAGGCTCAACATCACTAGTCATTATGGAAATGCAATTCAAAACCACAAGAAGATATTATCTGACCCTTTTTAGAATTATCACAAAGACAAAAAATAGCAAATGCTGATGAGAAGGTGGAAAAAGAGGAACACTCATACACTGTTGGTAGGGATGTAAAGTAGTACACCCACTAGAGAAAACAGTATGGAGGTTCCTCAAAAAACTAAACTAGAACTATGTTTGGTATGGTCCAGCAATCTTACTGCTGGATATACATCCAACGGAAAGGAAATCAGCATATCAAAGAGACATCGGCCCTCTCATGTTTTTTACAACACTACTCACTAAATAGTCAAGACATGGAATCAACCTAAGTGTTCATCAGCAGGTGAATGGACAAAGAAAATGCTGTCTATCTACACAATGGAATACTAGTCAGCCATAAAAAGGAATTAAATCCTGTCATTTGCAGCAGGATGGATAGATCTGAAGATCATTTGGTTATGTAAAATAAGCACAACACAGAAAGACAAATATTGCATGTTCTCATTCATATGTGGGAGCTAAAAAAGTGGGTCTTGTGGATGTTGAGAGCAGGATGGTGGATGCCAGCTGCTGGGGTGGAATGGTGGAGAGGAAGATGAAGGGGAGCTGGTTAAGGAGTACAAAAATACAGTCAGAAGGAATGAGCTATCACATGCAGTATAGCAGGAAAATTAAACTTAATGGTTTATTGTACATATCAAAATATCTAGAAGCATTGTAATGTTCTCAATACAAAGAATACAAAAATGTATGAGGTCATGAGTATCCCGATTACCCTGACTTTATCATTACACATTTTATACAGATATCAAAATGTCACATATAACCCAAGAATATTACAGATATTATAATCAATTAGAATTAAATCTTCCAAACTATACACAGGGGGTGTCTTTCCATTTATATAGGTTTCCTTTAATTTATTTGGCATTGTTTTTCTGTTTTCATAGTACAAGTCTTCGGCCTCCCAAGTTAGATTTATGACGAGGTATTTTATTGTTTTGTATGTTATTGCGAATGGTATTGTATTTTTAACTTCCGTTTTCAATTGTTTCTGTCTGGTATACAGACGCACAACTGATTTCTGTGTGTTGATCTTGTTCTCTGAAAGTTTGTCAAATTTTCTACTTTTTAAAAATCCAGAATAAGTATGGCCTGAGACAAGGGAGAAGGTTTGTGTATTCATGATGCATGTTAGTCACGTGTATGTTGCTTGAGTATATGCCGTTCAATAATCAATACATAAATATAAATAATGCATATCTCCATTTTAACAACTGTAATTTATTCCTAAAGCCATATTTTAAAATAATTACATTTTTAAATGGGAAAAGTCATATGAAGAATTCTGTCCCACCTCAAGATAACTAAACAATTTTCAGTAGAAAATAAATCTAAAAACAGAAAAAAAATAAATATTTTAAAAGTAAATAAATCGTACATAAAGCGAAGCGCAATTGAGTTTTGTTGCACTAATACTTTCTTCCTCTCTCTACACCATTTTGTTTGCAGAATCGACCTTTTGAAGGTTCCTGGTTTCCCTGCAGTGAAGCTGTCACTCAACCACAGTCAGGGCCCAGGAGAGAGAGCAGGGAGGGCGCAGGCGCGCAGGGAGGGCTGGGCATGCGCTCGGCGGGGCCTCGGGCTCCGGGGGAGGCGCACGGGCGGGGCTCGCCAGGACTGAATGCACTCAGCTTCCCAGGGGCGCCCGACCCAAGCCCTGCAGTCCACGCGCGTCTGGGGTGTCTGCTGGAAGGTGGAAAGTCGAAGATCACTTCCCATCCTGCTTCTGCTGTGCTTTGGGGTTGAAAAAGCCATTATGTGGTAAAAAGTGTCTGAAAAGTGGCAAAAGTCTTCAAGGGCCTGAAAATGACTGAGACAGGAACTGAGAAGCTGGCAGGAGGTCCTGCTACGACTGTAGGGTCGGCGGGTGTCCTGGGTGGGCCACGCGGCAGGGACAGCCGTGGCTCCACGCCCACCCCACCCGTGAGGGGCCAAGCGCAGACTCGGGGGAGCCAGAGGGGCCGGGCCCCTGAGCGAGGGCTGGGGAAGGGTGAGTCGGGGGCCCCTGTGGGACTGCACGGGGCCGGGGGCGCTCAGGGCCAGGACCTCTTGGCACAAATGCCCAAGTGGTCCCCAAAACTAATGCCGGTTGCGTGGGCCGAAAGCTGCTCTGGGCCCGCAGCTCACTCCCCTGGGCACAGGGCTGACACCCGGGCGAAGCAGGGATGTCCAGGTTTGCTTCAGCCCCTCCCCTGGGCCCCCAGGCTGGTGTCTCCAGAAGGAGCTTCCTAAGAGGGTGGGAAGCATCAGTGCAGTACCTGCCCTGGGCTAAGGGCCTCGTCTGGGTGATCTCAGCCCTCAGCAGGGCCCTCCCATTTGGGTATTGGCAGCCCACAGGGCTGTTGTGGCCATGGAGCTGAGTGGCAGCTCCTGGATCACCCCACACCTGCATTCCTCAAGGCCTAGGCACTACTTGCTCCATGGTCAAAAGCATCACTTTGTGAAACTCAGGCTGAGCAAAGCTGGCCTAAGATTTTGGTCCTCCAGGAATGATGGAAGGAGCCCCTTCCCCCCATGTAGCCTACAGCTGGGACACGCAGCAGCCAGTGAGTTGGTCACGGTATGAAGGCCTCTCTCCTCCCGGCAATCACAGATCCCAAGCTTGGGTACTTGGGAATGAGGATGTGTTATTTCACCCACCGACTCGTTCCACACGACCAAGGCCTGTGTCTGCCCTGAGGGCGAGTTGGTTGAGCCTTGTACAGTCGACTATCAGAGCGTGAGCCTGGGCTGAACTTTTCCCTGTGAGCAGCAGCAGCAGCAGCAGAGTCTAGAAGGACGGCCCTCCCTGTCCACGGTGGAAGGTGCGGAGCTCCGGTGGTGTGCTGGCAGCCGCTCGCAGAAGGGAGATGGAGGAGCACAGAGCAGGCCCTCGCACGGAGTCTTCGAGGTCCAGGGACACCTTCCTCCCAGGTCAGCTCACAAAGGCACCAGACATTAATCCTTGGAGACAACCATTCTGATGTGTCTAAGGCCATCGACAGAGAACATGGCTGTCAGGAAACCTCAACTTTTTGATAAATGACAACAAAACCTGAATGCACGAGAAATGTATCTAATTTAATGCCTGACTTCTAAGCATCCTTATTCAATATAGTTTATGTATTGTTTCATGAGTAAAATGTGCATTGAGCTTCCGCCAATAGCTGTCCATAGACCAGCCACTATCACTGCCATCATTATTTTGTTTCTCAGCTTTTCGTTTACACATGTAGGTCTAGCTCTTTCCTCCATATTGATGAAATGAAACTCATCCATTTCACAACTCAAAGCCGGGGCCTTCAGTTCACAGCCCGTTGCCTCAGATGGCCTTTCCTATATCTTATTGCTTCACTGTCTGACTCACCCCAGCGTGTTTCAGCCAAATATACTTGTTTTTATTCATCTCACTCTCTTTTCCTCCCTCCCCCCATTCCCCCTCTGTCTCTTTGTATCTTTCTCCCCAGATCCCTCCCTCTTTTCCCCTTTCTCTCTGGATGCCCTCTCTCCCTCTCTCCCTCTCTCCCTCTCTCCCTCTCTCCCTGTTTTTTTTTTCTCTGTGTCTTTCCTGTGTCTGGCTCCATACTACTCAGAAAGAGCAGCTGGAACTGCTAAAGAAACCCCAGCATCCTGTGCTGCTGCTGTTGCCTCCTCCAACTGGTGAGCCCGATTGGCTCATTTTTAGGCAGTGCTATGGTTGGAAATGGGCCCTTCCTCTGGGGTCTGCTACTTCCCTCTGCCTGACTCAGAAGAATGAGTCAAGAGGGAAGAACATTTCGTATTAGGGAGACGGTCCCCTGTACTGTTGCCTTTTTCTGAATCATTTCAATCATGTTTGCCAAATTCCCTACAAAGGTCTGTTCCCTCGGTTGACAATGAGCAGAGGCAAGAGAGATGAATTGCTAAATGGTTGTATCCCACACCGCGCTGGGAGGCTCAGCAGAACAGAGACCTGTGTCAAGCAGGGGCTTCCTTCTCCACCAGACCCTTCAGCCTGCATTTCAACCTGTGACTTGTGAAGAGATAGCCCGTGATCACACCACAGGCCTGCTTACATTAGAGGAAGCAAAATGCCAATTCCTTCTACCCCTTTCCCCCCAGTAGAAACCCTGCTAATTCTTTTTAAAAAAGGGAGAGAGATCATGTATAGAAAACCTTTTTTACAATTTATTTCCTGTTGTTAATCTTTAAAAATGAGGTTCTAGCTAAGTGTAGGGTTTCAGCGGTGGAATTCTGACCACGTGAACACATAAATAAATATTTACAGTCTTTGGCAAAACACATGACGTTTCATCAACCTATAGGAGAAATTTGTTTAGAAAAACATAAATAATTTACAAAAAATATGGTACATTCTAAATATTCACATCATCATCATTCCCACACCATTGTACGGTTGACCCCACAACACGGAAACAGAAAACCTGCACGCTGTTGACAGTCGCTACATTTAATGAAGTCTCCCAACGCTTCGTTGGTCTCGGGAATACAGCTCCACACAAAAAAGTAAAAAGTGCAGCAAAACAACAATACAACGACCAACCTCAAAGGAAACAACAAAAATAATTTTATCAAAATGCAATGTGTACATTAAGACTAAAGTTATGGATCATTCCCATTTGGCATAGAAATGTAATGACTATTAACAGAAAGGGGAAAAAGATTTGCCCCCTATCAGATAGACAGACTTCTCTTACTAAACCCCTTATGTGGAGTGGGATGAGCGACTATTTCCTGCAGAAAGATCATGCAACTTAAAGCAAAAAAAACAAACCAACAAACAAAAAACAAAAACAAACTTGTGCATATTACACATGACTGATTACTGGGTGTGCCTGGCAAGACTAAATACTGATTTGTTTTCAGCATTTGAATTAAAAGATTTCCATATACAGCAGATAGATAACAGTAACAAATATTGAACTAAAATCACTGGCAACATTATATATTAAGGTTCCATCATAAACTCCTCATTATTCTCTATTTATTCTGTTACAGCTTCTAGCATGCTTCATCATGACAACCTAATATTATAAAGCCTCATATTTTCACAGGATTATATGCTTGTTAGATGTTTATTTCTAGAAATTATGCTACATATGTGTTACTAGGCATATTCAAAATAAGTTATTGGTAAATGGAGCTGCATTCTATATTCATTTAATAAATATTAACAACATTTATAACTGGAACCTTAATGAAATGTATTATCAAATTAAGTAAAAGCAACTTGTCTGCAGTTACCAAAGCCTAGATACGAGTTAGATGTGCCTTTTCCGGCCTGTGCGTCTGCTCTGCCTCCTCTCAGGCAGCAAAGCTGGGGAAGGAAGCTCAGGCAGGAGCCTCCCCGACACCACAGCGGCACAAGCTGAAGCGCAGCACTTTGCTCTGCTAAACTTTTACTTAAATGAGGTTTTGCCAAATCCACATCTGGAACCACGTCACACCCATTTTGCAAGGATATTTGTTCTTTGATGAAACTGCATCTCTACTGCACATGAGGGCTTTCATTGTAGGACAAGAGGAGAGTTTGTTTATTTTTGTAACTGTTTTACGTGTTCCAATTAGTTAATTGGTAGCTCATGTCATTTGCTATGCCTGTTGTCTTCTAATCTCTCCTTATTATAACATTACTTCAAATTTGAATTGAACCTTCTTTATAATTGATTTAATGGGATTTGTGTGTCATTGTAGAGCAGCTCTAATTCAAGAATAGTGACAACTTTAAGCACCAAAAGTAGTTCAGCAATATTTTTCATGCTTAATTTATCATAATGGCTTATGCACAATATTCCCTTCAACTCCATATACACATAAATACAATAAGTAATTACATTTTATATGTAAACGTCATTCTTTTTAAACAAACAAGAAAAAGCAATGTAATGGCATGCCCAATTTTCACTCCACATAAAGTCTCGTATATCACCAAACTGGTTTCCTCTAGTGGGTTAGATGTTCTTCTCTTAGTTCCACTGATATTTATCCTCTGAAGGCACTTGGGTTTGGGTTTGCTGGCAGGAGGTGAGGAACCATCAGAGTTAAGGTCAAGGGACAGGAGGTGCTGCTGGAGAGAGAAGCCGCAAGGACCACGATGAACTGAGGTGTCTAGGGACCATGGCATGCACAGGGCATTGCCGGAAATGCAGCAAATCTTGTTTAAACATCTACAAAAAGAAAAAGAACAATAAACAGAGTTAGGATGACTGGGCCATAGGTAGTGTTTTATTTTGTTTTACCTAGAACCTGAAATATAACTACTTTAATTAAAAATGAGGGCTACCATATGGATGGATGGATGGATGGGTGGATGGATTAAATGGATGGGTGGATGGATGAGGTGGGTGGGTGGGTGGATGGATGGATGGGTGGATGGATAGATGAAATGGATGGGTAGATGGATGAAATGGGTGGGTGGATGGATGGGTGGATGGATGATGAGGTGGGTGGGTGGCTGGATGAGATGGATGGATGGGTGGATAGATGAATGAGATGAATAGATGGATAGATGGATGGGTGGATGGATGGATGGATGAGATAGATGGATGGATGAGATGGATGGATGAGATAGGTGGATGGACGGATGAGATAGGTGGGTGGGTGGATGAGATGGATGGATAGATGGGATAGATGGGTGGGTGGGGGATGAGATGGATGGGTGGCTAGATTGGTGGATGGATGAGTGGATGGGTGGGTGACTGAGATAGATGGATGGATGGATGAATAGGTGGGTGCATGGATGGATGAGTAGGTGGGTGAGTGGATGAGATAGATGAGTGGATGAGATGGGATAGATGAGTGGGTGGGGGTGGATGAAATGGATGGGTGGATGGGTGGGTGGGTGGGTGAGTGGGTGGATGGATGGATGAGATGGATGGGTGGGTGGGTGAGTGGGTGGATGGATGGATGAGATGGATGGGTGGGTGGGTGGATGGATTAGATGGATCAGTGGATAGGTGGGTGGATGGATGGATGGATGAGATGGGTGGGTGTGTGGGTGGGTGGATGGATGGATGGATGGATGGATGGATGGATGAGATAGATGGATGAGATAGGTGGGTGGATGAAATGGATGGATGGATGGATAGGTGGGTGGATGGATGGATGAGTAGGTGGGTGAGTGGATGAAATGGATGGATGGATGGGATAGATGAATTGGTGGGGTCGATGAAATGGATGGGTGGATGGGTGGGTGGGTAGACGGATGGATGGATGGATGGATGGATGGATGGATGAGGTGGATGGGTGGGTGGGTAGATGGATGGATGCATGAGGTGGATGGGTGGATGGATTAGATAGATAGGTGGATGGGTGGTTGGATGAATGGATGGATGGATGGATGGATGGATGGATGGATGGATGGATGAGATGGGTGGGTGTGTGGGTGGGTGGATGGATGGATGGATGGATGGATGGATGGATGAGATAGATGGATGAGATAGGTGGGTGGATGAAATGGATGGATGGATGGATAGGTGGGTGGATGGATGGATGAGTAGGTGGGTGAGTGGATGAAATGGATGGATGGATGGGATAGATGAATTGGTGGGGGTCGATGAAATGGATGGGTGGATGGGTGGGTGGGTAGACGGATGGATGGATGGATGGATGGATGGATGGATGAGGTGGATGGGTGGGTGGGTAGATGGATGGATGCATGAGGTGGATGGGTGGATGGATTAGATAGATAGGTGGATGGGTGGTTGGATGGATGGATGGATGGATGGATGGATGGATGGATGGATGGATGAGATGGGTGGGTGTGTGGGTGGGTGGATGGATGAATGAATGGATGGATGGATGAGATGGATGGACGGACGGATGGATGGATGAATGAATGGATGGATGGCTGGCTGGATGGATGGATGGATGAGATGAATGGATGGATGGATGACATGGATGGATGAGATAGGTGGATGGATGGATGGATGAGATAGGTGGGTGGGTGAATGAGATGGATGGATGGATGGGTGCATGGGTGGATGGATGGATGAATGGATTGGTGGATGAGATGGATGGATGGATGAGATGGATGGGTGGGTGGATGGATGAGATGAATGAGTGAGTGGGTGGGTGGGTGACTGAGATGGATGGATGGATAAGATAGATGGATGAGTGGTGGCTGGTTGGATGGATGATGAGTGGGTGGGTAAGTGGATGAGATGGATGGATGGGTGGGTGGGTGGATGGATGGATGGATGGATGGATGGATGGATAGATGGATGAGATGGATGGATATGTGAGTGAATGGATGGATGAGTAGGTGGGTGAGTGGATGAGATGGATGGATGGATGGGACAGATGAGTGGGTGGGGGTGGATGAAATGGTTGTGTAGATGGATGGATGGATGGATGAGATGGATGAGTGGGTGGGTGAGTGGATGGATTACATGGATAGGTGGATAGGTGGATGGGTGGTTGGATGGATGGATGGATGGATGGATGGATGGATGGATGGATGAAATGGGTGGGTGGGTGGGTGAGTGGATGGATGGATGAATGGATGAGGTGAATGATGGATGAGATGGGTGGGTGGGTGGGTGAGTGGGTGGATGGATGGATGAGATGGATGGGTGGGTGGGTGGATGGATTGGATGGATCAGTGGATGGGTGGGTGAATGGATGGATGGATGAGATGGGTGGGTGTGTGGGTGGGTGGATGGATGGATGAATGGATGAGGTGAATGATTGGGTGAATGGATGAGATGGATGGGCGGATGGGTGGATGGATGGATGGATGGATGAGATATGTGGGTGGGTGGATGAATGATATGGATGGATGGGAGGAAATGAGATGCCTTGAAAGACATCCTAACATAAGAAGAAGAAAACCTCCACAGAACAAGCAGAGAAATCAACCCCAACAGGGTTTTGCCCTGTTGGTCAGACTGGTCTCGAACTCCTGACTTCAGGGGATCCACCCACCTTGGCCTCCCAAAGGGCTAGGATTACAGGCATGAGCCACTGCCCCCAGCCAAACACATGATTTTCAATGTGTAATTTTTGAGAAGCATCCTGAGCCTTATTTCCCACATCTGTGGAAGGGTAATGTGCACGTGAAGTCATGGAATTAGAGCAGATGGGATTCAAGTTATCTTCCAGGTCTATAATATTTTGATTCAAATATACTTGTAGCGAGATAACTATAGAGAAACCCCTTCCTTCTTTCCTTCCTGCCTGCCTGCCATTGCTAATGCAAGGGTACCAATCTAAAATGGTGTCAGGAGCCTGGAAGGTGGAGGAAATCTAGCAAACTCTAGGATATGGCACAATGAGGATGGGTGGGACCTGTAAATAATTGGAAAGTGTTCTACCAGAGGCATCCAAATGCAATTACCACAAACAACAATCCAAGCTGACCAAATGAAATGGCTGCTTGGAATGTGCGGGGGTCTCGTGTGATATCATGCATTAGGTTTATTGCCCTGATGTACAGCTTTTGTAAGTGGAAAACTGCACTGTGTACCCCTTTCCCCTTCTGGGTGCCACATGCTTTCCCCACTAACCTGAATCACTCACACTCACCTCTGCATTCGTACTTGAGGTCTGAGAAATAGACCATTTCTTGAGAGAAGACAAATAGACCCAGCCGCCCGCCAGCGTAGGTTTGGTCATAGATAGGTCCTGAGTCTGCCATGATCTGTTTTCCTTCATGCACTAAGACTCTAAAAATGGTTTGTAAAAAGAAGAAGAGGAAAGAAAGAGAACATGAACTCCGTGAAGCATTCACCAGTGGTGGCAGGTCGGCTCCAGACACGAGCTGTGGATACCCCGCCCAGGGCTTCAGTGCCCCAGGGGGCATCGCTGGCTTTCTCCTTTGGAGCTCCAGCCACCCCGGTGCAGCACTGATCCAGGGCACGCCTTCCTTCTTGCAACCACACCATTGTCACAACCTGTGAGTTCACTGACAGTCACCCGGGCAAGGGTTTTAGAGGGGACTCTGCCTTTGGTGGGTGAGGAGGAAACTTCCCCCTTCCTGGGAAGCCACAGTGGACTCTCCCTACTTTACCATGTGCGAAAATCATGAGCTCACTGACTTTCCTCCCCACTGTGGAAGCTGTGTGGGAGCAGGACCAGATGCACGAAGCCCCCAACGGGAGGATGGGGCGTAAGTGTGAATCAATGGGAGGCCCTTAGGGAAACGTTCCAGCCAGGCCATGAGCCTGCACTTCACCCACACAGATCTGCCCACTATTGCCAGGGACTCACACACTCCTGGCATCTGTACAGAGTCCGGCCTGATCTTGGTGCTTATTAACTTTGAAGAAACAAAAACGAAAATACCTTGATTTTAAATTGACCACATTTTGTTTCAATAAAAATCAATTACAAAAGCTGTTAAGCCAAGGGACAAGATTCTGCTGGGCTAACCGTGTCAAAACTTCCTACAACCGTGTTTTAAATTCAGCCATCTACATCATCAGAAACAGGTACAAATCTAGTCTCCAATAAAGCACATGCTAATTCTGCAAAGATGCAGTTTTTCTAATTGCAGGTGTTCTCCCCTGCTTGGGATATTCATTAGGAGAAAATACGGTTATCATCCCAAAAGTCATTTTAAAAACAAAGCAGATTGTATATTCTCCTTTTCAACCATCTTTAAAAAATATGTAATATTTAGTAGAGATGCAGGATAGAAAAGAGAAGGTAGTTAATGCTGACGAATCTAGAGTAAAACAAAAAGTTAGAATTCACTTGAGCTTATTTGTCTATTAATGTTCAAACGTGCCATCCGATGGGAAGCCCCTTGGAAGAAATGCAGCTGCGCTGACCTGCCCTCACCTGATGTAGCCAGTCTTGGGCCTGTGAGTCAGGTGCCACCTGTAGGCCGTGTAGTCCTTCCAGCCAATGTTCCTGGGGTCGTGCCATAAGGTTCGCACCTGAGGGAGAACACAGCACTCTTGAGTGCCATGGGCACCCAGGACCTTAACCACAGCCCTGTAACACCAAGCAGGAAGCAAGAACATGACTCTGAAAGTTCACATTTAAGGCTCATGGTGCTCCATCTCTCTCTGATGTGTTTATCATCCAAATCTCTACTGTGGATTGAAGCCCATGGACAGAGTGTGGCTCAGGGCTGACAGCCCAGGCACCTGACCCTCAGATTTCTGGATTGAAGAGACCAGGCACCTGACCCTCAGATTTCTGGATTGAAGAGACCAGGCACCTGACCCT
>NW_016803657.1:7280722-7289053 GCF_001698545.2 Rhinopithecus bieti | reverse complement strand
GGGAGGGAGGGAGGGAGGAAGGAAGGAAGGAAGGAGAGAAAGAGAGAGAGAAAAAGAAAAAAAAAAGAAACAGGTTTGAGGCAATCCTTGGCCCTGTGACCCTCTGACAGTGGATGCCCAGCGGGGCTCCCCTCTTCATCCCCAGTGGGCTCTTTTACCATGAGATTATTGGAATTGAAAGGATTTAAGATCCAACTTACAAGAGTTCTGAGGGGGTTATGAGGTCCCATTTCATAGACCAAGTCTATAAAATAAAATGGCTTACTGAAATTTCAGAGACTTCAGAGCGGCAGGTGCATGTGCCTGTCAAGCTTATCTAGGCAGACAGTTTCACAGACCATGGAAGGATGGGGGCTTTCAGAAAGACCACACGGCATCCCACCTGCATGATCTTAAAGCACAGTCTGCATCCTCTGTGGGTGCCTCCCCCAGAGCAATGCTGGCACCACCACCGTGACTCAGAGACTCACCTACAGCGATGCCAGGGTCCGAGTTGGCCGTCTGAACCAGCTCCTTGCCTTGATGGCGAATGACCCAGTTGGGATCAATTTGGGTGGTCCCTTTGGGATCCAAGGGGACCATCTGGAAGTTCCTGAAGTCTGTCTCACTGATGGCATTGTTTTCAGGACACACATCATCAATATCTGGGACGTTGTCATTGTCAAAATCATCTTTACAAATATCACCCCGTCCATCACCTATGCACAAAGAACAAGCCAAAAAATGAAAAATAAAAATAACTAAAACACACACACACAAAACAAAGAAGCAAAGTCGGTGGTTTGCCATTTGCTTTTCTATGTCTGAGAAACATGAGTGCATTTTCCCCGAACATCTAAGACTGAGTGCTTTGCAGTGTGTTGTGGATTCATGCTCTGCAACCTCCAAAACATTTGACTTCACTGCTGTGAGGAGCCTCAACTCTTTTCACAACATTTTTGTGATAAATACACAGCAAAGGCCAGCACAGCAAATTCACATAAAGCCATTTCTCACTGTGTTCCAAACTCAATGCTGAGGGTATAAAACCTGAATGGCTGTCAAGTAATATCAACCTGCATTTCCAGCTTTCTTTTTGGATAGTTTTCTGAATGTCTGTTATTACTTTTCTTAGTCATCCCTGCCTTTTATAGTCTATTTGGCATTAAAGCAGAACTCACACTAAAATGGTTTTTCCTAGGGAGACATGGACTTCTGCTGTTTAGGAGGTCCTTGTCAAGTTTTCAACAGGGTTGTGGCATAGTGGGGAGAGGGGATGAGGTGGGCCTGGTGCAAACCGGGGCGGGGGAACACGAATTTGCCACATGTGTCCAGTCAGTCTACGGCAATGACGATAACCTGACAGGCAGATAGCAACATACTGAATTAGCTATCACACGGCCTGCTGTTTTAGAATGAGGAAAGGTAAGTTGGATTGAATATCTCATCATATTCTTCAACTAGTTTCTGTTCTGTTCAAGAACATACTCCACCTATCGTGTGGCAGGCACGTAGTTGCTATCTGGCATTCTGAAAGGCTGAAATGCTGCTTTCCCTGTCAGCTTCTCTCCATCCCAGGCCCTCTCTGTGGAAAGGCTGCCTGGGCAAGCCCCTGCCCATCAGAGCACGGAGTCCAGATGAGGCTTCCTGTGCTCACTCCATCCCTTCATGCTGCTCAGGGAGAACCCGGGAGCTGCCCTTCTGATCCCAGCATCTCCCACGTACTTCTGAGTCATGCTGTCTCAGATGCCCCTCAAGTCCTTATCTCCATCTGTCAAGGACACGGCTTCCAAAGAGAGCCTGTGTCAGCCAGACCCCAACTCCTAGTGAGGACCACTTTCTCACAGCCACCCAGGAATCCCCAGAGCACAGCCGTGCCCTTGTTTATTACTCAGGGACTCTGACTTAGACGACTGCAGCCCATCCAGCTCCTTCCTTGGCCCCCCACCCCCGGTGCCTATGGGCCACCTATTTATGCTTATCCCTGAGCAAAGCAGCTCTTCCTCTCACCTTCACACTCATGCCACTTCTGTTTGTTTTGCTCTTTAAAAAATGCTCTTTAAAAAAATCCTCCCTGTCCCCTGCCTGGCCCCATACGCCAAATCTCCAATTCATCCTATGTGTATAACTGGCTTTGTTTCCAGGAGATCATCAACAATCCAGCAGTGACATGGGGGCAGGGATTTCTCCTCCCCCAACGCGCACACACACGTGAGGCAGCACACCTGTTGAAGGGCACACACGCAGCCAAGAACGTGCTGAGTGTCAGGGCAGAGGAAACTCATATTGCGTGGAACCATAGCTTTAAGAGGCCCAAAGTAACTGCCCTTTTTCCAGCAGCAGATTTAAGCTGATCTCTGCGCATACATGTCTCTGCCCTGGTGGGTTGCTCAGAAGCCGTTTTCCTCCATGCCCGATGAGCTGGGAGAGCACCCACCGTCCAAGTCCTCCTGGTCTGGGTTGAACACAAGCCGGCAGTTGTCCCTGTCATCGGGGACGCCATCGTTGTCATCATCGGGGTCGCAGGCGTCACCGTGGCCGTCGTTGTCGTGGTCGGCCTGGTTGGCATTGGAGATGTAGGGGCAGTTGTCCTGGTTGTTCTGGTGGCCGTCGCCATCTATGTCCTCGTTGTTGTCGCACTGGTCCCCGACGAGGTCGTTGTCCATGTCGGTCTAGGGGATGGGGTGTGAGGGAAACAGCAGAGAAGCGCCAATTTGAGGAGGTGGAGAGGAACCAGCAGGACGCAAGCCTGAGAGCCGCCTCCTCGTCCTGCAGCACAAGCCCCGGGTCATGCAAGGGCGGCTGGTCTAAGGTCACACCGACCCTGACGTCAGGACCAGCACTGGGGCCAGGACCCTCGGTCCAGGAATCTCTCCACCCTCTGCCACCTCTCCACAGTAATTCACTTCACTAAAGGAAGATGTTGTGCTTCTTCACTGGAAAAGCATGAACTACCAAGTAATTATGTCTTTTTTTTACACCACTTGCTCTAATATGTCCTGTGGGCTGCATCAAGATGACTGTCTTCCCTTGTCTCTTTCAAACGCACACCTGGGAATAAAGCCAATTCCTAGCTGGCATCAGGAAAATGGGGAGAGAATTCTGTGAAGATGCAACCTCGCTCCAGCTGATGAGGTGAAGGCATTTATTCATTTGGCCTGTGGCCACTGAGATACAAGAATTGTGCTGCGATTTGAGTGGAGTAAATGTTTTCGATTGAAATCATTGAAAACTCCATGTTATCCTGTCTTGGCGGAGCTCATGGAAGACTGCCAAGGCCTCGTGGAGGGGACTGATGAGGACCTGAGACTCGCCTGTCCACGGCTGCCCTCACCTGGACGGGGTTGTACACCACGGGGCAGTTGTCACAGTGACCCCCTAAACTGTCACCGTCCACGTCCCTCTGATGAGGACCCCCAACCCCGCCAACCTCGCCTGTCCACGGCTGCCCTCACCTGGTCGGGGTTGTGCACCAGGGGGCAGTTGTCACAGTGATGTCCCACACCGTCACCGTCCGAGTCCCTCTGATGAGGACTCCCAACCCCGCCTGCCCACAGCTGCTCTCACCTGGTCGGGGTTGTGCACTGGGGGCACTTGTCACAGTGACCCCCCACACCGTCACCGTCCGAGTCCCTCTGATGAGGACTCCCAACCCCGCCTGCCCGCAGCTGCTCTCACCTGGTCAGGGTTGTGCACCAGGGGGCAGTTGTCACAGTGATCCCCCACACCGTCACCGTCTGTGTCCCTCTGGTCAGTGTTGTAGACGTAGGGACAATTGTCTCGTTCATTGAAGACATCTGTTGGTGTTCAAAGTGGGAAAAAAACAAAAACAAACCAGAAGGACAGGTGAGTTTAGGAGAAGCTCACTGGGTTCCCATCACGTGAAATTGCTTACAGCCACACTTTTATTTAATGATAATAAAAAGAAGCCTAAGAATATAGTAAAATATAAAGACTATTAGATTTTAGAAGAACATACGACATATTTCATTACAACTCAAATTCCTTTCATTTGAAATAGAACCAACTTTTGGAGATTTCTGGGCAATGTTGCAGGAGGGGCAGTTGAAAGTGCTGTCGCCGTGTAAATCTGAGCTTGCTAAATTGCTTGTTTGTCCCTAATACCCACTCAGAAAGTACGCGTTGAGTTCCTAGGAGCTTATCATCCATGCACGTGAGTAGGAAAAAACAATGGCAGAGAGTGGCAGGATTTTTCGATGTCATATCTTATTTTAAGAAATCTGAAAATGATGAGTTGCATTGATACTGAAGTTATAAAAATATAAACTAGCACTGAACTAAACAATCCCATCAGCGACAGTGTCACAAATGACAGAGCAAAACGTGACACGGTAGTGAGTCCACAGGAAGAGCCAGAACTGAGCTGAGACGCTCGCCTTGCTTTGGTCAGGTGAGGTCTGGAGAAGGGAAGTAAGGAGCCCCTAAAAAATAAAAACAGAAGGGACTGGGAGCTTGGGATCTGCATCCAGCACATCACAGACGCCACCCCGGATGACAGCCGAGGAGCCCCCTGGCCACCACGAGCCCTTAGACAGCAACCCACCACATTCCCGAGACCGAGAAGAGGGTGGAGGCAGAAATCAGGGGAAAAGATTAGATTGAGAAACCCGCCGTGAGACCAAACAGCAGGTTGGGGTGGCTCAGAAGGGGTGTGGCTGGCGCCGGGCTGGGAAGAGGACCCCATGAGGGAGGCCCAGTGTGGAGGAGCTGGGGCCGAGCTTCAGCGTGGACGTGAGCCTGCCCCGAGCTCTTGCTGATTTTACAGAAGTGCTTGCCTGGTCTCCAGGCACCCCGAGAGAAGGAGCAGCCATGCGGTGACAGTGGCACTGGGTTGCAGAGCTCGCTTACCGAGACCAGCAAGCTCTCCAGGTAAAGTATCCACCGGGAGCAGTGGCAGAGGTAGCCACAATACACCCACGTTATTCTAACTGAGCCCTGTGGGAGGAGCTTTCCAATACACATTTAGAAATAAGGGCGCAGAGGCAGATGTCCCAGGATGGGGGCACAGGAGAGACCCACGGCTCCTGGAAGCTCAGTTTGATGAAAACATGTAATGGCTTCTTGGAATTTTTGAATGAAGGGTGAACTTTAGAAAAGATGCCATGAAGAAGCATGAGGCCCAGGACTGCGAGGCTTGGGTCAGAGACAGGAAACCAAATGCATAGCTTTCTCTAGGGCGGTCCTGTGGCCGGTGTCCCCGACCCTCAGGAAAAGGCAAGGCAGAATAAGCATGGGCCCCTATGGGAATAACTGAACGAATCATTTAATCTTATAGTAGTATAAAAATGAGAGGAGCTTATCAAAATTCAGAATAAAACACGAAGCTTGCAAATTCTTCCAATTGTGACCCTTAAAACGCATGCATTGGGCCGGGCGCGGTGGCTCATGCCTGTAATCCCAGCATTTTGGGAGGCCGAGGCAGGCAGATCACTTGAGGTCAGGAGTCTGAGACCAGCCTGGCCAGCATGGTGAAACCCCGTCTCTCCTAAAAATACCAAATTAGTTGGGTGTGGTGGTGCGTGCCTGTGATCCCAGCTACTCAGGAGGCTGAAGCAGGAGAATCGCTTGAACCCAGAAGGTGGAGATCGCAGTGAGCCAAGATGGTGCCATTGCATTCCAGCCTGGGCAGCAAGAGTGAAACTCTATCTCAAAAAACAAACAAACAAACAAAAAAACTGCATGCGTCGGAAGGAGCAGAAGCACTCACCATCCCCGTCAATGTCCACGGAGCAGGCATCACCCTCTCCGTTGTTGTCTGTGTCGATCTGGGCGGGGTTGTGCACGTAAGGACAGTTGTCACAGCGGTCCCCAACCTCATCCTTGTCGTAGTCAGCCTGGCGGGGATTGAAGAGGAGCTGGCAGTTGTCCTGGAAAAACAAGAAAGGGAAGACTTCAACGAAGATCATAGGAATGTGGGTCAAGCCGTTTAGCGCTTGTAAGTTATGTACTCAAAATTGATGAAAATCAATACAGAAATCAAACAAACACAAAAGCCAGTTAGGGCTGGACGGTGGCTCACACCTGTAATCCCAGCACTCCAAAAAGTCAGTTAGGGCCGGGCGCGGGGGCTCACACCCTTAATCCCAGCACTATGGGAAGCTGAGGCGGGCAGGTCACCTGAGGTCAGGAGTTCGAGACCAGGGCCGGGCTCAGTGGCTCAAGCCTTTAATCCCAGCACTTCAAAAAGCCAGTTAGGGCCAGGCGTGGTAGCTCACACCTTTAATCCCAACACTTTGGGAGGCTGAGGCAGGTGGATCACCTGAGATCAGTAGTTCGAGACCAGCCTGGCCAACATGGTGAAACCCCATCTCTACTAAAATTACAAAAATTAGCTGGGCATGTGGTGTGCGCCTGTAATCCCAGTTACTCTGGAGATGAGGCAGGAGAATCGCTTAAACTCAGAAGATGGAGATTGCAGTGAACCAAAATCATGCCATTGTACTCCAGCCTGGGTGACAAAATTGAAACTCCGTCAAAAAAAAAAAAAAAAGCCAGTTAGCCCTCGCCAAACACTTTTTCAATATAAAATCATTTTATCATTTATGCATCTGTCTTCTGTTGAAATTTCGGAGATTGCTAAGGCAAAAATGGTATAACATACACTTCATGGTGTGGAGAGATGTAAATATCAAATGACTGGATTAGTGAGTCAATGTCTCCATCAAAGTCAGATGTAAGAAAGCAGTGAGTAAAAACGTAATCTATTCTTGCTAGAGCTGTTTTGTGTACAAATACGTTAAACCATTTGTGTTTGCAGCAATTTTCTCAGAAAAATGATAATATTTTAAAGGTTGCCATAAAGGCAAGTCTATCACTCATGGTGGTGTCAGCCTTGCCCATCATTGGCTCCTCAGCAGAAGGAGAGGAGGTCTTCTATTTTTGTACAGTTAAAATAGATAAAATTATTCAAAACATTTCCGGCAGCACACTCTGGGCAGTCCCATGCACTGAGGTAATCCACTTTTGCAAATGACTGACTTTACAGTGACCTTTGGGAACTGCTTATGCACAAACGCTTGCAAGACAATGGTAGTTACGTTGACAAGGGCTGTTTGGTATAAAGCGGCCTCCTGCGGACCTCACTGCTCCTGGAACCCAGGGCAGGTGCGCGGCACGAGCCGCTCCTACCTTCTCATCGGTCACACCATCATTGTCGTCGTCGTCATCACAGGCATCGCCAATCCCGTCCTTGTCAAAGTCTTCCTGCCCAGAATTCGGCAGATGGGGGCAGTTATCCTACAATTAGAGAAGGAAGAACACTTGGAAAAAACATTTAGGAAAGCGCCTCTTTCAGGAATGGAGGTGAAATGAAACCAGCATGGCTCTGAGGAAGGAAGCGTCCCCCGTCTGTCCTCAATCTCAAGTGGGAGCTCAGAGAGGAGCCAGGAGGCCAGAGGCGCGTGGATTTCTTCTCAGCTCCTGCCCTGGAAATGATGTCACCATTACTCATGAGGGAGACAAAAGAAACTAGTGTTTGGAGCCCAGGATCCCAGTGAGGTTGCCAAACAACTGCAGAAACAAGAAGAGAATGACAAGGTATTGCTCTGAGAGAACATGGGGGAGAAAAGAGGCTTTAGTGGTCCTTTCCTTCCCACAGGCTTCAGCTCATAAATCAAAATGCCAAAGCTTATAAACGTTTAACCCTCACCAGCCGAAAGATCTCAAAGAAAAGAGTCTTTCAAATATGTATGTGATGTGTTCAGAAACCAGGGCTGAGAACTTGAAATTATCTGCTAACTCAGCTCTTCACGATGAGTGGGTAATGCGTGTAATAGGGCAAAAAACTCATTTCATTTCAGTCCAATTATACCATCATTTAAAGCTGAGCTGTATAGACACCAACAACTCGAGGGAACTGGAAATCCAGGAAAAGGTAGAGCGTAGAGCAACTGTTTCAGTTTCCTGAACACGTGTACAAGAGCTCCAAGGGGTGTCTCCTCCCCGTGGCTCAAAGTGCATCACTCATGGAATCAGAAGACAGAACCTGGAGTCATGTCCTGGAGCCCAGAGTTTCAGCCCTCACAGATCAAGAAAGGACAGCACGTTGCTTGTCGTGGAGGTCACGGATCCCAGATGGGGGCCCCTGGCAATGGGGAGGATCCAGCACCTGTGTGTCGGGTGAATATGGGAATAGGCACAGGGGTCCCTTGCCAAGTCTCTCTTTTAAATTATTTTGTGTGTGTGAGTGTGTGTGTGTGTGTGTGTATATATATATCTATTTTTGTGCAGTTAAAATAGATAAAATTATTCAAAACATTTCTGGCAGCACACTCTGGGCAGTCCCATATGTATATATATATATATATATATATATATATATATATATATACA
>NW_016803657.1:7225851-7278366 GCF_001698545.2 Rhinopithecus bieti | reverse complement strand
CACACACACACACACACACACACACATACAATTTTGTAAATTATGTACCATTTTCAAAATTATTAAATTTCCATCTAAAATTCCACGACAATGGAAAGAATCATCAGGAGGTCTTCCAGCAGCATGGTCTCAGCTGCAGCTGACCTTCTGAAATCAGGGGCTTCAGGAAGGGTAGGCTGGGTAGCCAAGGGGTGTAACATAGGTTGGGATCAGTGCCTCATTGATTTTAAAACATATTCATATTTTGTTTCAGTCAGTATTTGCCATCTTTAGTCAAGAGGGACTGAAAGAAAAAATTAACACAAAATTCACAAGCATGATTAAATATTAAATAAAAATGAATATAGTTATATTTTCAAGTGATATTTTGTGTCAGTTTGTGGCATTTCCATGTCTGACTTTCTTAAGGCATAAAACTGCACTAACACATTTTGGGGCACCCTGTGCGGTGGACTGAGTGGTGGTTCCCACAGGGGATGTCCACGTCCTGGTGTCTGGAGCCCGGGTATGTCACCTGATATGGCTGAAGTGAATTTCATCTTATATGGTAACAAGTGCAATTAGGTTAAGGACCTTGAACAGAGAGGCTCATCCTAGATTATCTGGGTGGGCCCTAAACACAGCCACAGGTGTTCTTATCAGAGAGAGGCAGAGAAAGCTTCGGGAGAGAAAGGCACTGGAGAAAGTGGTATGAAGACAGACCAGAGGTCAGGGTGATGCAGCCACCAGCCCCAGAAGCCCAGCAACGGCTGAGCCAGAGAAGCGGGGAGAAGCAGAGGGAGCATAGCCCCGCTAGCACCATGACGTGTTTCTGGCCTCCAGAGCTGTGAGGTAGCAGATTTTTGTTGTTCTGAGCTTCCTGGACCATGGTGTTCGCTCCTGTGGCCACAGGAAAGCGGTCCAGCCTGTGACAGGCCCCGAAGGAGCTCCTTCTCCCAGCCAGCTGAGCTGCTCCTTATATCGCAACACACCTGGGCTTTGGGAAGAAAACCATGTCCTAACTCTTTCCAAGTGACAAAGCCTGGCCAGACCTGCCTGAGACACAGTGGCCTCGGCACAGCCTGGAGCTGAGCGTGGAGCCGGCGGCGTCCTCCCTCTACTCACACTTTCAGGTAATGCGATGCACACAGTTGCAAATATGGGCCGAGGCACCTGCTGTTCTCTGGTGCCCAGCAGCGGGCGGCGCCAGAGTGTGGCTGTGTCTACTAAGGACCCCCAGAAAGGGGACCCGGGGGACGCATTTAACCTGGTCATCAGGCAAGAGGCCTTAGAGACGCTCCCTCCAAATTCGCCGTGCTTCGAAATTCGCTGTGCTCCCCCCCTCGACAAAATGTCCCTGGCACCAGGAGGAGGGCTGACCGCCGTGGCCTGGGTGCCCTGTGAGCCCCACGCCTCACCTTGATGCAGTGGTAGGTGGCGTTGGTGGCGCAGACCAGGTTGAGGTTGGGCCAGCCGTCCAGGTCCGAGTCCTCCCCGCAGATGAGCCCGTCGCCCGCGTAGCCTGTCTGGCACTCGCACTTGTACATGGGGTCGCTGAAGTGGCCCAGGTAGATGCACTCCGCGTGCCTGTGGCAGTTGTGTGTCTTGTCCTTGCACGGATTTTCGGGCTCACACACCTAAGGGGAGAAGGGTTGCGTGGTTAGTGACAGGCAGGACACTAACGCTAACGCTCTGGAGGCGTCGAGGCAGGGCGCTGGGCACCACGGCCCCCAGCAGGCCCCGTCCCAAGCAGACCCAAGTCCTGAAGTGGGAAGGGCTTTCTGGACATGCACTTGAGGTGCTGTTCGTTCCTGAGGCTCTGTGAGTGACTCAGCCATCGTTTCTGAGCCTCAGCTGCAGCTCACCAAGGGATGCCGCTGATAGCTGAGAGGTTGTGGCCTGACCTTCACTCCGCCCTTCCCCCCCGCGCTGAGAGGAGCGGCCAAGGCCAAGCTGTGTCGGTGCTCAGCTTCCCCGGGCCAGCCCCTCCCATGTCTCTTCTGGGCCACACCACCCCTTCCTCTCCTTTCTCCTGCTTCTTTTCCGAACTCATGTGATTTTTCCAAAGCCTCTCACAACACACAAGGAAGGCCGGCCTTGCGTACTTGCTTTTCCGTCTTGGCTGCCTCCAGGCCGACCCCGACGGGCTGGCTCCCTCTGTATCGGGGTGGGCAGGGCAGGCAGTGGAAGCCGGGCTGAGTGTTGACACAGCGAGGCACCTTGCTGGTGGAGAAGCAGATGTCGGAGACCAGAGCACACTGCGGGGACAAGCAGACGTGAGAGGCCGCTCCCGACCTCCAGGGCGCCCACAGCCCAGGGCGGGGTCACCCACCTCGTCCAGGTCCTCACAGTGGGTGCCGTTACCCAAGAAGCCCACAGGGCAGGAGCCGCATGACCAGGACCCATCGGGGAAGCTGCTGCACTGGGCTCCCGGGAAGCAGGGGTTGGATAAACAGCCATCTGGGTGGGAGAAGGTGCAGCCGAGTTAACCACGCACCCTGCGCAGCACAGAGGGAAGCCCGCCCTGTGTGCCGTCAAACACTCTGGATATCCTTGTCATCAAATTGTGTAATCAGGCGTCATTTCCAAGAATGCATTGCTCAGGTGGGCACAGTGCAGTGGGTTACAGAAGCACACGCACACTATGACTACACGCCACGGGCCACACCACACATCTACCCACACGCCACCTTCCACACCGCACCGCGACCCACGCACCATGTTCCACGCCACACAACTACCTACACACCATGTTTCACAACACACAGCTACTCACATGTCACGTTTCACACTACACAACTACATATTACATTCCAGACCACACATCTACCCATGTGCCATGTTCCACACTGCACAGCTACCCACATGCCACGTTTCACAACCCACATGCCCCGCTCCGGATCATATCACAGTTTACATGCCATGTTTCACACCACATAACTATCCACATGCCACATTCCACACTGAACAACCTACGTGCCATGTTCCAGACCATAGAACTACCTACATACCACATTCCAGACCACACAACTACCCACGTGCCATGTTCTACACTGAACAACTACCTAGATGCCACATCCCAGACCACACAACTATCCATGTGCCACATTCCATACCATGCAACTACCCACACACCATGTTCCATACCACATAACTATCTACATGCTATGTTCCCAGCCACACAACTACCCAAATGCCACAGTCTACACCACACAACTACCCACATTCCACAGGCCACACAACACAACTACCCACACACCACATTCCATGCCACACAACTACCCACACACCACATACCACACCACACAACTACCCAAATGCCACAGTCTACACCACGTAACTACCCACATTCCACAGGCCATGCCACACAATTACCCACACACCACATTCCACACCACACAACTACCCACATTCCACAGGCCACACCGCACAACTACCCACATTCCACAGGCCACACCGCACAACTACCCACACACCGCATTCCACGCCACACAACTACCCACATTCCACAGGCCACGCCACATGGCATCTTTTCTGCTTTTACATTAGAAATACAGGAGGACTGAAATACAGATGTTAAAAGCAGTTGTCTTCACATGTGCAACTAAAATGGATTTTTCTTTTCTGTGTTTTTCATCTAGTTTCCCAAAGTGTTTGCGCTTGTCATCAGAACGGAAGCCGGTTTCAGTGCCCCCGCTGCCACCCCTCACTCACCCACGGGGCAGCTCCTCTTGTTGCACATCTGGCGTTCCTGCACATCCCCCACGCAGGCCTTCCCTCCGTACTGAGGCTCAGGGCTGTTGCAGACCCGGGTGCGCTCCCGGATCCCACCGGCACAGGTGACAGTGCAGGCCGACCACGGGGACCAGGGGCTCCAGCGGCCATCGACTGCAGGGAAAACCAACAGGGGGAGCTCAGAGCAAGGCCCGGGGTGGAGAACGTGAGCTGGCTGAATGAGAGGGAAGAGCAGGTGGGACGTGGTGTTCCCTATACAGCCTCACAAACTGGTTTCTCCCCAGGTTGGCTGACTACAGGTCAGAGCGTGATCGTACCACTAAACCTGCTGCAACGGTGTATTCCAGGAGTGGTGCAGATGACAGCGTTTCCAGTGGTTTTGCTGCAATCTCTTGGCCTCCAGAAGACAAATCATACCACCTCCTCTTTTTAATAAAAGAATTTTTTTAATAGAGAGGGTCTTGCTATGTTGCCCAGGCTGCTCTCAAACTCCTGGCCTCAAGCAATCCTCCTGCCTCAGCCTCCCACGGTGCTGGGATTACAGGCATGAGCCACTGTGCCCGGCCCCACACCACCATTTACAATGAGAAGCTCAGAACTCCTCGCCAAGGTGTCCCTCTGTCATGGAGGGTGACCTCAACTCGGAAGCCTGGTGTGACACCGAATGTCCTCATAGGCAGTATCCATGAGGCATGAGCACTGCTGAAAGCAATCTCCGCACACCCTCTTTTTCTCAGCATGTCCATGCACTTCCTGAGCCAGGTCTCCCTGGGGAAGTCCTTGATGCTTTGGCCCAAGTGCTCTATAACTCCCACCCTAGTCTGCACAGACGCAGGGAAAGACTATTTCAGAGAGACACAGTTCTGTGCATCTGCGGTATCCTCTGTCCACACTCACTCCCATCCACACTCCTTACCTGTCCACACTCACTCCCCATCCACACTCTCTCTCCCATCCACACTCACTTCCATCCACACTCCCTCCCCATCCACACTCACTCACTCTCCATCCACACTCCCTCCCCGTCCACACTCCCTCCCCATCCACTCTCCCTCCCCGTCCACACTCACTTCCCTGTCCACACTCACTCACTTCCATCCACACTCACTCCCATGACAGAGCTGCAGTGCTGGCTCATTCTTCTTTTAATTACAGTCTCTCCTGAACCGGGATGAAACGGGACTATCTCAGACGAGGTTGGCGCTGAGCACAGGTGAGCAGAATTAACCACAAAGGATGGGTCCTGTACTGAGCCAGGCCTGGGATGGCAGCCCCCTTTGCTGCTCAGCTGGGCTGGGCTGGAACAAACCCTGGCACCCCGGATCACTGTGAGCCGCCTGTGAACCCACCTACCCAGGGCCCCACCTTCACCGCACTTACTTGGGCATGGGGCACCCTGGCAGGCTTTGGTCTCCCGGCCACTCCCTTTGCAATTCTTGCCCCCCATCTGGGGCACTGGGGAGTTGCAGAGACGGATGCGTGTGATGTTGCCGACTCCACAGGTCACAGAGCATGAAGACCAGGGTGACCAGTGGCTCCAGCCGCCGTCCTGCCGGACTAACACAAGAAGCACAGAGAGATCAGGCTGTGCTGCCTTGAGGGGCGTTTGCCTATAAACCATGTGCCTTATTAACCTAGTAGCACCTCACAGCTGCTGAGGAGAGGGAAGGAGAACCCTTCCCATCAGCCGGGAGGAAAAGCCTCGCCTGGCCAGAATCCTTGCAAAGGCCCAGCGCCTCCTGAGGGCAGCTGTGTCCCTTGCAAAGGTCTCAAAGGCTAAAGGAAGCCTGGCCCCACCCCCACAGGCATGCGGGTGTCACATGCCCGACACTCACTGCGGGTGTCACACTTGCTCAGGCTGCAAGCCCGTGTCTGGATGGAGGGCCCCAAGCAGGTGTTGCTGGTGACGTCACAGGACCGGCCTCTCTGCTGCGTCCCAGAGCCACACGTCACCGAGCACTCGGTCCACTCTGCCCATGGAGACCAGCCCTCCTCACCATCCACCGCTGCCAGAGGAAGCAAACAGAGTGGAATCAGGCCCTGCCTCACAGACGTGCCACAGAACAGAACAGGCACAGGGCAGCTGGCACGGGGCTGCAGTTCATGCATCCAGGAGTCTGAGGAGCCACTGCCTGGCTGGGGCAGGTGGACGTCCCGGTGGCTGGGCTGTGGCTCTGTGGGACTCAAGTCTGTGACCAGCACAGGACTTCAGGGGCTGCCTTTCAAGGGAAGAACAGAAACGCATTTCTGGGTCTACTGTTGGGTGCTGTGGGGAGCTAAATCCATGTGTGTCCAGGAAGGTCTTCTAATCGATTTTATAAAACAGCTTGCCAAAGACAGTGCTGAATCTTTTCTACCTGAGGTTTCATTAAAGTTATAAAGACTTAATGTATCTCCATTTAACCTCTGTTCACTGATTTACATAATGTAGTGAAACATTTCAATTATTGGTGAAAATTACAGGTCACTTATTTCCAAGTAAACTGAAACAAGCTAATAAAAAGGAGATTCCCTGTAAAGAAATTCCTCGTGGGTAATCACAGCCCCCAAATGGAAGGAAAGAGCAACCTGGTGCAAGAAATCATTCCTGTAAGGAGAGAAACCCAATGAATGTGCCGTGACTCAGTGTTCCAGAAAGCAGGGAAAGAAAAGAAAAGAAAAATGGTCAAGGCGATCTTTTCCTGGTTATGATGCTCTTGGTAACATAAAATATCTCCTTCTAGTCTAATGTGAGCCATTTAATTATCAGGATTATATTTTTATGCTGTGCCAGGAGCAATCTGGCTTTGTGAATACCTAAGAGGCACTTTTACGCGTACTGAATTGTTGATTTTCATTATAAGACTAACCGTATAAGGGATACATTTTCTGCATTTTACAGGCAATAAATCTGAAACTCAGAAGTATCCCATTGTATTCGAAATCACAGAGTGGCAGAGCGTGAGCTCTGAGTCCCTTCATTCTCTGTCCACATCACAGTTAAGGTGTCCTGAGGATGACACAGCTCTGGGGCCACGGGGACATTCTGGGAATGTTTGGGGGATGGTGACTAGTTTAGTTTGGGAGAAGTGTTGCCTGGTCTTAGTGCAGCAGCAACTTGGGGTGTGGACCTGAAGCACCTTGCCCGGATGGCAAGGCACTGGGGAGCCATGGATGGCTCAGGAGCTCTGGGTGGAGTCAGCAGAGCCAGCTTGGGAAGGGAACTCGGGGCAGGGGTGGGAGGCAGCACAGAGACCCGAGGGCAGTCTCTGAAGGTGCACTGAGTTTCCAGGGTGGCCCGGGACCCCCAGGGTGGCCACGCGTGGTTCCTCTCCATCTCAGGTTCTGTTCCTTGGAACGTATTTCTATCACTTAGAACACATTCCTCAGGTAACAGTCTTTGGTTTTTGTTTGTCTGATTTCCTATGGTTCTTATCCAGGAGTGTGTGTACAGTGATTGCTCGCTGCCATAACAGTCACAGATCTACATGTGTCCTCTGACTCAGCTGGGGCTCCATCGAGGCCTGTTCTGGACTCACCTGCATGACCCCTGGGCTCAGCTTCCTCGTCTGAGAAGCATCAGGACAGGCCTTCCCATCCCCACGTTCCCAGGGCTTCCACACTCCTTTCTGGCCACGAGTCAGTCCTCAGTGGACGACCAGTGGCCTAGGGTGGGCCCCTGATTCCCTCACCTGTCCTCATGGGGCTGAACCTCACTCTTCTCCGCCAAAACCAACCAATGAACAAATAAACAAACAAGCATGGACTTCCTAAAAATGCAGGATGCGCTCGCCGGCTGGCGATACTCACAGTGGAGGCAGGAGGGGCAGCATTCGCCTTCCACGAAGGACGGGCTGGCGCAGGTCGCGGGCGGGCAGGTGATTTGGTGGCAAATGGTTTTAAATTTCTACAAGTGAAGAAAGGCATGCATGAAACACTCATTTAAAAGCAGGGGACATTGGTACAAGGGCTGAGACTAGAAGGAGTCGACAGAATGGCTGAATGTTTTCCATCCTACGGACCGTATGTTACAAACAGAGATGTGAAAATAAGGGCATCTTTTTCTCCCATTAGTGCTCAGAGCCTAACAAGAACAGGGCCCCCAGATGGCTCTCTGCATCCATTCCGTTCCTTTCTCCCTTCACGGAGCAGCAAGGAAGCAACAGAGAGCTCCACGCTTCCTGGAAGGAGGGACGAAAAGGCAGCAGGAACTCCCGTTATCTAAGGTAACTCTGAGGCCACTGTTAGCAGAAATAGAGTGACACTAAAAGCTAAATTGTCTGTCTATAAGACTTCAGGCAGTGGCTGGTATTTCCCCCAAACGTTTCTGTTGAGCCTCAGGCTGTGTCAGAACTGAATGGAATTAAATGCGGAGTCTAGGACCATGTCTGGCTTCTCTGTTCCTCCTGTTTCTAACCCACTGGTGACGCTGGCCAGGTCGCTCCCCCTCTCTGGGCTCTGGTTCTTTATGTGCAAACAAAGAGGTTGATTCGAGTCATGAATATGGTTCCTGGCCCGTCTGTGGTTCTTGCACTCAGATTTCCTCACGTAGCTGAACAGGTTTTACACATCCGCACTGAACGCTGGCATTTCCAGGCAGTCAGGCTCTGCTAAGTGTCCAGTGGTGGCCTCCTCCCCCGAGAGCTGAGTTCTGGGGCCTCACCTTGCAGGTACACGTGGTACAGCTGTCCACCACCCACGTCTCATTTTCTGCAAAGAACCGGCCATCCTGCCAGCAAGCTGACATGTTCCTTGTCTTAGGAGGGCCACCAATGAGCTCCCAGAGAAACTGGTTATCGTTCGACTGGAAAATCAAGTGAAACATTTAAGTATAGACAAGAAAACAACATATTTAGTCATCATGCTTGTGGATGAAAAACAAAGTTCCTCCTTCATTAAAAAGCTCTAAAGTCAAGTAGGACTTGACTTATCCCTGGGAGGAAGTTCCAGAAGCTGCCCTCTATCCTCATGGAGCTTTCTGAGCCAGTGTCACAGCTTGTCACTGCCTGGGCTTCTGCGGCGACCTATCCACCTGCCTTCCAGGGGAGTGGAAACTGCGCGGCTCACATCACACCTGGGTTAGTGCAGAGCAACGCTGGGGCTCCTTCAAATGGGAACCCAAGGTGGGACTGGGGGTGGGAACAAGGTCCCCAGGCAGTAGCCATAAGGACAGGCAGGGATACAGCCAACCTCCTGCCCTCGCCACCCTCCCTGCCCCAGGCTCCTGCCCTCGCAGCCCTCCTAGCCCCGGGTTCCATCTCCTGGCATCATTTACTTCGCGTCCTCTGGGTACAAGTGACAGTCGGCATCACTGCGCCCTGGTTAGCCATGTGGACATCGTGGGGCACCGTGGCCCAGAGCACCTCATTGTGTTCAGTCCCTTCCTCTAAACTGCGAGCTGCCCGTCCTGAGCCCCGCAGGCATCTCTCACTCTTCCTGGCCAAGCTGTGCTGCTAAAATGCATTTCACTCCTGCCAGCCTCACGGGGACTTCCCATCCTGCTTCTTCAGCTACTCCAACATGTAGTCCTTTAAATAAAAGTATTTTCCTCTGCAGGTGCGTGTGTGTGTGTATACACTCGTACCTACAGATTTACTGAGGAGATAAATTTCCCCAAATTAAGAATTTACTTTGGAGACTGTGCCCAGGACTGTTTTCCTTGGGAATACTTCCCTAGATCTACCCAACTTCCCTCTAACAACACTGAATATTGAGCAAGGGTCCCGGCAGACGCCTCCCCTGAGAACTGTGGGTTTTTACATCGAGCACCAGGCACCGCCAGGCCAGGGAGTGTTGAGACCCGCCGAGATGGGCCAGCGGTGGAGCTGCCCGTGCCCTGTGACCCCTGCAGCCCCTCGCGGGCACCCACCACTCTCTTGAGGTTCTCGCTGAGCTGGTTCACGAGGACATGGAGCCCGGAGAGCTCCTGGACCATGTTCCCCAACTCCTCACAGGAGCGTTCGCACACCTCGGGCCTCCTCTCCGAGCTGGGGCCCACGTACTCGGTGGTGACATGCGGACCCAGGCGCAGTGTCTCCGTGTTCTCACTGATGGCGTTGATCTCAGCTGAGGGGAAGCACAGAAGGGCCGTGAGCGTCACGGAGGACGTGGCCAGCAGCAGGGGCCGGAACCACAGGGAGGATGACCTGCTCTGGTTCCCAGAGAGGCCTGGTGCTGGGTGACACCAGGAACAGCAGGGACAGGGGACAGCGGCTGTTTCCCACACTGCCACGCATCACAGACGGAGCAGAGCCGTGGTTAGCTTAGGAGTGGGGAGACACAGCAGTATAGGACAGGCCCACATGGTCCAAACGCAGAAGCAGGAGTGGCCACGCACGTCACTCAGACCCAGGTCCCCTCTTTCCAAAGCTTCCGACCACAAATCTGCTTCTTGAACAACACATCCCCCACAAGTTCTGACGGCTCCTCTAGACTCTTCATCCTTTTTTATTTTCATCCCCAAACACCCTTTCTTACAGCTCCTTGCTCTGCTTTAAAGAAAATTCACTCATCCTCTTGCTGAAACAGCCAGTCCCCTCGAGACTGTGCCTTGCTGGTCCCAGCTTTCCCACCTTCCCACCTTCCCACCTTCCCCCCGCTCCCACCTTCCCACCTTCCCCTGGCTCCCACCTTCCCACCTTCCCCCCACTCCCACCTTCCCACCTTCCCCTGGCTCCCACCTTCCCACCTTCCCACCTTCCCACCTTCCCATCTTCCCACCTTCCCATCTTCCCACCTTCCCCCCGCTCCCACCTTCCCACCTTCCCATCTTCCCACCTTCCCACCGCTCCCACCTTCCCACCTTCCCCCCGCTCCCACCTTCCCACCTTCCCACCACTCCCACCTTCCCACCGCTCCCACCTTCCCACCTTCCCACCGCTCCCTCTGAAACCCTATATCGTGGGACCTGGATGGGTATGGCATGTAATTTACAAATTGACCCAAGGCAAGTTGGGGACGGAGGCAGGTCCCGTCCTCAGGTTCAGTGGGGCCTGCATGGACGCAGTCGGGGCCCAGGCTCTACGCCGGAGCTCACCTCACCCCCATCTAGGACTCTGCTCCCTCTTAGGGGTGAGGATCCCGTCTTTGAAATGCCTGACTTCTCTCGGACAGTCCATTATTGAGGAATGACTTACACATTTTACAGCACTGTCAGGCATTCCGTGATCGAGTTTTTATCACTTGGTTATAAACTGTGCTGCAATTCGCATTAAGCTCAGAGGCTTCCCCTCAGTTCATCATGCCCATAACCATGTACAATCAGGTCAATATCAGTGTATTGACAGAGAGAGAGAAACCACCCTGAGTGGATTTTACCCAGCACACCGATCTTTAGCTAACCTAGGGTATTTGCTTTTCATTCTTTTAAAAGTTAAACAAAAGACCACATATATCTTTGCTTCTGCTCCGGCTCTGACAGGAATGTAGTTTTACTTGGTAGTAAAACCTTCCAACTAGCTTGCATTTCTCCAGGCTTCTGCCAATATTCTCAGTTGTAAAATAATAATGGCTCAGCCTCTTCACAAGGTTACTCTCACTTTTAACAAACAGTGAAGAAGGGAGTGTCATTGCCAAGCACCATTCCATGAAGTAGGTGTTTCTATAAAGGCCCATTTTCCTCAAGTCTGACACAACCAGTGAAGAAGAAGTCTTCGTTGGCAAAGATCTCCAATGGGACATCAGCATCCACCTGGCTTTGAGTAGACTAACTCAGGGTTGATGGCCACATATGGTAGGTAGATATAGGTATATAGATCCATATTTATTCTACATCTGGAGATAACAGATCTAGATTTCTCTGTAAGTCTGGGTTTTTTTTTTTTTGGAAGATCTCAGAGTTTCTCATAAGTTTTAAAGGTTGGCTTTTAATAGTTCCAGGGATTATTCACTGGTACCTATGAGCCTAGGAAATAACCTGCTGAAGGAGACTGCACCTGCTAGGGTGTATGCTGGTAACACACACACACACACACACCCACACACACACACAAGGTGTTTGCTTACATAGAGTTGTAAGTCGTGTTTGTCATAGTAGGCTAGTTTTACTCACTAACCATTATGACAACTAATTCAACGTGCCATAGACAACCTTTGCGCTAGTTCAACTGAACCCACGTGAAATTAACCCACGTTTGTGTGATTAGGAACACCACGAAGGGTATATTTTCTTTCATACAAATATTTGCATATATGTTTTGTTTATAAAAACAATATTTGCATATAGTAGTGAAAATATTTGCATATAAGTTTTGTTTATAAAATAATAAACATATATTTGCATAATGTTTTGTTCATAAAAACATATTTGCATATATGTTTTGTTTATAAAAACAATATTTTTCTATATTAGTGAAAATACACACACACAGACACACACACCCACATATATACATATAAATATATCAGACTGAAAACATTATTGCAACAAAAAGTACCCAAAAGCCCCACAGCCACCTCCACCCCAGGAGCCCGGGAAGAGCACTGCCTCATGAAGCTGAGGCCCTGGCACTCAGAGTGCTGGAGCCAAGATAACTCCGCCTGTGCTGCAAATTACCCCTCAGGTCACAGGCACAGCGAGGGTCATGGCGGGGTGAAAGTCGGAGCTGGGATGAGGGTTGGTCTTAGAACACCCTTCTCCCCGCACTGATGATCAAATGTCTCCTTGTTCTCTTTCCCCACGGGACATGCACAGCAATCAGAACCTGCAAAGTGTAACTGAGGAGTGGGCTACGCACCCCGGTTCTGAAGTAGGCAGTGGAATCACAGAGTCATTGTGCATCAAAGATACCAAATCCCACATCTTCCTGATGACATAACAATTTACACTTGTCATAATTTGGAAGTGAAATGGCCTGGCCTTCATGCGCACACAGCCACACCGTGTGGCAGACGTGAGCTCCGCTTGGAGGCTGTCAGACCCCGGCAGCAGCCCTGCTGCCTGCTCTCTGGGGAGCTGAACACGGCAGCCACACAGCACCCCCTTGGGCGCCAGACTTCATCTTTGTAAAACGAAGAAAGTGAAAGTACGCATCTCACGTAGTGACTCTGAAGATTAAATGATGTATGGTATTTAATGAACCTGTCATAGCAACCTTCGGAATGAAATGCTCAAGAAAATGTTGGAAAGTATGCTTGGAAATATCATTCACAGTTGTAACTAACAGAAAAGGTGAGATCATCTGTCAATGATTTAAGTAGCATAGATTTCCATCATATGATGGAGATAACAACTATGAACAGTATAAGAAAACTTCTAGGCCGGGAGCAGTGGCTCACGCCTGTAATCCTAGCACTTTGGGAGGCCGAGGTAGGCGGATCACAAGGTCAGGAGATCAAGACCATCCTGGCTAACACTGTGAAATCCCATCTCTACTAAAAATACAAAAAATTAGCCAGGCATGGTGGCGGGTGACCGTAGTTCCAGCTACTCGGGAGGCTGAGGCAGGAGAATGGTGTGAAACCAGAAGGTGGAGCTTGCAATGAGTCGAGATCATCCCACTGCACTCCAGCCTGGGGGACAGAGCAAGACTCCATCTCCAAAAAAAAAAAAAAAAAAAAAGAAAGAAAAACTTCTATAAGTCAAGTTCAACAAATATCTATGACTTTCCTTAGGCAGACGAGCATCACACATTAATATACTAGAAAAGTTGCCTATATTTAAAGTCATATTAAAGTACCAGCTATTTATATTTTGTCTTCTATAATAAAATTGTTTGGATTATTAAAATCTGCTTAAAATTAACTGTTTAATCAATTTATTATTTTCAGATATCAACATGTCTAAGGTGACCAGCTAACTCACTCAAAGACAATAGTGGTAGTTCCAAATATTTTTACTTAAATTTTTACAAGCATGCATGCACACATATATACACACACACACATACATCATGTCACAATAGAAACCCATCCAAGCCAGTAAATAAAATGCATTTTTCAAAACACACCTACCTCCCTGGGCTTGCTGGCAACCCTTCTTGCTTAGAATATCTTCCACTGAGTTTTCAAACACTAGGTGGACATTCTGAAGCAAACCCTGTAAATACATCCAAGCAGAAAAATAGAGCAACAGATAAACATCCAATGTTTGATGCCAAGCTAACTGACATTCTAAAAACACAAGATGCGATCTTCAAGTAGTGAAAGTATTTCCTTCTACGTAGCAGGTTTGCAGTCTCTTTATAATCAGTTTTTCTGTATACAGTACTTTTGAAATTTTGGTTTTGAGCATGACACAAGAAGTGGAAGTGTAATGTAAGAAATCTACCTAGAAGGAAATGTTTCGTAAATGAGTGAAATGGCCCTTGGAGAGCTGTGGCCTGCTGTGTTCTGGGCATGTTCCCATGGACGTTCAAGGCCATTCTTCCCTTGCAAGTCACCATGATTAGCGAGTTTCTGCATCGGACTAAGGAGCTCACAGAAGCCCACTGGTCCACTCAGAGACACAGACCCTGAGCGCCTCTCGCAGCTGAGTTACGGTGGGGCTGGGCCAATCCTATATAGTATGGAATTCCCGGGTACCCATGAGAGATTAACTCAAAAACAAGCTATGCATCTCTAGGCCTTTTACTCAAATTACTGAGTTTAACCATGTACTTATTTCCAAGGCCCTACATGACTGGGAGGGAGCAATGTACTACACCCTATTGTGATTCTAAACACCTGCAGTTTAAGGAAGATTCATTTCCAAACATATTTTAACCAACATGGACATGAAACCATTCCCTCATAAATCAATAGCCCTTTCCCTTGGAAAAGGGCACCTGCTACTTTGCTCTCCCATCATTTCGCTACTAAAGCAAACATTTAGGAGTGGTTTTGGTCGTGATCAAAAGAGTCTGGGATTGCTAGTAACATTGGAATAGGGTTGATTCCCCGATAATCAAACCAGCCCTCAATCACAACTGATGGTTATTAGTGCAGTCAGGAAAGCACAGCTGGGGCAGCCCTCTCTGATTAATCATGACTTAGAAAGGCGTGCGTTGTGTGTGTGTGTGCATTTGTGGGTGGTGTTTGCACATGAAAGGGTGAGTGCATGTGTGAAAGTATGTAAGTGCTGACAACTGCCTGTGGCTCTGCATGCGTTGTGTGTGCATGTGTGCCTGTGTGTGCATGTGTGCCTGTGTGTGTACACATGCGTGGTGGACGTATGTGTATGCATGAGTTCACATGTGGAGTTTGTGTGTGTATACGTGTGTATGAGTGTGTGTGCATGTGTGCTCATGTGTCTGTACATCTGTGGTTCTGTGTGTGCTTCTATATGTGTGTTTATGTGTGTGTGGTGGATGTGAGTGAATGTGAGTGTATGTATGGTGTTTATGTGTGTAAGTGTGTGCATGTGTGTGACTGTGTATGGTGCTTTTGTGCACATGTGTGTATGTGTGTGTTCACATGTGTGTGATGTGTGTGCATTGCATGGCTGTGTGTGGTGTGTGCACATCTATTTTGTCCACATGTCTGTATAAGTGCCTACATATGGTTGTGTGCACATGTGCATGTGTGAGTGTATGTTCACATGTGTGTGTGGTGTGTGTGTGCATGTGTGGCACGTGCACACATCTGTGTGAATGTGAGTGTATGCATGGTGTTTATTTGTGTATGTGCATGTATGCCCATGTAGGGTGTGTGTACGTGTGCATGTGTGTGTTCACATGCATGTCTGTGGTGTGCATGCATGCACATGAGTGTGTGAATGGTGTTTATGTGGGTCTGCATGTGCATGTGTGTGCACATGTACGGTGTTTGTGTGCACACTGGCATGCATATGTGAGGGTGTGTTCACATGCATGTGCATGTGGTGAGGTGTGTGTCTGTGCATGTGTGGTGTGGTGTGTGTACATGTGTGATGTATATACATATGCGAGTGTGAGTACATATACAGTGTTTGTGCATATGTCTCGATGTGTGTTCATGTGTTTGTGTGCATGTGTGTTCGCGTGTGTGTGTGGTGTGTGCATGTGTGATGTATATACATATGTGAGTGTGAGTGCATATGCAGTGTTTGTGTATATGTCTCTGGATGTGTGTTCGTGTGTTTGTGTGCATGTGTGTTCGCATGTGTGTGTGATGTGTGCATGTGTGATGTATATACACATACAAGTGTGAGTGCATATGCTATGTTTGTGTATATGTCTCTGGATGTGTGTTCGTGTGTGTGCATGCGTGTTCACGTGTGTGTGTGGTGTGTGCATGTGTGATGTATATACACATGCGAGTGTGAGTGCATATGCAGTGTTTGTGTATATGTCTTTGGATGTGTGTTCATGTGTTTGTATGCATGTGTGTTCGTGTGTGTGTGGTGCATGTGCACGTATGCACATGCCTGTGGTTGCATGTGGTGTGCAGTGTGTGCATGCATGCATGTGAGCACGTGTGTGGAGGTGCAGTGTGCTTCTCTAAGGCCAGGCTCCGCCTGCTCAAGCATCGCATCACCAGACGCACTCGCGGATCAGTTGGCAGCAAAGCTCCTTCCTCCCTCACGGTGGCCACCTCCCTGCAGAGCATACCCTGAAGTGACTCTCTCTGGCAGAGCCTTTGGCCACGTACATCCGGCTCTTTTCCGCCTGCAGGTGCTCGTAGAAGGGCTCGTCCAGAGCGAAGCTGTCTATGAGGTCGCAGCCCACGTGCAGGCTGTAGGTCTCGCCAGCCACCTGCACGGTGACGTTCTTCCATTGCGAGTCAGCCAGGCCCACGTCCTCCAGGGAGACCACGTGCCGGGTGCCGTCGATCCAGTAGGTGAGGTCCAGCGTGTCTGCAGGGCCATTGGAGACGATCTCGAATTGCCTCTGGGAGAGACCGGGGCCCTCCAGAGCCAGCAGCGTGCCCCTGGACTTGCCGTCCTGCTTGAGCTGGGCCGTGAGGAAGAAGCCCTCCTTCTGCCGCATGATCCTGGTGATCTTGCTGAGGTCCTCTGCGTTCACCGGGGGGATGTAGTCGAAGCGCACGAAGCGGTAAGCCGGCACGCCGGGGTCGGGCCCGCGGAACTGCTTGGCGCCAATGGTCTTGCGGTTGATGTTGCTGATACTGAAAAGGTCGAAGGTCGTGCCTTTGTCCTGGTGACCAGCTGCAAAGGGAACCGCAGTGCAGAAGGTGACGTAGGGGAAGCGGGCGAGGTTGGCCAGACCCAGGGTGACAAACCAGAACCTCCTGTGTAAGGAAATTAACCAGGCCTCCCAATATCCCACAGCTTCTCTCCCTCTTTTATAGGAATGCTAGAGCCCTCTCTGATGAAAAGCCACTATCTGATGAATCTCTGATGAAAAGCCACTGCCAGTGCCGCTATTCAGAGTGTGGTCCCAACGCAGCTGTGGGTCTGTGGGGTCAGCTTCTGTCCCTGGCTGGTTGAGGAGCGTGTGCCAGAAGGTAAATCGGTGGGGCCAGGCAGCGCGCTGTCGGTTTAGCTGCCCTTCACAGAGCCCCACCTTCGTGGTGAGGGAATCCGGGCCTCGACTGACATTCTGGCACATGTCCCAAGTCACTCTGTCTGGCTCTTCCATCTCAGATCTGAGGCTGAAAAGCAGCCGTCCTCTCTACCAGTTGATTGCTCAGGAAATAAATAAATGAACGAATAACTAGGAAAGACATGGATCTTTAGCCTTGCTACTGATAAAGTGTCTGAAAGCCGCTCAATCGTATGTTGCTTTCTTGTTGAGATCCACTGCCTAAAACCCGTTATGTTAGCAGGTTGCTATTTTGTAAAAATGTATTCTCCAACTCTTAATGCACCCTGTGGGTAAGGATCTGAAAGAGTGATCAGTGTCCAGTACAGAAACAAATGGTTTTAACTCACCACCTAGGCTATTGGCAAGAAAAGTGATCAGACCTTACCAAAATCATAAGTTTAAATAATTCGAAGGAATACACTGAACGGAAAGTTTAAACAAAGCCTTCCTTTTCATCTAATATTTGGCAAATTAGAACAGTATAATACACAGTGTTGCTGATAGAAGTGGGCATGGGACCACTTTCCATAGAGTTACTTGGCAAGAATTAAAAGTTTTGATTCAGCGATTCTAATTTTGTAACCTATCCAAAGGATATAATCACAAATGCTACTTAAGATTTATCCACATCAGTATTTTTTGTGTCACCATTTATGCTAATGAAAATAAACCAATCTAAGTGGGAATTGATTGAAAAGATCAGGCTTCATCTGTGATGAAATATTACATGGTCATTAAAAATCGTACTGTAGAAAAGTAAACACATGGGAAAATATTTAAAGGAGGAAGAAAGTGGAGCAAAAATAATTCAACAAACATCAAATACTTGCAGTGCTGTGAACATCCTCTACAGAAAAAAAGGATAAACTGTGCAACTCTAAGTGAAATGGCATTTTTCTCTAACACCTGAATTTTCCAAAGATAAATTATCTCATGTCATATTGGCTCTGAAGTAAGTTACTATTAAGGAGCTAGAAGGTCCTCACGGGTAAAAATTGTCCAACCACACACTTTATTTTGTCGTCTCTCCCCTCGCAGCTAAGCCACATCTCACAAGCCCGAGAGACCACGGGCTCTGAGGACACTCACCTTGCGTGCTGGGCCACACCCACAGAGCCAGCAGGACCAGCCCCCAGACCATCCTGCCTCCTGCAGTTTAGCTCCTGGGGATACAGGAAACCCTTGTTAGTGATGAGTCCACAGCTGCAACCCTGCCCATGAGAGAGACTGGCCCAGTGACTCACATGACCATTGAAAAACAGTTTGCATATAAAACTCAGCACCAACTGGATTTGTGGGAAACTAAGAGCTAAGGAGGAAATTTACTTTTCAAGCAGGATTCTTCTAACTATAACTAAGATTTGTTGGGGTAGCATTCGCCGGCAAACACTGTGCTCATCACGTTCTAAATATTCCTATTATTTCATCTTCATAACAGCCGGGGAGGTGAGGGGTGCTCTAATTGTCCTCGTGTTACAGATGAGCAAATGGACGATGGGCAAGGTCAGTGCTTGCCCGGAGTAATTCTGTTCATACGACTCGTAGACAGGACTTAGATCTAAAAAGTTTGAATTTAGAAAAATATCCAGCCTGACAAAATAATCTGTGAAAGCATTTTGTGTAAAGATCCAGAAAAAAAAAAAAAACAGTTACGCATAACCTAATTAAACAGAATAAATACTAACTGTAAAAAAAGTTAGAAATAAACTTAATTTGGTGAATTATACTTACAAAAAAACAGAACACTTGACTTAGCCATCATTTTGACCCTGCCTTTTTATTTTCCTGCAGGCCTGTTTTTCCATTCTTGGGGATTTTAAGTTGGCACAGCTCAGTGGAGGCTGGACCCGGAGTCAGGAGACGTGGCCCAATGCCCTGCTGCACGATTAACCCCGTGGGTCTCAGCTTCTCCTCTCCCAAAGGAGCATGAGCCTGCGGGTCCCAGGGCTCCCCAAGTCTCTTCCAGCAATTGGTCACACCCTGCTCCAGGTTGAAGCAAAGACTGAGACCCCAATTCTTCCCATATTTCGAATAGCAAAGGCTGTTAACTTCTCACTGTTAATCCAAGGACTCTCCCTCTCCAGAAACAACGTTTGGTAACCTGGAAATCCTCACCTTCTAGGAATAGAGAAACGTTCCCCAGAAGAAATGCTTGGCAGCACCTCCAGACCCCGCACCCATCTGCTCCCTGGACACCCCTCCAACTCATCTGCTTCCCGGCCTCCCCGCAACCCATCTGCTGCCCCTAGTGCCACCCCCGTGGTCCTTGGTGATTGCTTCATCTGTCCTGGCTCCGGAAGCAGCACAGCCCGCGGCTGGCGGAGGCCATCACCAGGCTGAGCAATGCTGAGCACCAGCTGTGCAACCTAGGAAAACTTACTTAACCTCTCTGTCTCAGTTTCCTCATCTGTAGAAATATAGCGTCATGTAAAACGCCCACCTCATTGGGTTGTTATGAGAGATGAATTCAGCAAACGAATCTTCACCAGGGGCTGACTTAGCCCAGCAAGCCGCAGGCATGGGTTATAGGAGCAGAATGTGCCTCTGGATCTGGGGCAATTTCTACTCTAAATGCCCGAGGCAGCCGCAGTCATAATGGTGGTGCTGACAGGACCTTTCTATGGAGCTCTTAAGAGGGTTTAATGACATGAGTGAACACTTGACCATGAGCTTAGAACAGTACCTGCACACAGTAAGCACCACAGAGGTGTTAGAATACGCAGCTCAGGTACAGCCTTGGCAGGCTCCTCCCAGCTCTCCACCTCATCAGCCCACACTGCCGGACACATCGCAGTCCCCTAAGGACAGCTGTGTGGGGCTGGCCCTGCAGAGGCCAGCCAAGAACAGGATGGCAAACGCGAAAGTTCTGGATGCCCAGCTTCATAAGGACAGGTTGGAAAAAGTAAAGCAAACTCCTCTGACAAAACCAGATCCTACTGTCTCTGCCTTGAAGTGGATTCTTCCAAGAACAGGAGTCTAACAAAGCATCCGCCGCTGAGGATTGTCAAAGGACAGTGAGGCTCCATGCCACAGGAAGGATGAGCAGCCGGGCTGCCTGGCCTCAGCCCGTCCAGGGACACCGGGCAGGGATGGAGCCACGGACAAGCCAGTGCCGCTCACCCCTGCCCCAGCCTCTGCATGCCACGCATCCATGTTTATGCTTGTGTTTTTCCAAAAGAAAGATTTCAGTGCCTGTCTGCAGCAGAATGTAGTTTGAATTTGCAAAGGTCTTTGAAAACTCTTTTCAGATGAACAATCAAAGTAAAAGATAACTTTGCAGAGAGCTAATCCTTTACCGGCCATCCCCCGCCAACAGCAGTCTGATGAAACAGCAGGCTCCTGGGTGCTCAGCCCCCAGTCCTGGGCGGCCAAACCCACCTTCCTTAAGTGGTAGCCAGGCAACCCACCAGCTGGCTTTTCATATGCAAACTGCCGCAAAACTGTTAAAAGTCGCTGTGTGTCCCGGCAGTCACAGGACTTTGCATAGACTCACCACAAATACTCTCTAGTTAGGTTCAAAATCACTTTTCAGCTACGAATGATGTAAACAATCAGTCTCTCTGTCATGTACTAATGATGATGTTAACAATCAGAGTCTCTCTCTAATCTACGAATCATGTTCATCAGAGATCAGAGTCTCTCTCTAATCTACTAATAATGTTAACAATCAGAGTCTCTCTCTAATCTCCAGCTACTTTTCAGATACTCCGGGAGTGGTTTCTGATTCCCTCCTCAATAACAAACTCTCGTGTGGAATCTTCTTATTCTGAAGCTGAAAACATAAAGCCTTTACCGGGCTCCCAGGCAGGTATATGCATTACAATAGCAGCAACCACAACCCTCAGAGAGGAAGGGGTGCCGGGCCAGCCGGGGAAAGGAGCCGCGGAGGAAAAGCTTAGCGGCCGCCACGTGCCTTGCTCTTCCAGTGGGCAGTCAAAACTCCACGTGAAGAAAGGCTGGCCGTTTAGTGTTAATAGATGCACCCCCCACCTTAAGAATCTCAATAGCTCTTTTTTCTTCTCCCCTTCTTAGAGTTCCAGAGCTCTAATTTCTTAAACTTGGAGCACGATGAAATAATTGAGTTTAAGAAATAATCGTACCTGGTTTGCTAAAAAGATGCAGTGGTGACTGATTTCAGGGTTCCGGACTGAGTCAGAAAGGCTCAGGCTCTGCTGGAGCGAGAGACCGGCCCCGCCGTGCAGGACGCTCCGGTGGACGTGGCCGAGCGGCTCCCGGGCAGTGAGGCTTTATATGCCGCTTCTCCTGTGCAGTGCTGTCAATCAGACACACGAGGAAGCACGTTTAATTCATTCCTTCGAAGGAATGACATCATCCCCCTTCTGATCTCACCATTTGCTCCGAGTACCTGCTGCAGGGGTCCAAGTCCAGCCCCTCTGTACTGGAGGCCGCCTCCTCCTCCTACACCCCGGCCCCTGCCAGACAGGCCTGGGAGGAGCCAGACAGAGAGAGGGAAGGCAGGGACTCACTTTTCCTGTCTTCTCTCAGGAAATAAGATGCTATAAATAACACTAGCAAGATTGGCTAGAACGCCTCATTTTGCTTAAGAGAAAAAAATGCACGTTCTATGCCTTAAATATGTTCCGAATTATTCAGTGTGATATCGGTCTTTCTAAACCAAATGACTGACTCTCAATAACACATAAAATACATCGGTGAGTATCAATAATTAGTCTGTATATTAATAAAGTTTTTATGGTCAATAACCAAGTTTATTATGTGACAAAAATGAAATTTAATGTAAAAGGAAGTTGCCAACATTTACCTCAGGCAGTTAGAGGACTGAACAACTGTACTGCAGCTTTGGGAAAATTCATGGTAACCCAAATTCTGCTTCATCTGCTCAGTGAGGATTCCCTCCAGGGACGTCTCCCGGTGACACGCAACACCCGACCAAGTCCCCTTGGTGCACACTGTCACGTGGTCCCATCGCAGCAACAGCCTGATGTGCAGCGGCACAGAGCAAGGACTCAGAGAACCAGAAGCAGTGGCAGCAGCGAAGCCCGCCCCCCCACACCTCAGGCATCAGGGCCAATCAGGGTGCACTCTGCATGGGGGTGGGAGGGGCCGCTTCTCAGAGGTCAGGGTGGACCATGGATGGGGGAGCTGCTTCTCCCGGGTCAGGGCGGATGGTGGAAAGGGGAGCTGCTGTTCCAAGGCGGAGGTTGATGGCACATGGCGGAGGGTCTGCTTCTCCCAATGTGGGCTGGATGGTGGATGGAGGAGGTGCCCCTTCTCCCAGGACAGTGTGGAAGGTGGGTGGTGGAGGGGCTGTGTCTTCCAGGTCAGTGTGAATGGTGCATGGGGATGTGTCGTTTCTCCCAGGTCAGGGTTAATGGCAGACAGGGGAGCTGCTGCCTCTCCCAGGTTGGGGTGGACCTTGAATGGGGGAGGTTCTACTTGTTCCAGGTGGGGTGAATGGTGACTAGGGAGATGCTGCTTTGCCCAGAGCCACCTGCACCTGCTTTCTGTTGGCACCTGCCTATTGGGTTCCTTCACGTTTGTGTGGAGTTGTCAGCCTGGCCATGGACCCGTCAAGTTTTAGAGAACATTAAAGCGAATTTCTATGGACATAGCTTTCACTGTCTCTGTGGCAGGGGAGCATCTCTTAAGCCTCCTGGCATTCCCCCACAGGGGTCCAGCACCGCAGAGGTCGGCAGGCATCATGAAGATCAAGCCTCGCTTTCTTGCCTCTGTCTTCAGGGAGGATATGTGAGCAGGTGTGGGAGAGGGAAGGAGCTTTCATTTGCGAAAACCTCCGTTTTTCCTAATGGCACCTGTTTACTATCACTTGGTAAATATCAGTTTCTGACACACGCACAGACAAGAGACTAGACTCCAAGAGTGTATGTGTCATGTTTAAGGTACGTTATTTTGCTTTTTTAAGCTATTGGGGACAAAGTCATCATTTGAATTAAAAAGTAGTTTAAATAGGTTAATGCTATCTCAAATTCAAAATAACTATAACCCAGTTCCCCTTAAAGAATTTTCAGTGGATAATTATCCATTCATTGGTTTGAGTTTTTCTGCCTCCAGGTCAGTTTTTCCTGGGGCCGGAATGTGGAGGGTGGCATCCGCGTGCCACAGCCTCCCCTCTTCCTCAGTCCACGGAACGCGTGTTTCCTGATTAAAGCTGAGGACACGCAGCTCTGCTGCTCAGCACTTCGGGAGGGAGCAGGCGGTGAAGACCGTGACACTCACTGGGAAGGAGGAAGGAATGTAGTAATGACCCTCCACGTGCCGATGGCTGGGTGCAGAGAAGACGGGCCTCCTTCTGTAGAATCTGGCAGCCCATAATCAGGGAAGTCTGTTTAGAGGAGACAGAGGGTAAACCGACTGGAACATGGCCCATGAATGGGGCTTCCCCGGTTGAGAAAGTATGTCAGGCAGAGAGAGTGGGTAGGTGTTCATGGTGCAGAGAACAGCAGGTTCCTGGAGCAGCGCCCAGGCCCAGATGCATGGAAAGGGCTTCATAGGCGGTGGAAGTCACAGAGAGGTGCCTGGCAGGGTGAAGCGGGACTTTGCAGCCCCACTGTGCAGGGGGCCAGAGGGGGAGTACAGGGGACAGCCCCTGGTCAGCATATTCCCTGGGCCCCCTGGGGATGAGTAGGAAGGGAGATGTGAGGATGAAACAACAAGCAATCAGAGGCCTCGGCGGGAAAGCCAATGATGCTGAGGGAATCACGTGCGAGCGCGGGAGGACGAGGGACAGACATGCAGCAGGTGGAATCATGCCCCCGAAGTTCATGTCCACCCTGAACCTGTGAATGAGCTTACTGGAAATACCACAGTGTTTGTGGATGAAACCAAGTGTAGATATCGTCAAACTGACATAGGGCAGCCTCCAAATCTAATGGCTAGTGTTCTAATAAGAATAGAGAGTATGAAGACGGAGACACAGGGTGAGCACCGCTTGATGAAGGAGCAGAGGACGCGGTGATGCAAACACAAGCCAAGGTCACCAAGGGCTGCCAGAAACGCCAGAACTGTGGGAGATGGGGAAGGGGCTTCTGCCAGAGCATTCCGAGGACGTGCAGCCCTGCCACCTGCTGCATTTAAAACTGCTGGACTCCAGAACCGCAGGACAATCCATGCATTGTTTGTGATACTTCATTGCAGCAGGCCCAGGGAACTAGCACAGGCACACCTTGGAGATGCCGCAGGCTCGGTTCCACACCTCTGCAATAAAGTCAGTTGCATGGATTTGTGCTTTCCCAGTGCATGTAAAAGGGACGTTTACACTCCACTATAGTCTATTAACGGTGTAGTAGCATTATGTCTAAGAGAACAATGGTGCATATCTTAATTCTAAAATATTTCATTGCTCAAAACTACTAACGGTCATCTGAGGCTTCAGTGAGTCGTCATATTTTGCTGGTGGAGAGTCTTGCCTCAATGCTGACAGCTGCTGACTGATCAGGGTGGTGGTTGTTGAAGGTTAGAGTGTCTATGGCACGTTCTTAAAGTAAGACCACAATGAAGTTTGCTGCATCTATTGACTCTTTTATAAAACGTTTCTCTGTAGCATGTCATGCTTTTTCAACTAAGCTTATGTAATATTCTAAATTATTTGTTGTCATCTCAACATCTTCCCTAGGAGTGAAGCATTTCACAACATCTTCACTGGGAGTACATTTCATCTGAAGAAATCATTTTCTTTGCTCATCCACAAGAAATAACTCCTGATCCATTCAAGTTTTATCATGAGAGTACAGCAATTCGGTCCCATCCTCAGGCCCAGCTTCTAACGCCACGTGTCTCCCTCATTTCGTCACATCTTCAGTGACTTCCTCCACGGAAGCCTTGAACCCTCAGGGTCATCCCTCATGATGGGAATCAGCTTCTTCCAAACTCCTGTCAGTGTTGATACCTTTCCCTCTCCCAGGACTCATGAATGTCCTAGTGGCATCTAGAACGGTGAATCCTTTCCAGAAGGTTTTCAGCTGACTTTGTGCAGATTCATCAGAGGAATCACTGTCTATGGCAGCTATAGCCTCATGAAATGTATTTCTTAAATAGTAAGACTTGGAAGTCCAAATGACCCCTTGACCCATGGGCCGTAGAATGGAGGTTGTGTTAGTAAGCATGAAAACAACCTTAATCTCACTAAGCATCTCCCTCAGAGCTCTTGGATGACCAGGTGCATTGACCAAGAGCAGTAATATTCTAAAATTGATCATTTTTTGAGCAGTAGGTCTCAACAGTGGGCTTGAAATATTTAGTAAACCATGCTGAGAACAGATTTGCTGTCATCTAGATGTTGCTGTTCCATTTAAAGAGCACAAGAATAATACATTTAGCATAGCTCTTAAGGGCCTGAAGATTTCCAGATTGGTAAATGATCACAGTCTTCAACTTGAAGTCACCAGCTGCATTAGCCTCTCATAAAAGAGACAGCCTGGCTTTTGAATTGTTGAAGGCAGGCATTGACTTCTCCTCTGTAGCTATGACAGCTGGACGTGGCCTCTTCTTCTAAGAGAAGACTGTTTCGTCTTCATTGAAAATCGGCTGTTGAGTGCAGCCACCTCAACAATGATTTTAGCTAGATCTTTTGGGTCACTTGCTGAAGCTTCTCCATCAGCACTTGCTGGTTCACCTCGCACTTTCATCTTACAGAGATGGCTTCTTCCCTAAACTTCATGAATCAATCTCTGCCAGCGTCGAACTTTTCTTCTGCAGCTTCCTCATCTCTCTCAGCCTTCAGAGAATTGGAGAGAGTTAGAGCCTTGCTTAGATTAGGCTTTGGCTTCAGAGAATGTTGTGGCTGGTTTGATTTTCTCTCCAGGACACTCAAACTTTCTCCCTGTCAATCAGCGATAAGGTTGTTCTGCTTTCTTATCAATTGTGTGTTCACCAGAGGAGCACTTTCCCTTTAAGAACTTTGCCTTTGCATTCGCAACTTGGCTAACCGGTGCAAGAGGCCTAGCTTTCAGCCTGTCTCAGCTTTTGATACGCCTCCCTCACTAAACTTAGTAAGTTTTTATTTGCAGTGAGAAATCAAAACTCTTCCTTTCACTTGAACTCTTAGAGGCCATTGTAGGTAATTAATTGGCTTAATTTCAATATTGTTGCATCTCAGGGAACAGGGAGGCCCAAAGAGAGGGAGAGAGATGGAACAGCCATCGGTAGGGAAGTCAGAGCACACACAACCCTCATTGATTTTGTTCGCCATCTTACATGGGTGCAATTGTTGATGGCCCAAAACAATTAAGGTAGTTACACTGAAGGTCGCTGATCACAGATCACCAGCACAGACAGAATAGTAATAAAAAATGTGAAATATCATAAGAATTACAAAGCATGACACAGAGCCATAAAGTAACCACTTGTTGCTGGAGAAATCGGACCAGCAGACTTGCCACAGACCTTCAGTTTGTAAAGATGCAGTATCCATGCAGATACATTGCCTGAAATTTCCATTATTCCGGATGTTTCTAAAGTGGTCATGCAGTCTCAAAGATCCCCTGTTACAGTGGGAGTCCCTAAAAGAGATAGAACATTCTGAGCCCTGTGATAAGAGACAGACTCTGAGTCCAGGGACCAGGTGCCTGTGGTGCTGATAACGTAGGGAGGAGGGAAGGCAGACAGAGAACAGCGATTTGAGAACGGTATGAGGAGGACCATGGACTCTGTGCACAGTCCTGGCCATGAACATTGCCATCAGTGACCAGTGCCACAGAGGAGACAGCAAGCAAACTCGCATCTGTGGCAGCCCTGGAGGCAAGGTCAATGTGTATGATGAAGGAGCAACAGGTCTCAGCAGGCAGAAAAGGCGGCCCAAGATAGTCATCCAAATGGCCCATGCACAACAGGAGGAAGCTTGCCTTCCAGGGTCACCAGACTGGGCCAGATCAAAGTCTCCAGAATCTGGAAACCAAACTCCCCAAATGGAGGGCACGTTAATGCAGGGGCTGAGAGGCAAAGAGGGGAAGTGAGGGAGACATTCAATGTCTGCAACACCGGCACCTCCGCTCCAAGGATGACCTCCACTCCAGGGACGACCTTCACTCCAGGGATGACCTCCACTCCAGGGATGACCTCCACTCCAGGGATGACCTCCCTCCACTCCAGGCATGACTTCCACTCCAGGCATGACCTCCACTCCAGGCATGACCTCCACTCCAGGGATGACCTCCACTCCAGGGATGACCTCCCTCCACTCCAGGCATGACCTCCACTCCAGAGACGACCTCCACTCCAGGCATGACTTCCACTCCAGGCATGACCTCCACTCCAGGAATGACCTCCAGTCCAGGGATGACCTCCACTCCAGGCATGACCTCCAGTCCAGGTATGACCTCCACTGCAAGCATGATCTCCACTCCAGGGGTTACCTCTACTCCAGGCGTGACCTCCCTCCACTCCAGGCATGACCTCCACTCCAGGCATGACCTCCACTCCAGAGACGACCTGCACTCCAGGCATGACTTCTACTCCAGGGATGACCTCCCTCCACTCCAGGCATGACCTCCAGTCCAGGGATTACCTCCACTCCAGGCGTGACCTCCCTCCACTCCGGGCATGACCTCCACTCCAGGCATGACCTCCACTCCAGGGATGACCTCCCTCCACTCCAGGGCTGATCTCCACTCAAGGGATGACCTCCACTCCAGGGCAGGGGACAGGGGGAGGGGGCATGGGCTGTGCCCACAGGAAGCCTGGGCCACGAACACAGCCCTTGGGCCCCCTGAGGTAGAGCGCATGGGCTCAGGTCCATGCTGGGTTTACCAGGGGAGTGATGGCTGGGCGGGTGAAGAAACGGGCCACACAAATGTCCTAGAAGGCCCTGCCACTGCCTTGGAATGCTCGCACAACACCTGGAAAAGGGAATCTGTGGTTTCTGGGACATAATTAGAATTTATGCACAACAGAAATGAACAGAAGATTCCTGCTCACCCCTTAACAGCCATCTGTGAGGCAGGAGGCTGCAGTCACGCGAGACACAGCGCACGAGCTGATGACCAGACTTCCACCAGGCTTGGTGGGAATTCAGTCAGGCAGCAGGCCGGGCTACATAGGAGCCCCAAAGGGCAGGGACCTGTTTATGCCTCATGCATGATGTGTTGTTTGCAGTGTCTGGGATGTGTTAGGTGCCACAGATGCTCAATGAGTATTTTCTGAACAAATGGATGAGCAAACGGAGCCTTAAACAAATCGACAGAGTGCCCCCGTTCCTTTTCCTGTGTGTGCTCCAAGTCAGTGCAGCTTGGATGGAATCCAAGCCAGAAGGACTGGCCTCAGCCCTGGCCCTGGGAATTCTGGGCCCCTCTCCACGGAAGGATCCTGGGGACCCCAGGGTCGGCAAGGCGAGGCCAGAGCCAGGAGCCTTTGCTTTCTCCTCTGTAGAATGGGTGGTGGCCAAGATAACAGTGCCCTGGTGAGTTCCAGTCACTCAAGTCTTACTGCTCCAAGCGTGATCTTAGAGTGGGGGAGCTTGTTCTAAACCCACCATCAGATTCCCCCACCCTACACCTACTGAGTCGGAATCTGCCTTTGGGCCAGGCCCAGTGTCCTGTGTGCGCATTTCAGCTGGAGAAGTCATACAGGGAAAGTCGTCTGCTTGCTCTTTTGATAATTTTAACAAGCTCCAAGCAGCGCCCATCTGGCAAGTATCCCCAGATCACCTTGGGGTGCTTGGGAAGCAGGTTCAGGCCAGAGAGAAGAGCAAGGGGAGGCGATATAAAAACCTCTGAGTCAGAAGGGCTGTGACAAGTGTGCCTGGCCCTGGTCCCCAGCCCATGCTGTTTTCTTCAGCTCAGGCCTCTGCACATTCAATGTGTCCGCTTGTTTTTCAACCCCTCTGACAGAGCCACACCAGAATTTGCTGTTTCTGACGCAGTCCATGCACAACTGGACAGCGGAAACCATGGTCAGGGGCAGGAGTGTCCAGGGGAGAAGGGAGCCCTCACCCTTACCACACCTGCGGTTCAGCTCCAGCCAGAGGCCCATGCCCTGGGGGCTCCGTCTGCCCCTTCCCCACTCCCTCTTTCCAGAGGCCTCACCTGTCTCCTGCCCCTGGGTTTCAACATCACCTTGAACAAAGGATCGCCCAGGCTTTAGACTCATCCTTCCAGCTTGCACTGAAATACACCCATCGGATGTATAACTCCTCCCCGCTCCCCAGGAACAGAGGCCGCCCCACCCCAACCTCCTCCAAACCAGCAAGTGTCCTGATCACCTCGTCACAAGGCAAGACCTCTGCTTCACCTCTGATTCTTATTTCTCCCCGGAACTGGGGTCCAATCCATCTGCAAGTCCCAAGAGCACAGCCCCGACCCAGGCCCCCTCCGAGCCTCCTGCACCCGCGACCACTATTGCAAACCCAGGTTTCCACCAGGCCCCTCCGAGCCTCTTTCACCTGCCGCCACTACTGCAAACCCAGGTTTCCACCAGGCCCCCTCCAAGCCTCCTGCACCCGAGGCCACTACTGCAAAGCCAGGCTTCCACCATCTTCTCCCTCTGGATCCTGGCCATGGGAGTGGTCAGCAGACAACCTCACTCAGGGTCCTCAGGAAGCCACCTAGCCACCTTCTGCACAGGCACAATCATAATAAAATGAGGATGAGCCTGGGGCCCTCTCCTAGGGAGCCGAGGCCACATCCCACAGATCGCTCAGAACAGGTCCCAACCTAACAGCAGAGAGAGGNGACCTCCACTCCAGGCATGACCTCCACTCCAGGGATGACCTCCACTCCAGGATGACCTCCACTCCAGGCATGACTTCCACTCCAGGCATGACCTCCACTCCAGGAATGACCTCCAGTCCAGGGATGACCTCCACTCCAGGCATGACCTCCAGTCCAGGTATGACCTCCACTGCAAGCATGATCTCCACTCCAGGGGTTACCTCTACTCCAGGCGTGACCTCCCTCCACTCCAGGCATGACCTCCACTCCAGGCATGACCTCCACTCCAGAGACGACCTGCACTCCAGGCATGACTTCTACTCCAGGGATGACCTCCCTCCACTCCAGGCATGACCTCCAGTCCAGGGATTACCTCCACTCCAGGCGTGACCTCCCTCCACTCCGGGCATGACCTCCACTCCAGGCATGACCTCCACTCCAGGGATGACCTCCCTCCACTCCAGGGCTGATCTCCACTCAAGGGATGACCTCCACTCCAGGGCAGGGGACAGGGGAGGGGCATGGGCTGTGCCCACAGGAAGCCTGGGCCACGAACACAGCCCTTGGGCCCCTGAGGTAGAGCGCATGGGCTCAGGTCCATGCTGGGTTTACCAGGGGAGTGATGGCTGGGCGGGTGAAGAAACGGGCCACACAAATGTCCTAGAAGGCCCTGCCACTGCCTTGGAATGCTCGCACAACACCTGGAAAAGGGAATCTGTGGTTTCTGGGACATAATTAGAATTTATGCACAACAGAAATGAACAGAAGATTCCTGCTCACCCCTTAACAGCCATCTGTGAGGCAGGAGGCTGCAGTCACGCGAGACACAGCGCACGAGCTGATGACCAGACTTCCACCAGGCTTGGTGGGAATTCAGTCAGGCAGCAGGCCGGGCTACATAGGAGCCCCAAAGGGCAGGGACCTGTTTATGCCTCATGCATGATGTGTTGTTTGCAGTGTCTGGGATGTGTTAGGTGCCACAGATGCTCAATGAGTATTTTCTGAACAAATGGATGAGCAAACGGAGCCTTAAACAAATCGACAGAGTGCCCCGTTCCTTTTCCTGTGTGTGCTCCAAGTCAGTGCAGCTTGGATGGAATCCAAGCCAGAAGGACTGGCCTCAGCCCTGGCCCTGGGAATTCTGGGCCCCTCTCCACGGAAGGATCCTGGGGACCCCAGGGTCGGCAAGGCGAGGCCAGAGCCAGGAGCCTTTGCTTTCTCCTCTGTAGAATGGGTGGTGGCCAAGATAACAGTGCCCTGGTGAGTTCCAGTCACTCAAGTCTTACTGCTCCAAGCGTGATCTTAGAGTGGGGAGCTTGTTCTAAACCCACCATCAGATTCCCCACCCTACACCTACTGAGTCGGAATCTGCCTTTGGGCCAGGCCCAGTGTCCTGTGTGCGCATTTCAGCTGGAGAAGTCATACAGGGAAAGTCGTCTGCTTGCTCTTTTGATAATTTTAACAAGCTCCAAGCAGCGCCCATCTGGCAAGTATCCCCAGATCACCTTGGGGTGCTTGGGAAGCAGGTTCAGGCCAGAGAGAAGAGCAAGGGGAGGCGATATAAAACCTCTGAGTCAGAAGGGCTGTGACAAGTGTGCCTGGCCCTGGTCCCCAGCCCATGCTGTTTTCTTCAGCTCAGGCCTCTGCACATTCAATGTGTCCGCTTGTTTTCAACCCCTCTGACAGAGCCACACCAGAATTTGCTGTTTCTGACGCAGTCCATGCACAACTGGACAGCGGAAACCATGGTCAGGGGCAGGAGTGTCCAGGGGAGAAGGGAGCCCTCACCCTTACCACACCTGCGGTTCAGCTCCAGCCAGAGGCCCATGCCCTGGGGCTCCGTCTGCCCCTTCCCCACTCCCTCTTTCCAGAGGCCTCACCTGTCTCCTGCCCCTGGGTTTCAACATCACCTCGAACAAAGGATCGCCCAGGCTTTAGACTCATCCTTCCAGCTTGCACTGAAATACACCCATCGGATGTATAACTCCTCCCCGCTCCCCAGGAACAGAGGCCGCCCCACCCCAACCTCCTCCAAACCAGCAAGTGTCCTGATCACCTCGTCACAAGGCAAGACCTCTGCTTCACCTCTGATTCTTATTTCTCCCCGGAACTGGGGTCCAATCCATCTGCAAGTCCCAAGAGCACAGCCCCGACCCAGGCCCCTCCGAGCCTCCTGCACCCGCGACCACTATTGCAAACCCAGGTTTCCACCAGGCCCCTCCGAGCCTCTTTCACCTGCCGCCACTACTGCAAACCCAGGTTTCCACCAGGCCCCTCCAAGCCTCCTGCACCCGAGGCCACTACTGCAAAGCCAGGCTTCCACCATCTTCTCCCTCTGGATCCTGGCCATGGGAGTGGTCAGCAGACAACCTCACTCAGGGTCCTCAGGAAGCCACCTAGCCACCTTCTGCACAGGCACAATCATAATAAAATGAGGATGAGCCTGGGGCCCTCTCCTAGGGAGCCGAGGCCACATCCCACAGATCGCTCAGAACAGGTCCCAACCTAACAGCAGAGAGAGGTCAGTGGCTCACTAGTGCCAGGCATCCCAATCCTCTGTCCCTGCACACACCCTCCTGCCAGCCCCTCCCCACATAGTGACCACAGGGATATGTGTGATGGAGACCTGGAGACCCCACTGGAAAAAGCCCCCAGGGGCCTCCCAGTGCACTTAGTAAGAGCCGACTCCCACAGCTTCCTACCACAGTCTGGCCCTGCCCTTCCAGGCTTCCCCTCCCTCCTGGCTGCCTTTCCGTGCCTCAGACGCTGTCCTTGAGCTCACGGTCCTTCTTCCATCACATCTTCAGAGGCTGGGTCTTTAGTCACCCAAACCCCAGGCCCAAACCCTCCTCCAAGGGTCTTCTCTGACCACTGGCCCCAAATCCCCCACCCTGTATCCCAGTCCCTTTCTGGGTCATTTCACTTTTTCCTTAGCATCTGTCAGCTGGCTCTCTCTGAGGTCAGCTTGCTGGCCATCTAACACACACATCCGGCTTCTTGCCCACCAGCATGAGCTCCTCTAGAAGAGAATCTCTAAGAATCTAGAAGAGAACCTTCCTCTCCTGGCTGCTCTGCATACCCTACCAGGAGCAGAGCGTGGCACAGAGCCAGCAATGGACACTGACTCAGGACATGAGCCTCTCTGTGGACGGCCCTGCTCTTGGCTGTGAGCCTGGGTGTTGATGTTTAGCTGAGAGAGATGGAAAGTAGCCAAATTGATCCAACCAGAATCTGACTGGTGCTCACCACATGCCGTCAGAGGAGAAGAAACTCTGGTTTTCGCACAGAAATGAATGAACTAATATCTTTGTTCATTTGTTAAGTCAATCATAAATTTACTAAATACCATAAACCCGGGACTCTGCTAGTCAATGAGCATGAACTAGCTGTGAACACAGCACACAGCACCCTGAGCAGGTGCCGGCTGTGGACGTAGCACTCAGTACCCTGAGCAGGTGCCGGCTATGGATGTAGCACACAGCACCCTGAGCAGGTGCCGGCTGTGGACATAGCACTCAGTACCCTGAGCAGGTGCCGGCTGTGAACGTAGCACTCAGTACCCTGAGCAGGTGCCGGCTGTGGACGTAGCACTCAGTACCCTGAGCAGGTGCTGGCTGTGGACGTAGCACTCAGTACCCTGAGCAGGTGCCGGCTGTGGACGTAGCACTCAGAACCCTGCTTTTGTGGAGGGAGAATCCAATGCAATGATGAGTTTTGAGGCTGCTTCTTACAGAGTTCTTTATCTGAGATGTCAATCTCAAATCTCAGGAAAAGAGCTGAGCTCCTGCTTTCTGGAATTGAGAAGGACGGCTTCTGCCACTGGAAATCTCCTGTAAGCGTCGCTGGTGCCACAGAGGTTTCACTGTCACAAGTTCAGAACCCCCGCTCCTGGTGGGCCCCAGAAGGCAGCTGCTCAGCATGGTGGAAGAGAATGGGGCAGGGGTTCTGAGGATGGCAGAGGGAGCAGAGGGTCTGGTCCTGTGCTGTGGACACTGTTTTACAGGGATGGGCACAGGAGCACAGGTCCAGGGATGGGCTGTGCCCTCCGTTCAATGCATCTCCTCTGATCCTCACAAGCAGTGAGCATCATTGGCCACATTTTACAGAAACTGAGAATCAAAGAAGCTAAGTAATGTGCTCAGGCCAAGGGTGGCAGAGCCCACTGGCATCTGCTAGGCCTGCACCAGTCTCTGCTCCTGCCCCGCCCCATGCCTGTCCCCAAATATCACTGTGGTGTTCGGAGTTCTTGGAAATACTAGCGAAGACGCCAGGTTGAGTGCCCAGCATGCCACGGAAAACACAACATGGACCTCAGAGGAATAGGTGGGCTGGAAACCCATTTTCAAATGTGTCCCCGAGATCCCCCAGCACGTTTCCTGAGGGTGCAGGGGTCCCTTGATGTGCACTACTCCTGAAGCTGGCACAAAGGCGGGGTGGGGGGGAACTGCTTTGCAACTAGGATGGGCTGAGCTTTGCAATTAGGATGGGCTGACCGATAGCAACATCCACAGAAGCAGACGTCAGTGCCACAAGAGTGGATCAGGCTCCGGGAGAGGATCCAGCTAGAAGCGGAGAAAGCACTTGAAGAAGGAAGTGTGGGGAAAGCCCCGTCTATGAAGTGGCAGGAATCAGACCTTTAGGTGCAGCGTCCACACACGTAACATTAGCCCCTGTCTGAGGGGAGGGGCCAGTCCTGGCTCGGGATGGCATTCAGGGCAGAGTGTGAAGGCACCCAAAGGAGAAGTCTTAGAACCCAGACAGGTGCCTATGGCCCCACGAGTGCAGACAGTGGGTTGGAAAGCAGCAGGGACAGGGGAGCGAGTCTCCAGTCGAGTTCGTCTGTGGGAAGCAGGGAGCAGCCAGCGCCCTTGGGAAGGACTGAGTTCCCATCAGGCATCGGGCAGTGTCTCTCCACCACCCAGGCCTCTCCCGGCTCCCCACCTCCCGTCTCTGAGCCGTGGTCACTCTGTGATGTTGTCTCATAACAGTGTGGACTCAGGGGCCACACACGAGGCCTCAGCTAAACAGGCCATAGAAGGAGGAGACCGGGAGGAGGGGCAGAGGAGGAGCAGCTGAAACTGAACAGATGAAGCTGGAGACACTGGCCTGGCCTTAGAGACAGAAAGGCAGGTGCCCACGCCCCATGGCAACGCGGCTCCAATGCACACAAGCTTCCTGGAGGCAAACCCTGGTGTCGGGTTCTTTAATTCTGCAAGTCTACTGGGCAGTGGAGGACGTTGAGGCCACAGTAAAATCTTGAGGTCACCTGGGCCCTGGCAGCAACATTCGGGGAGAGACCAGGAATCCAGTCCTGCTCCTCTGACGAAGGGAGAGAGAAACAGGCCCAGCTGGTGGCCAGGATCTTGCAGGAGCCAGCACAGGTTCTAAAAGGGTTGTGGCTTAGTGAGGATGCCAAGTTCAAGAGAGAAAATCCAAGGTGGGCTCATGCATGGAGTTTGGGTGTACAGAAGCCCCAGTACTGGGAGATGTTGGGGCTGGGTTGCAAACCTACTTCTGGCTTGGTCAGGATGGACCCATGCAGAAGGGGAGGGCTGGACTTAGGGTGGCCCCATTTCTAGAAGTTTCTTGAATTGGGAGAATACAGGAAACACAGGGATGGAAGAATAAGCCAGAGTGAAGAGAGATTAGGGGCATTTCCTGTGACTGGATCTTATGCCGGTTGTCAGTAAGGGAGCAACCTCTTCCTCTTATGAACAAGCCAATACCCTTCCCTCCAGCGTGGGAGCTCATGTGTCCCAGGTCCCCGGGGGTGGTGCAGGGAGTGTGCTGTCACTCCCCATACACAGGGGTCGGCTGAGAGATCCTCTGGGGGTGGCTGCAGCCATCTCTGTTCCATGCAGAACCCGGGCTGGGATGTCTCTGCTCACACTCCTAAGGTCTCATCAGCTGTTGAACCTGCAGAGCAGCAGCCTCGTTCAGTGAGAATAAAGAGTTTGCATCACGTCTTCAACAAGGGTCCACTTGCATGCATTCATGTGGTTTAACTTGGTAGAGATTCCTGGTGCTTTTACTGTTTACAAATCCTAAAGGCTGTCATCCTATTGGCCATAATATAGAGAAAACCAGGTTCTGCCACACCAACCAGATCTGGGAATGGGGATGGATTTTAGACACAGTTGGGCCTGTTTCTTATCATCATATGTGATAGGAAGCATGAACATTCATGTCGCATTTCAGCAGGATTCTGTCCTCATTTGCTTAACTTCAGGGGTGTTTTCTCAACATTCGTCTTCTGCAGGGAAACATGTTGGTCCTGAGTCACCCTCTGTGTGGTGTCTTGGGAGGATGCACACATGGCTGTGGGATTTTCACAAACAGATTCATGTGACTGACATTTGCACAATATTTTTGTAATTAGGCAGGAATTTGAGCACGGAGACCAAGTCGAGGATGCTCAGCCATCCCCTGTGTGCTCACCACTCACTTGCTGTGTGCATGTGCGCGCCTGATTATTGTGGAATTTATTATTTAGTCAAAAAAGGCAGAAGAATTTCAGTGATTATAAAATACCCTAGCTGGCATGACAGAGGTAAATATGACTCCCAATATTGAGCAAGCTTAACCTTTTGCAAAAGGCAATCATGGAAAGAGTTTAGAGCATCTTTCTTTTCAATGTCATTGCAAGTTAGTGATAAGGCCAAATTTTGCAAGATTCCCTAAACTGTATGACCTCATCAAGAGGCCTCAGGTCTTTCATTTTCTGCTCAGTTTTGGGGGGTTTTGAAAAGCGCTTGGCAAACCTTGTGTATTATCCAGGGCTCTCCAGAGAAACAGAACCAATATATATAGAGAGAGAGTGAGTGTGCGTGTGTGTGTAGAGAGAGAGAGAAAGAGATCTATTGTGAAGAATGAGATCACATGGTTAGGGAGGCTGACAAGACCCTAAGATCTGCAGTCAGCAAACTGTTGACCTAGGGGAGCTGGTAATGTAGTTCTTGTCTGGAGGCTGACAGGCTCAATACCCAGGAGGAACCAATACTTTGATTCCAGCCCCAAAGAAGGAAAAAGGCTGGTGTCTCAGCTCAAAGGCAATCAGACAGGAGTTCTCTTATTTGGAGGAGGGTGAGCCTTTTTGTTCTGTTCAGGCCTTCAGCTGATTGGACAAGGCCCACCCACCCTGGGGAGGACCATCTGCTCTACTCCGTGTTCCAATTCAAAGGTTCATCTCATACAGAGCATCCTTACAGAGACCCCAGAAGTAGCGTTCAACCAAATATCTGGGCACCACATGGCCCAGTCAAGTTGACACAAAAAATTAACCTTCACACCTTACATGAGCAAAAATTAAAAGCTAAAAGAAGAGAAAGCAAACGAATGGCCTCTGTTAAGTGGAGTTTCCCAGTGAGCACAGGTCAGCCATGAGCCAGGCAATGACCCTCACTGAGAGCACACTCACTCCTCCAGCAACTGCCTTAAAGCTACAGGGAAGGGAGGGGGGATAAAAAATGAGCCAAAGCAGGAGGGATTTAAAAGGAACCCTCTTAGTTTAAATCTTTGATCCTGAAAGTGCTTCCTATCACATGCATTTTTGTGTGCTTCTAATTTTGAAGATATGAAAATGGAAAAGTTGGAAATTTCTCTGATTGTCATCAAGTATTTTATTTCACTCATTTAGAAGAACAGTTAGATGGTGAGAGGCTTTTAGGGTAGAATCAATGTTTGAACAACTAAAACTGCTGCGATTTAATGAAAATGTAAGTGTGGATATGTGGATGTTTCTCTGGGGAGAAGGTGTACGGATTTCAATTGTACTACAGAAAGGTCCATGTCTCTAGTTGGATTAAATGTTACTGCCTATAGTTACCTGGAATTTTGGAGTTTATAAAGAACTGCTGCACTAGAACAAAAGCTCCACGAGAACATAGATTTTTAGTCTCTTCTTCCAGGGCCTAGAATAGTGCCTGGCATAGAATAAGTAGCAGCAGTGATTTTTCCCATGACATTCTTATTCTGGTCTTTGCATCTGACGTGTACAGTAGATCAATAACTATAGAGAAATCACAGAAACCCAGGGATTTTAATGCCTTCTGCAAAATGAGCCTGGAAGGCCAGAATATTGCTGCCTTTCTCACTATAAGTCCAGGCTCAATTCCTCAAACCAGGGGCTAAGAACTGCTGGTGCAGGAACCAAGGATGGAAGAGATGGGTTGTGGGATACTGACCCTGCATGGAGCCATGCACCCTTCTTGCTGTCATTGCCGAGAGTAAAGTTCATTTCATTGCCTGCCATAAAAGTAGAGATAAAATTTAACAAAATAAGTGAATTCCAAGATTTGTTCATGCATGTTCCAGCTCAGTTGTTTTGCAATGACAGAGGCAGGTGGGGCTCTGGCCCCTGTTTACTATAATAAGTGGGAAGTAAGCTGGACAAGAGTACGTCAGCTGGAGCAGAAGTTGGAAAGAGCCTTCTGCTCGTGATGTGGGAGTTGACAGCACAGAGAAATCCCAGAATAAGTAGCTGAACCTAGAAAAGAAGTTAAAATTTGGAAACTGCTGTGGTTGTAAGAGAGATGAATCTGGAAGCAAACTCTATGAGTCAGTTCCTCATTCAAACATTACAGACCATGGGCCCTGAGACAAGGGATTCAGTATCTCCAAACCCTGTTCCATCTCTGCTGTCCCAGAAGCAGTCCAGAGTCTCTTCCTCAGAATGACGTGCCAAGGTCTCATAGGAAATTATAGAACAATGCAGGTTAATGTGTATATCAAATAATAAAATGTTACCTGACTTTACCAGCCTACATCTCACTTGCATTAGACTTGTCCGTACAAGACACTGAGGGCTAAACTCTGGTGGTTTTATCTTGCCCAAATTCCTGTCTAAGGGGACTGGGGGAGTCACGCCTTCTGATGAATTTTACTTTCCAACCTGACGCTGGCATAACATTATGAGACAAAGAAGAAAATCCAAATATTTTACCCCAAAACATGTTTCTTGGTCATATTCTGAGACGGCCCTGCAAAGCTGTTCTTTTTGGGGGAAAATTTGCATCTGTAAAGAATCTCCATGAACATAGCTGGATCTTTGTCTTCCAGACTCTCCCAATTCTGAAGAGATTAACTAAGATCTGAATAGGAAACATTTGCCACCCATTGTCTCTAAGGGCAGTCACTATAAGACTTCAAAAAGATTTTGGTCTCCACAATCTTTATCTTAACCTGAACATTTCCTATCTATCCCAGGTCTTTAGACAAACTCAACCAATTGTCAACCAGAAAATTTTTAAATTCACCTGTAGTCTGGAAGCCCCACCTTTGAGTTGTTCGACCTTTCTGGACCTAACCAATGTATTTCTTAAATGTATTTTATTGATGTCTCATGCCTCTCTAAGATGTATAAAACCAAGCTGCACCCCGACCACCTTGGGCACATGTTCTCAGGACCTCCTGAAGGCTGTGTCATGGGCCGTGCTCACTCATATTTGGCTCAGGATAAATCCCTTCAAATATTTCAGAGTTCAACTCAACGACTTTCAAAGTGCTTTATAATCATTAGCCCATTCAACTTTATAACACTGTATAAGGCAGAAAAAACCATTTTCTTAATAGATTTATTCCTCCTAAATCTGGGGAAAATTCCATCCCATATTTCCAGGCTGGGATAAAAAGAGTCACTGCTAGGCAATTCCTAAGAGGTAGAACGTATAGTGAAGCCACTTGGTTATACATCCCAACTCTTGAGTCCAGAGTGGACTAGAAAAACACGTGCCAAAAACATTTTGCCCTTTTATCCTTGTTTTTTAGAACTATTTCTTCTTTACTCACAAGATAGTGCCTGACAAAGTATCATTCTTCCACCAAGGCCAATCACTAATAGAAAAACCAACAAATAGGAGGGCCTCTTTTACATCCAGGGAAGATTAAATAGCAGCAATGAGATTTGCCCTCAACCTGAAGCCCCCATTCCCAAAAGACTGTATAAAATATATGCAACAAAATATGTAAAGAAGCAAATTTCCAGATACTAGATATGTACAACTAAGTGGAGTGAAGCCATAGGGATGAGGAACAAGTGAGCTGGGCCCTGTGATCACCCAGCTGACTGCTGGAGATTGTCTCCAGGCCCCAGAGCAGGAAGCGACAGGGAAATCCCAGTGAGCTCCCTGCATTGAGCCTACAAAAGGGAGAGCCTGGGGAGATGGAGAAGTGAAGACTCACAGGAGAGAGGTCTTTAGAAGACAGAGCTAAGCAGAGAGAATTGCAGAGATCTGAGGCATCAGGGCATTCCTGTGCAGAAACCACACCCCGTGGGGGAGGGTGCCCCATGCTCACACAGCACCTGGAGTCATCCCTGCCTCACTGGCCTGAGTGAAAAGCTTTATGTTTCACAGGACTGAGGAAAGTACTTGGAAAGCCCTTGCCTGTCATGAGGAGTAATTGGCCCTAAACTATATTATACTGCACTCATTCCACCTCATGAATCTTAAAAGCAAGACCTGAAAGGATTAAACTGTTCTTTAGTAGTTTAGGTGAAACCTAAAATAAAACACAAGAATATGTATAGAGGTTAAAAAATCCAGCATTCCATGTCGCAAAACTCACAATACCTTGTTTTCTAATCATAGATTAGCAAGTATGCAATGATGTTGGAATATAGAATGTAAAATGAGAAGAAAATTCAGTCCAGTGAAACTGCCCCAGAATTAACACAGATTTTAGAATTAGCATAAAATGACATTAAAACAGTTTTTATAACAGGGTTTCATATGTTTACAAGGTTAAGTACATGCATTGAAGATATAGCATACACCCAAATAGAACTTTGTTTGGGTGGCAGAACAAAGACATAAATGTCTGCTCCTATCAGTTCTATTCAACATCATGCTGGAAGTTTTAGCCAGTGAAACAGGCAAGAAAAAAAGTACATCCAGGTTGAAAAGGTAGAAGTAAAACTGTGCCTTTATTTGAAGACACCATGATCATCTATGTAGAAAATCTAATAACCTATCCAAAAAAGCCTACTGAAAATACTGAGTTTAGCAAGGTTTTAGGGCACCAGATCAATACACACAAAAAACTATATTTTTTATGGATATGTTAATATGTGTCCCAAAATTATAGGAGATTCCTAAAATTCTGATATGTTGTACAGATATTATTAGTCACAATTATGATTATTACAGGCCACAGAAATCACCAGATTTTTTTGTCAACTGCATTTTTAACCATGAGCATATTAAGTCTTGTTCACAGTTAGTTGCTTAATTCTGATGCATTTTCTGAAAGCTCTTTAACAAGTAAGATCCAAAGGGATTCATGGAAAGGATGGAAAGGATGTTAACAAGCACTCTTGAATATAAGTTTCTGATAACTTACTTTAGAATCATATTGCTTAGACTGGGTAAGAATTTCTAATTCCCAGAACTCTAATGACGAGAGTGACTGGTTTATAAAACTGTTAACCCAAGCAGGACAAAAAGTAATTAAATACCAAGGAAATAGTTTGCTAGATTTTTATGCTAAATCACCCAGTACTGAAATTGTTAAGATATGCAATTTGAATGACTTCCATGGTCCAAGTCAAATTACATAAGGCAACTCATTGAATAAACAGCACTATGCAGCTGATACAGTTTGGCTATTTGTCCCCGCCCAAATCTCATGTTGAAATCTAATTGCCAGTGTTGGAGGTGGGGCCTTGTGGGAGGTGTTTGGGTCATGGGAGCAGATTCTTCATGGCTTGCTGCTTTCCTCACCATAGTGAGTCTCACGAGATCTGGTCATTTAAGTGTGTAGCACCTCCCCCACCCCTTGCTCCTGCTCCTGCCATGCGAAACCCCTGCTCCCCCAAAGGCTTCTACCATGACAGTAAACTTTCTGAGGCCACCCCAGAAGCAGATGCTTGTGCTATATTTCCTATACAGCCTGAAGAACCATGAGCCAATTAAACTTCTTTTCTTGTAATTACCCAGTCTCACTTATTTCTTTAGCAATGCAAGAAGTGCCTAACACAGAAAATTGGTGCTGAGGAGTGGGGCATTGCTATAAAGATACTTGAAAATGTGGAAGGAGCTTTGGAACTGGAAGAAATTGGAAGACTTTGGAGTGCTCAGGAGGAGACAGGAAGATGAGAGACAGTTTGAAATTTCTTAGAGACTGACTAAATTGCTGTGATCAAAGTGGTGATGGTGATATGGACAATGAAGGCCAGTCTGACAAGGCCTCAGACGGAAGTGAGGAACGTATTGTGAACTAGAGCAAGGATCACCCTTGTTATTCTCTAGCAAAGAACCTGGCTACATTCTGTTCCTGTCCAAGGATCTGCGGAAGTTTGAACTTGAGAGTGATGACCTAGGGCATCTGGTGGAGGAAATTTCTAAGTAGCAAAGCATTCAAGATACGGCCTGGCTGCTTCTCATAGCCTGTGCTCAGAAGAAGCTATGCCTTCTACAGCCTACGCCTATGCAGGAACAAAGAAATGACCTGAAGCAGAAGCTTACATTTAAAATGGAAGCAGAGCAGCTGGGTGTGGTGGCTCATGCCTGTAATCTCAGCACTTTGGGGGGCCGAGGCGGGTGGATAACGAGGTCAGGAGATCGAGACCATGCCGGCTAGCATGGCGAAACCCTGTCTCTACTAAAAATACAAAAAATTAGCCAGGCATGGTGGCGGGCACCTGTAGTCCCAGCTGCTCGTGAGGCTGAGGTAGGAGAATAGCGTGAACCCGGGAGGCAGAGCTTTCAGTGAGCCGAGATCACACCACTGCACTCCAGCCTGGGTGACAGAGCAAGACTCTGTCTCAAAAATAATAATAATAAATAAAAATGAAAATAAAATGGAAGTAGAGTATAAATATTTGGAAAATTTGTAGCCTGATCATATGTCAGAGAAAAAAAAAAAAAAACCTTTGTAAAGAGAGGAATTCAAGCAAGCTATGGGGCAACCACTTGCTAGATATATTTGCATAACTAAAAAGGAGCCAAGACAATGGAATAAAGGCCTCTATGACATTTTAGAGATCTCGCAGGCAGTGCCTCCTATCACAGGCCCTGAGGCCTAGGATGACTGATTGGTTTCAAGGTCCCAGGGAGCCACCACCATGCAGGGAGCTTCCCCACAGGAAGCTGCTCTTCACATCCCAGCCACTCCAGCTCCATCCTCAGCTTAAAGGGGCCCAGATACAGCTCAGTTCTCATCTTCAGATGGAACAAACTGTAAGCCTTGGAAGTTTCCATGTGGTGTTCAGCACGTGAGTGCACAGAGTGCAAGAGTAAATCAGGCTTGGCATTCTCAGCCTAGATTTCAAAGGATGTATATAAAATCCTGGGTGTCCAGGAAGAAGACTGCTGCAGGGGCAGAGCCTCACAGAGAACCTCAATTAGGGGAGTGCAGAGGGGATATGTGGGGTTGGAGCCCCCACACAGAATTCTCACTGGGGCACTCACTGCCTAGTGGAGTTGTGGGAAAGGGGCCACTGGCCTCTAGACCCCAGAAAGGTAGATCTACCAGCAACTTGCATCCTGTGCATGGAAAAGCCACAGGCACTCAACAACCTGTGAGAGAAGCTGCAGGGGTTGAACCCTACAAAGGCACAGGGACATGGCCTTGGAAGCCCATTCCTTGTACCAACATGCCCTGGATGGGAGACATGGAGTCAAAGGAGATTAATTTGGAACTTTAAGATTTAACGACTGCCCTGCTGGGTTTCAGAGCTTGCATGGGGCCTATAGCCCCTCTTTTTTGGCTGATTTATCCATTTTGGAACGGGAATGTTTACTAAATGCCTCAAGATCCCTGTGTATCTTGAGAGTAAATAACTTGTTTAATTTTACACATTCATAGATGGAAGGGACTCATCTCTGGATGAGAGTTTAGACTAGAACTTGGGACTTAAGACTTTTGAATTCATGCTGTAATACGTTAAGATTTTAATGGACTATTAACAAGGCATGATTTTATTTTTCAATGTGAGAAGGACATGAGATTTAGGGGCCCCGGGGGCAGAATAATGTAGTTTGAATATTTGTCCCCACCAAAATCACATGTTGAAATGTAATCCCCAATGTTGGAGGTGGGACCTTGTGTGGGACACTTTTGGGTCATGAGAGTGGACCCTCATGTCATGGTGCTGTCCACATCATAGCAAGTGAGTTCTCATGAGACCTGGTCATTTAAAAGTGTGTAGCACACCCCCCCTCCTCTTGGTCTTCTCCCACCACCTGTTCCCCACTTGCCTTCAGCCATGACTGTAAGCTTCCTGAGGCCTCCCCAGAATAAGATGCTGGCACTATACTTCCTGTACAGCCTCCTGAACTGTGAGCCATTAAACCTCTTTTATAAAAAAAAATTACCCAGTCCCAGGTATTTCTTTACAGCAATGCAACAATGGCCTAATACAGCACCTAAATTGGAGAAAGAAAATTTGTCTTTAAGAAGATATAAATTCAATGTTAAGCATGGACTAATGGAGAGCCTGGGCAGCTGCCCAGTCCCTGCTGAGTTTTTAAACTTTCCATTATTAAAAGTTCTGCACTCCATGACTCATCATGGAAAAGATGAACTAATCCAGATTACATAGATCTATATCTATGTAGGTACAGATATATTTGTGGGTGGTGACTGTTCTCAGTTGCTAAAGTAGTTATGACCAATGTCTGGTTTGTCAAACCCATAATCCTGGAAATCCAGTGAAAACTTTAGGTACATTTCTGCAGCCTGTTAGGCCATTTAAACATTTATAAGGTATTTTACTCGAAATTTATTTTAAATGTATGTGTTCTGGTTGCTTTAAAGCTTTCCCATGTCAGAAGGCTGCTGCTATCACAGTGGCTGAAAGGTTATTAAGAAATACGTGTGCTTCATGGGGCAATTCCAGGAGAAATCTCCAGTAACGGGGGTACTAATTTCACTGGACAAGTTGTAAAACAATTACGATATCACTGATAAAATAGCATAAGGCAAAGCTAAATGAATAGGCTGGATTGCTTTGATCAAAGGGAGTGCAGGTTGACGACAATCAAGTCCCTTCCAGTGGAAGACATACGCTGACCCCTTATGAAACAGTCACTGAAAGGATTCTGCCCCACTAATGGAACCTCATGGACCTTCTGCTTAAAAACTCTCATAGGGCTAAAGGATATGAGGCTTTAATGCATTACGTTAAAGTGTATTTTCACCAGGTATAGAAAGTCGTTCGTGGCTCCTTGACTGAGGACAAACAATTCAAAATCTAGAACCTGGCCGGGCGCGGTGGCTCAAGCCTGTAATCCCAGCACTTTGGGAGGCCGAGACCGGCGGATCATGAGGTCAGGAGATGGAGACCATCCTGGCTAACATAATGAAACCCCGTCTCTACTAAAAAATACAACAAACTAGCCAAGCGAGGTGGTGGGTGCCTGTAGTCCCAGCTACTCAGGAGGCTGAGGCAGGAGAATGGCGTGAACACAGGAGGCGGAGCTTGCGGCGAGCTGAGATCCAGCCACTGCACTCCAGCCTGGGCGACAGAGAGAGAATCCGTCCCAAAAAAAAAAAAAAAAAATCTAGAACCTGCAGACTTGATCTTCTGGAAATGACATCAAAGAAAGGCTGACCTTGCCACTCACACTGCCGCAAAACCTTGGGAACCTCAAATTTTGGGTTCATTATCTCACAGCTGAGAAGGGCCACTCCAGACTCTGGGAACTATATACTTATTGGAGTCCTTAAACTAAAACGAACCAGAAAGTTTCTCCCCAGAAGTAAACAGCATCCTAGATAAGGACAGCCTTCCCAGGATCTTGTATCAAAATTCCTCTGCCATGATGAGATGCTACCTCTCTTAATTTTTTCCTGGCTTGTGTCTCTCTGAATAGTAAAACTGAAAAATGGGTCTTGTGTACACTCATGCTTATACGTTTATTTGTGGAGGATTTCGCAGCCAACTACATACATGGGAAACTTTATGCCTTGACTGATGGAATATGAAGGGCCAGTGTGGGTAAGGAATTTTAATGGTAGCTTTGTTGCTCCATAATGTCAGAAGCAGAGCATCTATCCACTCCTGTTAACCTGCATCATAGGTCAAAGAAATGTGTGACCATGAGGGCACCATAACCTATGAGTGAAGTGCTGGATGGAAACCCAAAATGATGGTAGGAGAGTGGTGCTAAGGCCCTAAGCTTTGGTCACACTCTCACTTCAGTGAAAACCTGACCAAAAGGGGAGGATTTTTAAACAAACTTGTGGGAGGCCATTGTTTTGGACGGAGCTCATGCACTAGGTCCCAGTAGACCAGACCAAACCAAAATGAAGTCATGCATGTGAAATGCAACATAATTAAGCTGAAACTTTAAAGAAGTAGATAGATTCCCAAAACAGACCAGTTTAATTTTTCGCCGGAAAACAGGAGATTCCAGCACACCAAGGAGGTCCCTCTGCTCTAACCTTTACAGAGAAGCCGCCTGAGGTAACTAGTTTTTCCTCCTTTATTGTTTTCTTTTTCCCTTCTTATAACTACTGTTTGCTATTTCCCAGAGGGATTTGAGGCCAACTACATGTATTTAGCGTGGTGACAGGGTGATGTCAATGACTAAAGTTTTGATCTATCTCTCAAAATTGAGAGGTGGATTAAAAGTGGAGAAATTATTAAGTTTAGCCCAAAGCTGCCTCTTTACATATTTTAATTTCAGCCCTAATGCTTTCTCTGTGCAAAGTGAACTGTATCCTAACTGGATGTGTAAACAGACTTTAACCTACTCTTGTGCCAATCACCAAAGGCGAACTGTTCAAACCACGTTTAAACAAGGCAAAGCCAAGCTATATTGAATCCAGTGTTTCTGCACCTCACTTCTGTTTTGTGTACATTACTTTCCTTTTTCTATCCATACATATCCAATCATGTGGCAGCCCCAGAGTCACTCTGAACTGATTCTGGTTCTAAGGGCTACCAGATTCATGAACTGTCCTTTGCTCAATTAAACTGTCAGACTTAGTTTGTCAAGCTTTCCTGTTAACACAGTACAGGTTCTGTTATTGTTTTGTTTTGTTTTGTTTTTGAGACTGAGTCTCACTCTGTCACCCAGGCTGGAGTGCAGTGGCATAATCTCGGCTCAAAACAACCTCTGCCTCCTGGGTTCAAGCGATTCTCCTGCTTCAGTCTCCCGAATAGCTGGGATTATAGGCGTGCACCACCACACCCAGCTAAGTTATTTTTATTTTTAGTATAGACAGGTTTTCACCATGTTGACCAGGCTGGTCTCGAACTCCTGACCTCAGGTGATCCACCCGCCTCAGCCTCCCAAAGTGCTGGAATTACAGGCAAGAGCCATCACACCTCTTATTGTTTTATATGAGCAAAATAAATAAGTAGGAAACCAGTAAATAAATTACTATGTACAAAATTTGAGATGAGTGTGGAACAGTATTTTAATTTTGATGTTTAAATTTCTTTTGTTAACATTGGTGTTAATAAGTAAAAGAAAAGTGATTTGTTCTCTGTTTCCTAGAGTTGATGGCAGATTGATTATCGAATGTACCCAGCACACTTTCTATGCTCTTAACAAGTCCTTTTCTATGCAACTGCAGGATAAAGTAGACATAAATCTGTAACATGAGGATTTTATAAGATGCACTATTTCCCTAGAGTTTCTGATCATTTTCTGTAGATACGTTTTTTAATGTTGTAGCTTATGCTGGTTTCCTTTTATTATTCTCAATTCTCACTTGAAAATCATTAATATTTCCAACTTAAAATTATTATATAGTACACTAAAAGATTTAGTTCAACATAATTGTCAGAAGGCTTGAGATCATTTGCGTGCAATGGCAAACCTGTCCAAGACACTCAGTTTCCAACAGGAAAACAAAACTGGTCTGTTGAGGAAGAATAAGCTGTGAGCCTCAGTTGTAAGAGAATTTTAGATGTCCACACATATTTTCTTAGCTTTAAACAGAGCACAAGTATCCCTCAAATTACAGCAACCCAATCCACATAAAGTTAAGCATGCATAAAGCTAAGCATTCAATAAACGGAGAAAATAGAATTGTGGGGATATGAGAACATTTACCGTCTTAAATATGCACCGTCTTTTCTCCATGGCCAGCTGTTAAAATTTTACCTGGTGATGAGGCACAAAGGTGGGAGACCTGGATTCAGGCTCACCTTGACGATCTTGGGTAAAATTTTAACCTCTCAATGTTTTACCTTCCCCTTCTGCAAAATAGACATAGTTATAGCATATATCTTTTTAGATCTTTCTAAAGATCAAGGAGACAGTGTAAGTTCTTTTTTTTTTTTTTTTTTTTTTTGAGAAAGAGTCTCACTCTGTCACCCAGGCTGGAGTGCAGTGGCCTGATCTCGGCTCACTGCAAGCTCCGCCTCCCGGGTTCACGCCTCCCGAGTAGCTGGGACTACAGGCGCCCGCCACCACGCCTGACTAATTTTTTTTATTTTTAGTAGAGATGGGTTTTCACCCTGTTAGCTCGGATGGTCTCGATCTCCTGACCTCGTGATCCACCCGCCTTGGCCTCCCAAAGTGCTGGGATGACAGGCGTGAGCCACTGTGCCCGGCTGACAGTGTAAGTTCTAGATGTTGCATTCGGTAATCCCTGAGAAACATTCACGACCATTACCACCATTATTACCTGATGCACAGGGCCAGAAATACACATTCCTTTTAAAGCCCCCTCTAATGTTTAAAGGCTTTACCCAGTGTTGTTCTTCAAATCTTGCAAGGAAAGGGGAACCCAGTGTTGTGTGGGTAACTGAACAAATAAAAAGGACTGGATTTGTAGACGTTTGTATCCTCACTCGCTAATCAGGATTCATCACCCAGATTAGAGCTTAGTTTCAATTCTCTGGGGCAAACATTAGTTTCATATTGGTTGCATGAATTTTGTTTATTGACTGAACGAAGCTTTCTAACAGTAGTTTAATATTTCCTTGTGACCTTGGCAAAGCACCCCTCGCCCACTCCTGCAGACACAGAACATAGCTCATCCTCTTGGGGATATACCTACTAAGGGTGCACTTGGCTAGGCCACAGTGCCACCAAATGTCAAACATTTAGGCCTGTAGATGCAGGTCCAGAGATGGGGAGAAGTCCATTAGATTAGGAGTCCCAGGCACATCACTGCCTAGTTACACAAACCTCAGACTCAGGTGCCACCATTTTCTCAGCATTAAGAAAAAACCAACAGCAGATGATCCATTTTCCTGCTTGTGCTAGACTTCTCTGTGGTATAGAGTTGCACCATTATATGTCACAGCTTTGATGCTGAAGTCCATGTCTTTATTCAGCATCTTACAATAACATCGACTGGGGAGGAATGAGAACGAACGCCAGTGCTTCCTTCCACCCTACGCAGCAACATCAACAGCTCCTTCCTTGGTGTCTTCGGAAGGTTAGAAGCAGCTATTGATCAGTGTTCAGTTGGCTTTTCTCTGAATACAAGCATGTACGCATGACATTTTTGTGTTGGCCAGGAGACAATCTAGATGATATTGACTCTATACCACTTAAACAAAAATGTAAGAAGTAACATCAGAAAAATGTGTGGAACTGATATAGACTGTAATCTTTATTTCTTCATTAAAAGAGCACTCAATGTAATTATGTTACTGATGACTTGTGAGGTTTGAACCACACTGCCACTCAGTTAGCACCCTGCCTGGCTCCTGCTACTTCATGCGTCAGCTTGCCGTCTAAAGAAATGGGACACTGACACAGCTATGATTTATGATTTCCTTGGAAAACATGAATTTTTTAAATCCTGTCAAATAAATGGCATTGTCTCATAAAATTCCCATTCAAGTTTACTAAAAAAGTATTACAACAGGGTAGCATTGTTACTCATAATCCTGTGATAAATGGGATGTAGGTCAGTATCACAAAACTATGTTTATGAGATATTAATAGACATTCTTTGGGAAAAGTGGTGCTAGTGATTTCTTTCCTTCTAAGATGTACCGTGAGGCATGGTGGATGCATTTGTAGCTGTTCTTGTCACTGCATGATGTTCTCTCTGCAGGATGACTCCTGTGCACGAATGCATGACCTGAGTAGTATCTACAAACCATCCATTTTCCAGAGATGAGTGCAGGGGAGCTGGCCAGATGCTTGCCTGGAGATTTCATTCATGGGAAGTGTCAAAATATTCCCAGAAATGTGCAGCAACATAGAAGGTAGCATACTGGATGTTTGAAAAGATTTCTTTGATAAACTTCTTGGAGTTTGCCATAAAACCCAGGGGAACTCTTCAAATGACAAGGTTGGTACCGAAATGGTCTTTTGAAAAGAACAAGACTGTGTAAATAGTCACTGTTTTTGGCTGAGTGGGGTACTTAGGATGAGATTACTGTTCAACTTCAGAATTGTATGGCCTATGACCATGGACACCCACCCTCTCTCGGGGTCTGCAGGCCAGCTCATTGGGGTCCGGTCGGGATGGGCTCCAGGAAGCAGGGTGTGTTCAGGTCTGTCTCTTACTTCCTCGTTCCCCTTGGACCTGCACCTACCAGGCTTGTCACCAAGGCATGAGGGAATGAGCGAGAACCAGCCTTACCCCTGAGGCCTTGCCCCAAACCAACCACTGTCATTTCTGCTCACATTCTGAGACCAAGCAAGTCTCCGGGCCAAGCCCAGCATCCCCCGTGCAGGGAACCACATCCCTCCATCTTCACGGGCGTGTCCAAAGTCTCGTGGCAATTGGTGCAGTGGGAAGAACAGCGTGCTTGACCACCTGACGCATGAGCTGGGAGGGCTCCCACTCTGTCTCCACGCCACACCTAGCTTCTCTATAGAGATGCTGGGCCAAAAAAGGAAGCATGTTGATCTGCATCCTGTATCAAATGATGGAGACTAGCAGACGTGTTGACCATGGAAGCTTCAGCAGTGTTCCTAGCATAACTGACTAAATGGCAAAAGACACCGTGATACTTAAAACCTCCTGAGCCACGCAGCCACTCTTCTGAGCCACGCAGCCACTCTTCTGAAAAAGACCAGGGCTACTGCACGCAAACCTTTGAACGGTGTCTCAATTATTTACATTGTGGTTGCAGTAGAAAACTTGGAAAATAGAAGAAAGAATTAAAACATTAACAAATAATTGACGGCCCTTCCATCCAGAGATCATGTCTGTTCGCATTTTCAAATATTCCTTCTGTTTGCTTTGCTGTGCATACTGCTATGCATAACTGTTTACGTTAAGTTTATTATGAACTAATTTTTCCCAAATAAAAGTTAACTTATTGACATAGTTCCTTGGGAAGAGAATGTGTTTTTTTTTTACTAAAAATAATACAATTGCTAAGAAAATACAGAAAATAGTTCAGTGTAATTTAGTACAACTATGATATGTTAGTCGTTGACATCTTGTGTGATGTTCCCAGCTTCCTCTGTAAAGGTAAGTCCCACGGCAGCCGCCTTTACTGGAAATAGGCAGGAGATAGCGGCCCTGCCTGCAGCATTCGACACACCAGGGACAGAACATTCCGACCGCCAGCCTCATGGAAGATAATTTCCATATCTACCACTTAAGTCTAGAGGTTCTCTATCTCTTATTTACATCTACAGCTGCCTGAAGATAAAAACCTATGAGATTCATTAACTAATTACTGTCTACTATGTGCATAATATGCTGTTAGAAGTTAAAAATATGAATATTTTAATTTATGTTTTAAAAATAATACTGAAAACATGTTGTACTAGAGGAGTGTAAGAACATTACTAAGAATTAGAAAAAGTAGAGAAACAAAGTCCTTGTGGCAGGAGGCCAGCCTGGCTTCAAAGACTTCACAACTGGAAACAACTCTTAAAGGTGGTGATGTCCTCCCCAGGCGACACGATGGGAGGAGAAAAATGCAGGAGCCAGGGGCAGAGAGACAGGTGTGCACGGCACATCTAGGCAACAGGATGCTCAGGTGTCCCCAGGACTCAGGTGAATGGGAGGGCGTGGGGAGATGAGGCTGTGGCAGTGAGACAGGCATCAAAGGACGTCGTACTCAGAGGAGCTGTGCCTTAACCACGTCACCCGCGGGTTCTGGTGTTTGCTTCTCTGTTGTAATATCTTTGGTCTTTTTAGATGTGTAATCCATGCACATGGTAAAAAATTAAAAGCAAATCCGAAAGATATGTTTGTGAAATATAAGAAGGGAAGAAGGTAAGCCTCTCTCCCAATAAACACTCTTGAATGTAAGTTCCTCATTGTCAAACTTTCCTCCTCCAGGAAGCAACCACTACTGCCAGTGTCTGGTATGCGTCCTCTCAGAGGTGATGCACATACACACATACAAACATAAACACACACACACACACACTCACAGACACACACATACATATGCAAACACAAACATACACAAACAACACAAGCACATACACACACACGCACAACACATGAACCCACAAATGCACACACATATACAACACACACAAACACACACATACATAAACACACATACATAAACATACTCATATGTACACAAACATACACACATACAAAAACACACATAACCACACAAAACACACAAACATACACACATACACAAACACAGACACACATACACATACATACATACAAACATTCACACACACATACACAAGTACACACATAACCAAAAAAACACACAATATATATATTTTTATAATATATATAAAAATAAATATATTTTTGGTTTTGTTGCATTTGCTTTTGAGATCTTAGTCATAAATCCTTTGGCAAGCCAATGATTAAAAGAGTTTTTTTCTAAGTTTCCTTATAGAATTTTTATGGCTTCAGATCTTAGATTTAAGTCTTTAATT
>NW_016803657.1:7147976-7225749 GCF_001698545.2 Rhinopithecus bieti | reverse complement strand
ATAAAAATAAATATATTTTGGTTTTGTTGCATTTGCTTTTGAGATCTTAGTCATAAATCCTTTGGCAAGCCAATGATTAAAAGAGTTTTTTTCTAAGTTTCCTTATAGAATTTTATGGCTTCAGATCTTAGATTTAAGTCTTTAATTCATCTGGAGTTAATTTTGTATATGGTTTGAGATAGGGATCCAGTTTTAGTTTTCTACATGGGGCTACGCAGTTTTCCAAGCACCTTTTATTGAATAGGGTGTCCTTTTCCCAATTTATGTTTTCTATTCATTGTCAAAGATCAGTTGGTTGTATTTGGCTTTATTTCTGGACTCTTTATTCTGCTCCATTGGTCTACGCATTTACTCTTATACCAATACCATGCTGCTTTAGTTATTATAGCCTTGTAGTATAATTTGAAGTTGGGTAATGTGATGCTTCCAGATTACTTCCAATTATCTAGTGGATACATTGTACACTATTTGAGTGATGGGTACACTACAAGCCCAGACTTCACCACCACATGATCCACCCATGGAACCAGAGATCACTTATACTCCTAAAGCTACTGCATTTTTTTAAAAAAATTCTCATACTCTTTGGTCCAGTATCCTATGACAAAACTGTCATATGTGTGAAATGACACAAAACAGAGATAATCATCACAGTATGGTGTATGCCACCAAAAGCCTAGAAACATCCAAAAGCCCATCAAGGGAGTCACTGGTTGAACAAAGAAGTTTGCAGTCACTGAAAATAATGCACGATGCTTTCTGTACAGATATGGGGAGTTCTCCAGGATACACAGCTGTGACAGATACTGCCCTTGTCCTGCTCGGACCCTGAGCTCCTCAGACTCGTCCTCTATGTCTGGTGCACTGCTGGTCAGCTTGCTCTGCTTCTGCCCTCACGGCCAGCACCTGCTGCTCTCGAAGAGGCTCCTGTTGGGACTCTGGAGCTGGCAGTGCAGGAGAGCACTGGTCCTGCAGAGGTCCTGAGCTGGCACTGATCAATCAGTGTGAGCTGTGAAAACCCTGCCCCTGGCCTCAAGTGAGGGACACCCTCAGAGGTGCCAGTCATGTCCAGGATTCCTCTGATATATAATATAATATAAATTATATTATATACAGTTGCCTCTATCAGCCTCAGAGAAAAGTATTTGGAAACCAACTTACAAAAGTTATTGAAAGCTTTGTTTCATACACAGAGGGAACACAGGAGTGAATGGATGCTTACACTTTACTAACCTCACTGCTATTATATTTTAAGGTGCCCGCCTGGAATTCCATTAAGAGGAAAAGCAGCTCTGAAGATCACATCGGAGCATTCCATCTGACAGGTGAGGGCAGTCCCTTCAAGATGTTCCCATAAAATGAGGCACAGAGAAGGTGAGGAGTCCCAGACATATTTCTCATGGAAAACTGTCTTTATAAAGACACACAGACTAACAGCAAACATGAGAATTAAAGAGCAATTACAAACACCTAAAAGTATAAAAGAGAAATATCGATCTGCAACTCCAAACAGTTCAACCACTGGTCAAACGATGAAGATGCGAGTGTGAACAGCGAATATGTCTTCATTGATTTCCTTTTAATTTTATTCTAAGACCTGGAATGCACCACCTAGGGGAGACATTTGATTAAAATGTTTTATTCTCAGTATGTAAATTGTGAGAATGTTATTAGTCAACTATAACTTATTGTAAATTAATCTAATTATATTGTTTTATTCCTATTTATCAATTTATGATCAATATTATGCTAAAGAGACCAGGAAACAGAAGCATACATTAATCTATGTAATCCTGTGGACAAATCAGATGATAAGTTGATGTATTATTAGGAGAATGATTACTTTCTGTGAGCCATGATTAGGTCAGAGAGAGAGAAAGGTCCAAATAACCTTTGCTTACATGGAAGACAGTTTCTTTTTTCTCTGCCTAAGATGTTGGGTAAGTGGCCTAGGCTCCTGTGCTCCCCAGTATGTGTTCTGGGGCTGTTCTGTCTCAGTGATATGCTGTGTGTTGACTCAGTTCCCAAGTCTGCCTTGCGCTCCAAGAACGTACTGGCATTCCACCCTGCAGGAGGGAGAGCAGAGGGGAGAGGGGAGACCGCTTTCTTTAAGAATGCATTCTAGAAGTTGATATCGTATTTCCACGTATATCTCTTTGATCAGATGTAGTACAGGGTGAGTTTCCTTAATCAGAAAATTTCACATTCAAAATGCTCCAAAATCTAAAACCTAGCACCAACAGGACTCTCAAAGGCAATGCTCATTGGAGCATTTCAGATTTTGAACTTTCTGATTTGGGATGCTCAACTGGTAGTATAATGTAAATAATCCAAAATCCAAACAAATCCCAAACCTGAGACATTTCTGGTCCCAAGCATTTTGGGAAAAAAGACACAACATATACAAAACCCTAAGTCCCTGCAAAGGAGGCTGAGAACTGTAAACTGCATTTCTGTTAGACATTTGTCCATGGTGTTAATTTTCCATGGCTGCTGTGACAAAAGACCCAAATGTGTTGGCCTTAACACACTTATATCTTATAGTTCTGGAAGTCAAAAGTCTAAGATCTGTTTCCCAACTCCAGAAGCAAGTGCTCCCTCCAGAGTCTCCATGGGGTAAGTGCTCCCTCCAGAGCCTCTATGGGGTAAGTGCTCCCTCCAGAGTCTCCATGAGGCAAGTGTTCCCTCCAGAGTCTCCGTGGGGTAAGTGCTCCCTTCAGAGGCTCCCTGGGGACAAATGCTCCCTCCAGAGACTCCATGAAAGCAAGTGCTCCCTCCAGANTAACCAAAAAAACACACAATATATATATTTTTATAATATATATAAAAATAAATATATTTTTGGTTTTGTTGCATTTGCTTTTGAGATCTTAGTCATAAATCCTTTGGCAAGCCAATGATTAAAAGAGTTTTTTTCTAAGTTTCCTTATAGAATTTTTATGGCTTCAGATCTTAGATTTAAGTCTTTAATTCATCTGGAGTTAATTTTTGTATATGGTTTGAGATAGGGATCCAGTTTTAGTTTTCTACATGGGGCTACGCAGTTTTCCAAGCACCTTTTATTGAATAGGGTGTCCTTTTCCCAATTTATGTTTTTCTATTCATTGTCAAAGATCAGTTGGTTGTATTTGGCTTTATTTCTGGACTCTTTATTCTGCTCCATTGGTCTACGCATTTACTCTTATACCAATACCATGCTGCTTTAGTTATTATAGCCTTGTAGTATAATTTGAAGTTGGGTAATGTGATGCTTCCAGATTACTTCCAATTATCTAGTGGATACATTGTACACTATTTGAGTGATGGGTACACTACAAGCCCAGACTTCACCACCACATGATCCACCCATGGAACCAGAGATCACTTATACTCCTAAAGCTACTGCATTTTTTTAAAAAAATTCTCATACTCTTTGGTCCAGTATCCTATGACAAAACTGTCATATGTGTGAAATGACACAAAAACAGAGATAATCATCACAGTATGGTGTATGCCACCAAAAGCCTAGAAACATCCAAAAGCCCATCAAGGGAGTCACTGGTTGAACAAAGAAGTTTGCAGTCACTGAAAATAATGCACGATGCTTTCTGTACAGATATGGGGAGTTCTCCAGGATACACAGCTGTGACAGATACTGCCCTTGTCCTGCTCGGACCCTGAGCTCCTCAGACTCGTCCTCTATGTCTGGTGCACTGCTGGTCAGCTTGCTCTGCTTCTGCCCTCACGGCCAGCACCTGCTGCTCTCGAAGAGGCTCCTGTTGGGACTCTGGAGCTGGCAGTGCAGGAGAGCACTGGTCCTGCAGAGGTCCTGAGCTGGCACTGATCAATCAGTGTGAGCTGTGAAAACCCTGCCCCTGGCCTCAAGTGAGGGACACCCTCAGAGGTGCCAGTCATGTCCAGGATTCCTCTGATATATAATATAATATAAATTATATTATATACAGTTGCCTCTATCAGCCTCAGAGAAAAAGTATTTGGAAACCAACTTACAAAAGTTATTGAAAGCTTTGTTTCATACACAGAGGGAACACAGGAGTGAATGGATGCTTACACTTTACTAACCTCACTGCTATTATATTTTAAGGTGCCCGCCTGGAATTCCATTAAGAGGAAAAGCAGCTCTGAAGATCACATCGGAGCATTCCATCTGACAGGTGAGGGCAGTCCCTTCAAGATGTTCCCATAAAATGAGGCACAGAGAAGGTGAGGAGTCCCAGACATATTTCTCATGGAAAACTGTCTTTATAAAGACACACAGACTAACAGCAAACATGAGAATTAAAGAGCAATTACAAACACCTAAAAGTATAAAAGAGAAATATCGATCTGCAACTCCAAACAGTTCAACCACTGGTCAAACGATGAAGATGCGAGTGTGAACAGCGAATATGTCTTCATTGATTTCCTTTTTAATTTTATTCTAAGACCTGGAATGCACCACCTAGGGGAGACATTTGATTAAAAATGTTTTTATTCTCAGTATGTAAATTGTGAGAATGTTATTAGTCAACTATAACTTATTGTAAATTAATCTAATTATATTGTTTTATTCCTATTTATCAATTTATGATCAATATTATGCTAAAGAGACCAGGAAACAGAAGCATACATTAATCTATGTAATCCTGTGGACAAATCAGATGATAAGTTGATGTATTATTAGGAGAATGATTACTTTCTGTGAGCCATGATTAGGTCAGAGAGAGAGAAAGGTCCAAATAACCTTTGCTTACATGGAAGACAGTTTCTTTTTTCTCTGCCTAAGATGTTGGGTAAGTGGCCTAGGCTCCTGTGCTCCCCAGTATGTGTTCTGGGGCTGTTCTGTCTCAGTGATATGCTGTGTGTTGACTCAGTTCCCAAGTCTGCCTTGCGCTCCAAGAACGTACTGGCATTCCACCCTGCAGGAGGGAGAGCAGAGGGGAGAGGGGAGACCGCTTTCTTTAAGAATGCATTCTAGAAGTTGATATCGTATTTCCACGTATATCTCTTTGATCAGATGTAGTACAGGGTGAGTTTCCTTAATCAGAAAATTTCACATTCAAAATGCTCCAAAATCTAAAACCTAGCACCAACAGGACTCTCAAAGGCAATGCTCATTGGAGCATTTCAGATTTTGAACTTTCTGATTTGGGATGCTCAACTGGTAGTATAATGTAAATAATCCAAAATCCAAACAAATCCCAAACCTGAGACATTTCTGGTCCCAAGCATTTTGGGAAAAAAGACACAACATATACAAAACCCTAAGTCCCTGCAAAGGAGGCTGAGAACTGTAAACTGCATTTCTGTTAGACATTTGTCCATGGTGTTAATTTTCCATGGCTGCTGTGACAAAAGACCCAAATGTGTTGGCCTTAACACACTTATATCTTATAGTTCTGGAAGTCAAAAGTCTAAGATCTGTTTCCCAACTCCAGAAGCAAGTGCTCCCTCCAGAGTCTCCATGGGGTAAGTGCTCCCTCCAGAGCCTCTATGGGGTAAGTGCTCCCTCCAGAGTCTCCATGAGGCAAGTGTTCCCTCCAGAGTCTCCGTGGGGGTAAGTGCTCCCTTCAGAGGCTCCCTGGGGACAAATGCTCCCTCCAGAGACTCCATGAAAGCAAGTGCTCCCTCCAGAGGTTCCATGGGGGTAAGTGCTCCCTCCAGAGTCTCCATGGGGCAAGTGCTCCCTCCAGAGTCTCCATAGGGGTAACTGCTCCCTCCAGAGTCTCCATGAGGCAAGTGCTCCCTCCAGAGTCCCCATGGGGTAAGTGCTCCCTCCAGAGGCTCCATGGGGGCAAGTGCTCCCTCGAGTCCCTATGGTCCCTATGGGGCAGGTGCTCCCTCCTGAGGCTCCATGGGGTAGGTGCTCCCTCCTGAGGCTCCATGGGGCAGGTGCTCCCTCCAGAGGCTCTGTAGGAGCAAATGCTCCCTCTAGAGTCTCTGTGGGGTAAGTGCTCCCTCCAGAGTCTCTATAGGGGTAAGTGCTCCCTCCAGATGCTCCATGGGGGTAAGTGCTCCCTCCTGAGGCTCCATGGGGTTAAGTGTTCCCTCCAGAGTCTCCATGAGGCAAGTGCTCCCTCCAGAGTCTCCATGGGCCAAGTGCTCCCTCCAGAGTCTCCATGGGGGTAGGTGCTCCCTCCAGAGGCTCCGTGGGGTTAAGTGCTCCCTCCAGAGTCTCCATGGGCCAAGTGCTCCCTCCAGAGTCTCCATGGGCCAAGTGCTCCCTCCAGAGTCTCCGTGGGGGTAAGTGCTCCCTTCGGAGGCTCTCTGGGGACAAATGCTCCTTCCAGAGACTCCACGGAAGCAAGTGCTCCCTCCAGGGGCTCCATGGGGGCATCTGCTTCCTCGCTCCTTCCCACTTCTCAGGCTTCTTAGCCTACAGCTCCTTCCTCCGCCCCCAGTCCTGCAGGGTAGCACTGTGTCTTAGTGGGGACCCCCCCACACCGTGGGGACCCCCCCCACACCATGTGCTGTCAATATCCTTCCGCCTGCCTCTCATAAAGACACTTGCAGGGCTGCGTTTAGCTCCCCGCGTGGGTAACCCAGGAGGATCCCCCATCTCAAGATCCTTAATCACATCTGCGAAGTCTCTTTTGATATGTAAAGTAACAGACACACGTTCCAGGGATTAGGACCTAGGTATCTTGGGACTGTTACTCAGCCTACCAAGTCCACTAGAATTATTTGGGGACTGGGGAAGAAGAAGCCAGGAATGCTAGAGCTCCAGGGGCTTTTGCTGCGGAGAGGAAGCGGGAGTCTGAGGGCGAAGGCCGGGCAGAACGGGAGAGAGGGGCTGGGGACAGGAAAGACCCCTGGCCCTGACCCTGTCCTCACTCGCCCTCCCTCCTGTGCAGGGAGAGCTTGCGTCCCCCTGGAGCAAGAGGCTGCGTGGAGAAGCCTCTGATGAGTGAGGCACGGGATGTGCCAAGAGAAACCTCCCCTGAGTCACTGCTGTCCTCGGGGCAGGGCCGGTCCTACACACTTGCCACATCTTTTCCAAAAAGTCAAGTGATAAAGATTAATATTTCACGGATGCCTTTGAAGCAGCCAGAATTCCACACGGCGCCCCTGCCTGCCGAGGCCTTCTTCTGACTCTTCAAAGTGGAGCGGAGACGAGTCCCAGACCCCCTGGAGGCAGCGGCCTGGAGGTCTTGCTCTCTCCCTTTCATCTCCATCCAGGACGGACAGCAGCCCCCCCACAACCCCCTCGGCCCTCCTGTTCCCGGCCACTGCTGGGTGAGCCTCTGCTTCCAAGCAACTTGTCACCAGTTCGAGTACAGGGGTGCGAGTACCGTGGAATGTATCCTCAAGCCAGAGCCAAGCTCAGTGGGGACGAATGGCCGGAGTGCTTCAAAGACAGAACGTTTTCTATCACTTTCCTCTCGTGGGGCGCCACACAACCACACTGCGCTATCGCATTTGGGGCAGATGCAAAGGTGGCCCTCAGCTTCTATGTTTAACCTCACGCGAGGCAAAGAGGCGAATCTCCTCTCTTCCTTCACAAAAGAACACAGAAAGCAAGTCAGCGCACTCTCCAGTTGAACAGACTTTGAGGATGAGACTCTTCTACAGTGTCTCGTTTTCTCATGGCTCTGTGTGGTCTACGTTCTGAGGAAAGGAGAGTGAGGTCATGTTATAACCATTTGCAATTCCATCTTTCCCGAAAAACGGAAAAGTTATTACCTGCTGAGTGTCCGGAGTCCTCAGCCCCAGGAGGGGAATCGGATGGAAAATTTGACACAATGAACAATTAATCTTAGATGCAAAACAAAAACTCTAATTCCAGATTATCCCTGAAACCCAATGTTATTGAAAGTGCCTTTGGCGTCATCAGTATGTACACGATCCAGGACTCTAGGGATTGGTTCGCCCGTGATTTCTCCACCTTACACATAGGGTGCAGCCCAAGTGGGTGCCTCCCGCGGTTCTAGGGACTGAGCAGACCCTGGACTGAGACGGACACAGCCGTTTTCTTCCGCTGTTTAGGGCTAAGCCGTTGAGCAAGCGATTACACCTGGAGTAAACGCTGGGGGTAAGCAGGTGCGAAGGGCCATGAATCCAGAATGCGTAAAACCAGTTACAACAGCACAGGTCGTTTCATTCTGATCCACAGGTGTTCTGACACACCCATGACTCAAGGCTCTGCAGAGATAAAGCGAGAAGAGAGCTGTTATTCATTCCAAATTTGATTTAAAAGACTCTTTAACACAGTTCCAACATGTTTATCTTCCAAAGGAAGAGAAATCTTGGACGGCATAAGTAGCCTGTGGTTGAATTCCCTCCGGCATCCCAGGCACTGCTGTACAAAGTATCGTATTCCTGGCTAGCCCACCTCCTGTCCAAACCGTCGCCACCAAGCAGCTCTCCTCATTCCTTCTGGTCAGGAATACAGTCCCTTGTGCTTGCGTTTTCCAAGCCACAGATTTCTGTATGAGTTATTTCCTTCCCTAAACCAGGCAGAGCTTGCACCATTACTGGGTTCTGCCACATCATCGTGATAGAAAATAACTCCTTGAAAACAAACCCCCACCTTCTCTGATGCCCAGGAGACTAATGAGTACTCGGCTTCACACCTGGATGGCCAAATACCCTGCACAACAAACCCCCATGGCACAAGTGTACCGATAGAACAAACTCGCACATGTGCCCCTGAATTTAAAACAACAAAAATTAAATTTAAAAAAAGTCTTGTGAGGGCCAGGAGTTTGTTTTTATAGCATATTGTCTATCGGCATGTCACAGGGAAGACCAGGAAGGATGGGAACTGGAGGAATGTGCCAAAGGCCACACAGCTCGTCATGGGATTTTCATCCCAGCCCTCCATGATCTGGGTTGTTTTCAAGTCTGTTTCAGTGAATTTGTGTAAATCATCTGTTTCTCTTCCCTACCACACCACTACCAGAATACACGTGTCTTTCAAAAACAGGTCTCATTCAGCATAGATCTGGTCTATTCGATTCTTTAAACCTCGAGTGGCTGTTCATTGGCCAACAGATAAACAAGAGTTTTCTTAGAAGAATGCTTAAGAATCTTTACAACCTGCCACCACCAATGTGTGTGCCTGTATCCTCGGTGCATGAATGGACTTACTGAGTTGCAACCTCTGCGGTCTGTCTTCTGTGCTGTGCAGCTGCCTCTCCCTTGAGCCTCTTCCCCACCCCCAGGCCCACTCATCTGATTTCCACTGTCTTGGCCTTCAAGACTCAGCTTACTGCGAATTCCTCTAGGAAGTGCCTCCTTGTTCCGAAAGATGGGTACAAGGGCCTGTCTTCATCCCTCCAGCTGCTATCACAAAATACCATAGATCGGCTGGCTCCTAAACAACAAAAATGTGTTCCTCACAGTTCTGGAGGCCGGTTGAGAATTTCAAGATGAAGGTGCCAGTAGACTTGGTGTCTGGGCAGCTTCCTCTTTCATAGACGGTGACCTCTGTGTGCATCCTCGCGTGACAGAAAGGGCAGAGGAGCTCTCTGGGACTCTTATAAATGCACTGATCCCGTTCATAGGGTTCCATCCGCATAACGTCATCACCTCCTGAACGCCCCACCTCCTAATGCTATCCCCCTGGGGAGAGGGGCTTCCAACACCTGGATCTCATGGGAATACAGACATTCAAGCCACTAAGTGCCCCTTCTCTGCACTTCACAATACCCTATGGTCTCCAAACCGTGGCACCTGCTACGATACACCAAGCTGCTTCCTTCCTTGTCCGACGTAGGCACTGGGCCATCAGTCTATTCATTTCCTAATTGCTGCTCTGCTTACCCGTTCATCTTCAATGTCTTGTCTATGTTTAATTTTCTAAACTCACCTCCTCATTATCTAACAAACATCCACTCTTCTTTCCAAGCCCGCTTGCTGCCTTTCTATTATGAAGATGATCACATCATGATACCCTCTTGCTCCCACTTCGGGAGGATCTTCTGGTTCTCTGCTGACATGCCTGTCTCTCCCAGCCAGGCTCTGCACCGGTCCAGTGTCATGGCTCAGCTATGGGCCTGCTTTCCTCTCAGACTGTGGCCACCATGCATTTTCATAAAACCGGAGCTGGTGACTTCTGACCCTGGCAGGAATTGTGTCCCAGGAATTATTAACCCTGCCCTGTGCTAGGGCACTCCCTGAAGGTGGTGTCCAGTGAGAATCATGCGGAATAGTTCATTCAGACTGTGGGGGGGCAAAGGTTTAGCTGAGACCATTGAAGAATATGATTAAAAAAAAAAAAAAAAAAAAAAGGCGGCCAGGCGCGGTGGCTCAAGCCTGTAATCCCAGCACTTTGGGAGGCCGAGATGGGCGGATCACGAGGTCAGATCAAGACCATCCTGGCTAACACGGTGAAACCCCGTCTCTACTAAAAAACACAAAAAACTAGCCAGGCGAGGTGACGGGCACCTGTAGTCCCAGCTACTCTGGAGGCTGAGGCAGGAGAATGGCGTGAACCCAGGAGGCGGAGCTTGCAGTGAGCTGAGATCCTGCCACTGCACCCCAGCCTGGGCGACAGAGCGAGACTCCGTCTCAAAAAAAAAAAATGCTGAAAATGTTTAATCAACATGAGAACATGACCACTGTCCCTTCAGTAGTGACTTGCCTTCATCTTCTTGTCTTCTGAGCCCACACTTTGTCTTCTGGATTTACCATTAACCTTGTGTGAGGCCAGGACAGCAGAAGCCATGGCTCCCAGGGTCTCTGACACTCCTGTCACTGTCAGGGGCGCCTTCCCCGTGTTTAGGTTTTATTGTGGACTGCAAAGCCAGGTCTGACTGCTTACCTTTGTGTCATTTTATCCTACGACACTCATGTTATCCCGTGTGGTCGGTCTCATTGCTGTGCTTGGAGCGGGGACAAGGCATTTAAAGCAGGAATTCGTTGCATGATGGTGATGAAAAGTCTTCTTTCCTTTTCATAGCCTTTCGCTTCCTTATTTAAACCGTTTACCCCCTACAAAGCTGAAATTCAGTAACACTCCTCTCAGTATACTCCAGCTTCAGTGATTACCCTTGCTGTGAAAACACTGTGTACCAGAAGGGATTGCACCCCATGAGCTCATTCCTATTTACACAACATTTTTAGATTAGATGCCGTCCTCGGGAGCAAGGTAGTTGCCCCAGAGATTGCATCTGGGAGTGCGGGCCCTGCAGAGGCATGGAGAGTGCAGGCCTTTGTACCAGGACATCTCACAGGCCCACTCTGCCTCAGTGGTGTTGACCCAGAGCTCACCCCCAGCCCCCGGCGCCCCCTGCAGCAAGAGGCCATCCCGGTTGTGCAATTGGCCTTGGAGAAGCGATCTCCTCACTCCGGAAACATGATCCAATCTCCCTCTGCTAGGTGACTCATCTCCAGGCTTTCATCTTCTTGACAGGCAGGGTTTTGTCTGTGGCTGCCTCAAAATATTCTTTCCATTTCATCATAGTTTAATATTTTATAGACTTGTGTTCTTCAACAAGTAATTAAAACCATCCTTAACCTCTCAGGGTAGGAGTCCATTGACAAAAGTCTAATAAGATGCTTCCGGATATTACATACAGCCATTGTATATGCTCAAACATTTTACATTACTCATCTGACATCTAAGTTTGACATTTAAACTTTAAAAGGGGGGCCTTATTACCAAACAACTATTAAAAATGATTAAAACATTCAAAGGAGTTACTGATAATAACATTTTATAAATACGACTAAATCAGATGATTTTAATTCTTTTATTGCAGGATAATAATTAGACTTAGGTGGATTGAAGTCAAAATCCCAGAACAAAACATGTTCTTTGCTGTCATGAATTTCTTACAGTTTAAATAATTTCTGCACTGATGTCAACACCATTTCTAAGGTGGAGTTTCCTTACATGAAAACAAAACAGAAGTGTTCCACAATTTCAAACATTCTACAAAAATTTTCTCAGTACAGATATATTTCATAATCACCCAGATATACTCCAATGTGTGAATGATTCTTAAGTCAAAGAAATAGCATCAGCTCAAGCTCTAATTCCCTTTTCTCATCTTTTGAACTCTCAGTGCTCCTCTTTGTGGTGGCTGTTTAAATCTCTATCTTTCCTAAAAACAACCCAAAGAATCTACATGTAGGAACTGGACTTTGTGTGTGTATGTATGTATATATTTCCAATAGCAGTGTGTGGGAGTATATGTATATATTTGAGATGGAATCTCACTCTTGTCACCCAGCTGGAGTGCAATGGCATGATCTCAGCTCACTGCAACCTCTGCCTCCTGGGTTCAAGTGATTCTCCTGCCTCAGCCTCCCAAGTAGCTAGGATTACAGGTGCCACCACCATGCACCGCTAATTTTTTTGTGTTTTTAATAGAGACGGAGTTTCACCATGTTGGCCAGGCTGGTTTTGAACTCCTGACTTCAAGTGATCTGCCCACCTCAGCCTCCCAAAGTGCTGGGATTACAGGCGTAAGCCCCTGCACCCTGCTCTGGACTTGAAAGTTTTAATGGAATATGTCGAGGTATAATTGACCTACTGTGTAATGCATACACTTTATGCATATAGTCAATGAGTTTTGACAAATAATATGCAGAATTATCACCACCACCATCGAGATACGGAGCATTTCATCACCCAGACATGCTCACATGCCCCACTGCCAAACTGCCTGACAGACTTGGCCCCAAGAAAATACTGATTTACCATTGATCACTACACATTCGTTTTTCCTTTGCTAGAATTTCTTATAAATTGAATTATACAATATTTAACCTTTTTTCTGGTTTTCACTTTAAAACCTTTATTGGTGTATGATGAAAATAGAATAACCTGCACTTATTTAAATTGTACAGTTGATGAATGTTGGCATATGTGTATCTGTGAAACCATAAACACATAAACCAAAGTAATGTATGTAGCCGTCATCCCCAAAAAGATTCCTCCTGCCTTTGTGTCTGTGGCCCTTCTCCCTGGCACCTCCCTGCCTCCCTCAAGACTTCAGAAATCACTCGTCCACTTTCTGTCACTGTGGCTTGCTTGAATTCTCTGCAGTTTTATGTGAGTGGAATCGTGCCGTGTACACTCTTTCCTGCCTGGCTTCTTTCCTCCAGCATGCAACTATTTTGAGATTCATTCAGGCTGTTGAAGGTTTCAGTTGTCCGTATTATTTTACTGCCAAACAGTATTTCATTCTACGGATATTCCACAATCTGTTTACCCATTCACCTTTTGATAACATTTTTAGCTGTTTCCAGTTTTTGACTCTCACAAATATGGTTGCTATGAACATTTACGCCCACACCTTTATTAAGGCAAACCTTACATTTCTCCTGGGTAAGCACTAAGGGTCAGAAAAGCCAGACAATCTGGGGAGTGCCTGTTTAGCTTTTGACAGAACTGCCACACTGTTTTCCAAACCGGTTGTATCATTTCACATTTCCGATAGCGGTGTGTGGGGGTGCCAGTGCCTACACGTTCTCACCAACACTTCAGCCAGTCTCTCGGGTTCTAACCATTCTCGCAGGTGCGGTGCTCTTTCCGCGTAGTTTTAATCTGCATATCCCTGATTTTTAATAGTGTAGAGCACTTCTTAATGCACTTTTAAATGCCGTGAGCTTGAACGTATGACACAAAAACTTCCAAACTAAAATGAAAATAGGAAAACAAATGAAAACTGGAACAGAATATCAAAGGACTTGGGAATAAATTTAAAAGACTTTATACACATGTACTTAGACTACTAGAAGGAAAAGGAGAAACTGGAGAAGAAATATTTGAAATAGTAATTACCAAGGATTTTTCTAATTTAATGACAAACATTAAACCACAAATCCAGAAAGTTCACGGGACACCAAGGATAAATATTATAATAATAACAATTAAATATAATAAGGTGAATACAAAAGCATATCATACCTAAGCTACGGGAAATCAAAGACAAAAAAATGTTTTGAAAGACACAGAATCGAGAAACAGTTGATCTGCATGAGAACAAGAATAAGACTTACAACAGAATTCTCTTTGAAACTATGCAGCAAGACAGTGGAATGAAATATTTAAAGCATTGATGTAAAAAAATACAGTAAAAGGTATACTACAAAAGTAAAGGGGAAATAATTAATTTCCTAGACAAACAAAATCTGAAGGATCCATCACCAGCAGATCCATGCAAGAAATGTAAGAAGTTTTCAAAGAAGAAGAAAATTGATACAGATCGGAAATTGAATCTACCTAAAGAAAGGCAGAGCAATAGATAAGGAATAAATGAAGGTAAAATAAAATGCTTTATTTTTCTTAGTTTTAACTAATCAAAAATATAACCATTTCTTTTAAAAAATAATAGTAGCAATATATCGGGTATCAATAGCATACGGATAAATGGAGTGAACAAGAATGTTATAAAGGGCAGAAGGAAGGTATTGGGAATATTTTATGGTAAGTTAACTACACTATCTGTTAAGTCATACAGTGGTATTTGAAGGTGGACTTATGTTAGTCAGAAATACACATTGCAAACTCCAAGACTACAACTAATATTTTTAAAAGAAGCATAATTAATGTACTAAAGAGAGGTAATATGATGAAAAAATTTAGGTCTGTATCTGCAAATCTTCACTAAAGCTAAATTTAAATTTTTATATTAAAGTAATAATGGCCTGTTTACCCAAACATTATGGATGTTTAAATATGCCCTTAATGTCTGTAAATTGAGATGCGAAGCTTTTTCACAATATACATGTATAGCAGTTTGCTTTAATTTTTTGAAGCAGGGTTAAATGAGCATTATTAGAATCATGCTTACATCAGTCCCATATAAACAGAAATTGTTGGGTCTACTAAATCCACAGTAAAACGGATTGAGGCTGCCCATGCATGCTTCGACAGGAATCCAGTACACAAACAGATTTCATCAGCGTATTCAGTGGAACTAAGGTCTTCTTAGAACTGTGCTTCTGAAAGGCGAAATGGACTGTTAGTTGTTTAGGCCAAAGTTGCACAGGTCTGTTGTTCAAAGACTTCCTTCTCTGCCTGTAGTCAGCACTTGCGGGCCTTCTGTAGGTTCTTCACATGAATGCTTACTTTTTCGTATTGCAAACCACTTTTAGCATATGTGAACTATTCCAATGTACTAACAAAGTCCTCTGGTGTTAGGCAGGTGCTGTCCTGGGAAGCTCCTGAAAGTATGAGGTCAATGGCTGGAACAGTTTGGAGGACAGTTTGGATGGTGTTTCTTGCTACCCCTGCGCCTTGAGGCATTCTTGTTGGTGTATTCGCTGGAGTATGTTCACTGGAACCTGTATTCTGGTCTCATGGCTTGATGTTGTGTTGCATGGATCATACATTAACAATGATGGCCACCGTGGCTGGGGTGGGGGTTTCTCCAGCATCGTCCTTTTCTTCAACTTTATTCTCTCCTTCAGTTTCAACAGGTTTTGCCTCAGAGGTGTCCTCATTCTTTAAACAGTTGTGTCTGCTGCCTTCCACCTAGAAGGCTCTCTGTGTTTCACATTTTCATCAGCAAGTTTGCTAAATACTGTTGTGACTTGCAATATAGAAGACGCTTTTGAGAATGTGTCCAGCACTATCTTTATTGCTGGCATACAAAAACACTTTCAAAACTTAATTATCGGGCCGGGCGCGGTGGTTCACGCCGGTAATCCCAGCACTATAGGAGGCAGACCACAAGGGCAAGAGGTGGAGACCATCCTGGTTAACACGGTGAAACCCCATCTCTACTAAAAATACAAAAATTAGACAGGCATGGTGGCAGGTGCCTGTAGTCCCAGCTACTTGGGAGGCTGAGGCAGGAGAATGGTGTGAATACGGGAGGTGGAGCTTGCAGTAAGCCAAGATTGCACGACTACACTCCAGCCTGGGTGACAGGGAGAGACTCCATCTCAAAAAAAAAAAAAAAAAAAAAAAACGTAATTATCCAAATGGTCAAAATTGGTCAGGTGCAGTGGCTGACACCTGTAATCCCAGCACTTTGGGAGGCTAAGGCAGGTGGATCCCCTGAGGTCAGGAGTTCAAGACCAGCCTGGCCAACGTGGTGAAACCCCATCTCTACTAAAAATACAAAAATTAGTCAGGAATGGTGGTGCATGCCTGTAATCCTAGCTACTCAGTGGGCTGAGATAGAAGAATCACTTGAACTCGGGAGTCGGAGGTTGCAGATCGCGCCATTGCACTCCAGCCTGGGTGACAGAGCGAGACTCTGATTCAAAAAAAAAAAAAAAGTGGGCGAAAAAACCAACTATTTCTTGGCTAATAGGTTCATTAGCTTTGATGAAACTTAATAACCTTTGAGAGTTTTACTCTTAGTCTTCATTCCAGTTGTATCACATACAAAAAACAGTAATAGTCCACAACACGGTCCTACTTGTCGGATTTCTGGGCTATTCTGAGATGATGCTGTAGTCGTAGATTACGGAAGGAGTGGGGGTAATAATGGGATAAATATGGCCAACTCTACTCTAGGAATCAACACTCCTATTTCACAACTGAACAACTGTAAAAGAATAAAAACCATACAGAGTATGCTGTGAGACCACAGTGGAATTAAACAAGAAATTAGTAACTAAAATAGCTTTAAAATACACAAATATTTAAAGAACATACTGGGTAGAACAGTGCACCCCAAAATTCATGTCCACCTGAAACCTATGAAGGTGAATGTATTTGAAAATAGGGTCTTGCAGATGTAGTCCAGTTAAAATTAGGTTATAGTAAAACCTAATCTAATTATTGTTGTCTTTGTCAAAAGAGGAAATTTGGACACAGACACACAGAGGGAAGACAGTCCCATGAGGATGGAGTTGGAAACTGAAGTTATGCTGACATACATAGAGCATTTCTTTCAGGAGCTGCAGAATATACGTTTCAAAGCACAAGGACATTTATATAATTTTATCATACACAGGACAAAATTTGATGTCTTAATACATTTTAAAATATTGAAGTGGTGCACGGTGTAATTTTTAACCAAAGTGAAATGAATTACAAAATCAATAGCAAAAAGGTAACTTGGAACTCTTAAGTGTTTCCATATTAAGCATCAGAGTTTCCAAACAACCCTCGTGTATTAATCAGAGTTTTCCAGATAAATAGAACAAACATAATTGTATGAGTTCATTCTCACTCTGGTATAAAAAACTACCCAAGACTGGGTAATTTATAAAGAAAAGAGGTTTAAATGACTCAGAGTTCCATAGGCCTGGGAGGCCTCAGGAAACTTACAATCCTAGCAGAAGGGGAAGCAAACATGTCCTTCTTCACGTGGCAGCAGGAAGAAGAAGTGCTGAACAAAGAGGCAAAAGCCCCTTATAAAACCATCAGATCTTGTGAGAACTCACTCACTATCATGAGAACAGCATAGGGGAAACCATCCCCATTATTCAATTAACTCCCACTGGGTTCCTCCCACAACACGTAGGGATTATGGGATTACAATTCAAAATGAGGTTTGGGTGGGGACACAAAGCCAAACCACATCAATGATGCATATATTAATTACAAGGTATTGCCCATGTGATTATGAAGGCTGACATGTTCCACAATCTGCTTTGTGTGAGCTGAGACCCAAGAAAGCCAATGGCGGTGTGAAACCTGACAGCCAGTGAGCTGATGGTATAGATTAGAGTATATGTTTAAAGGCCTTAAAACCAGGAGTGCTGAGGGCAGAAAATTGATGTCCCAGTTCAACAAAGTGGAAGGAGTGAATCTTCCCTTCCTCTGTTCTTTGTTCTATCAGGCCATCAGAGATAGAAAGATGCCCACCCCAGGTTGGGGCAGAAAATGTGCTTTATGTAGTCTACAGATTTGAAGTTTAATCTATTCCTGAAATACTCTAATAGGCACATCCAGAAATAATGTTTAACCAAATATCCAGGCATTTGGTGATTCAGTCATTGATACATAAAATTATGACACTACAGCTTATAAGAAAAACACAATGAAAATTTCAAAATAGCATTTTGAACTAAGTGATAATATAAAATGGTATACCAAAACTCATGGGATGTAGTTAATGCTGTGTTTAAAAGCAAATTCATAGTCTATTAGTCTAAATTTGTCATCTAAACATATTCTTTTAATGAAAAAAATCAAACCCAACTCAAGATTTATTAAAAAATTAAACTCCAAAATGCATAAACAGAAGTAAGGAGACTTGAAAGATTAAAATAAACAATAAAAAATGCAAAAGAAAACATTTTCATCACAGGAGCTACAAAATCAGAAGCTGTTTTTCCAGAGAAAACTAAATGACAACAAAAGACCTCTGGCAACACAGATCGTAAGAAAAGAAAAGAAAGGTCAAAATAACCAATAACAGCAATTTTAAATGATTATAAATATTAGACTTATTACAATGAATTTGCATTTTAGATAAAATTAATTTGAATTTTAGATGAAAATTTAGATAAATATTTAAGTGAAATGAATAAGTTCTTAGAATAGCAAATCATTTGTTCAAAAATTGTATTAGATTATATTTTCATTCTGCTTATCTGTTTATTAAATGGTGGTTTTAAATTGTATGCATTTCAAACAGTTTTAATGATATAGATAAAAAAACTCTGAACTTACTTTTAAAACAATAAAGTTTTGGTTTGTCAACTCAAGGATGATGAAGTTCATAATTTGGAAAGAAGAGCTTTATTTCTCATGAAGGGATGCAGCTTGCAGGTTGCCATTCTGACAGGCTGGGAAGCGTAGCCTCCAGCCAGAAGGCCAAAAACAGACACTATGAAGTGTGGAAGGAGGGCAAGGAGGGAAATGTAAGAGGTAGCCAAATATACATATATAATAAGCTATAGGGAGAGTCATAAATATTTACGGAAGGGGAAGCATACACATCTGCAATTGAGCTTCATGTCTCTTGCAATGAGCCCATGCTCAAAAAGTGGTGGTGGTAGCATGATCCAAAGGTGTTTTCAACCCTCTGATATCAAAAGGTGAAGCAGAGGACACAAAAACCCTTACTGTACATTGCTTATAGACTGGCCAGAAGCAATTCATGGTCAGACATCTCTTACCAGCCAAGAAGGGAGGGGCAGTATAGGACAGTTAGTAAATTTCCATTTAGCCCTTAGAGAAGAAAGCCCAATCATGGTTAGCATGTGAAGGGGTGTGATGAGGTGTATCTGACCCTCATCCTGTCATGGTCAAGAACTCAACGTTCAAGGTTTCTCTGGGGTCTCCTTGGCCAAGAGATGGTCCACTCAATCAGTTGGGGGGTTTAGAATTTTATTTTAGTTTACCTATTTTGAGCAGTTTTAGTTTTTCTGTAAAATGGAAAAGTAGTGCAGGGAGGTCCCATATTTCCTGCATCTCGTTTTCTCTATTATTAATATCTATGTCAGTATTGCATATTTCTTAAAATTAATGGACCACTTTATTCATATTTACTTAGTTCTTATTCAATCACGTTTTTCTGTTGCTGGATGCTATCCAGGATACCACATTAAATTCAGTTTTCACATCTCTAAGACGTCACTAAATGAAGAGTTTCTCAACGTTTCTTATTTTGATGCAGAACTTACTTACATAAAATTAAACCAAGTATAATTCCTAAAGTATAGTGCCAGGAAATATGACAAGAAACACTTTTAGTTGGCAGATGAAGAAGCTCTGTTACATTAATAGATCTTAAATTTGACATAGTTATACCACAACATCTATTTTACTGACATCCTTAATAAAAATGATGGGGACATATCAGTATGCAGGCTGGTGGGTACTAACTACTGGAAAAACACTGTCAATAATAAAACTAAAAGAAATTAGTACTTGAAGTGAAAATAAAAATAAATTTGGGGACTTTATAACTTTGAGTTATTAACAGCATATTCTGAGATAGTTTTATAATGATATTATAAGATATTTTTCTTATTTATAATTAAGAAACATTCAACAGCATTGTTTTTCAGTCAAATGCTCTGGAGATCAACAAGAGTTTTCTTTGAGATTTTAGCTGAGGATTAAGCTACTTATGCATAAGAGAATACTCACCATATTGATGATTATGTTATGTATCAATGGTTAGCACTGTTTAATAGTACATATTATCATTATAGAAATGGCTTTTCCTCTGCAGTGTCCAGTACAGAAGCTACTAGTCCCATGTGGTTACCGAGCACTTGAAATGGCTAATATGAGTGAGGAAATAAACTTTTTATGATATGTAAGTTTAATTAAACTTAAATTTAGATAGTCACATACAGCTTATGGTGATTTATTTAATAGCACCAGATTTCATACTCCAGTGTAAAAGAAGACATTTCTCTATTTGATAAAAAAGTAAGATTCAACTACAATGTTTCAGTAATTGATATAACAGTTACATAGGACATTATTAAAGATATAGAAGTTTTGGAGGCAGTGGAACAAGACAACCAAGTATTGAACCCTCCAACAACTGTCCCCTGGCAGGAACACCAAACCGAAAAACTATCCATGCAAAAAAGCACCTTTATAAGAACCAAAAATCAGATGAGTAATTATGTTACCTGGTTTTAACATAGTACCAAGGAAAGAAGCATTGAAGAGGGTAGAAAGCAGTATTGCATTGCCTACACCACCCCTTCCCATGCCCACCAAAGCTGCATGGAGAAAGAATCTGTGTGCTTGGGGAAGAAAGAGTGAAATGAATGTGGACGTTCCGCGGAAACTCAGTGCTGGCCTGTCACAGCCGAACACAACACTTGGTGACCATTGAGGGAGCAGAATTCTCTTGGTGACCATTGAGGGAGCATTTAGAGCAGCACCAAACAGAGAATTCTTAGCCCCAGTGGGAGAATCTGAGTCCTGGCTGGGTTGAACAGCAGCTGACTAAAGTGGTCTGAGGCCCAAAATAAATTTGAGAGGCAATAATGCCACAAAGACTGCAATCCTTGGGCAACCCCTGGTGCTGTGCTGAGCTCAGAGGCAGTGGACTTGGGATGTGACCTATCGAGACATCAGCTTTGGCAGCTGAGAGAGTGCTGGCATCACTCCTCCCCCAATTCCAGGCAATGCAACTCAGGGAAGAGACTCATCTTGCCTACAGAAAGGAGAAGGAAGAGTAAGGAGCACTTTGTCTTGTTACTTGGGTACCAGCTTAGTTATAGTAAAATAAAGCACGAAGCAGATTCCTGAAACCCCCAACTCCAGGCCTTAGCTTCTAGATGGCATTTTACACCTGCCTTGTGCCATAAGGGGACTCACTGTTCTGAAGGGAAGGACCCAGTCCTGACAAGATTCATCACCTGCTGACTGAAGAGCCCTTGGGCCTTGAGTAAACATCAGTGGTACACAGGCAGTAGTCCTCACAGGCCTTAGGTGAGACCCAGTACCGCATTGGATTCAGGTAGGACCCAGTGCAGAGCCAGTGTGGTGGCCACAGTGGTACATGCATCACTCCTGCCATGACTCCAGGCAGCACAGTGTGGAGCAAGACCCATTCTGATCGGAGAAAGAGAAGGAGGTGACCTAAAGACATTGTCTAGTAACCCAGGAAATGTTTCCTTTTTTACCTAAGCCTACTAAGGTGGTGCCTCTAGAAGTCAGTAAAAGCTACAGTGTTACTGGGCTTAGGGTGCCCCTTAGTACTGATATGGTGGCAGTGACCACAGGCTTAGATCACAACACTCAATTTCTGTTGAATACATGGAAAACCTCCTCAAAAAGGATGGTACAACAAACCCAGACTGCTAAAATTGAAATAAATACGTAACTCTTCAATGCCCAGACATCAACAAACATACAATACACAAGCATTAAGACAATACAGGAAAACATGACCTCACCAAATGAACTAAATAATCAGTGACCAGTCTCAGAGTGACAGAGATATGTGACCTTTTAGACAGATAATTCAATAATTGTCTTGAGGAATCTCAACGAACTTAAACAACAGTATAAATTCAGAGTTCTATCAGAGAAATTTAACAAAGAGATTGAAATTTTCAAAAATCCAGCAGATACTCTAGAGCTGAAAAACTCAATTGGCAAACTGAAAAATGTGTTCGAGTCTCTCAACAGCACAGTTGATCAAGTATAAGAAAGAATTAGGGAGGTTGAAGACAGGCTATATGAAAACACACAAAGAAGAAAAAAGAAACAAGAATAAAAAGAATGAAGCATATGTACAAGATCTAGAAAATAGACTCAAAAGGCCAAATGTAGTAAGTTATTTACCTTAAAGAAGATAGAAAGAAATCACAATGGAAGTTTTATTCAAGAAGTAATAACACAACTTTTCAAACCCGGAGAAAGACATGAATATCCAGATAAAAGAAGGCTATAAAACACAAAGCAGAGTCAACCCAAAAATAACTACCCCGAGGCACTTAATTAACAAACTGTTGAAAGTCAAACATAAAGAAAGAATTCTAAAGGCAGCAAGAAAAAATAAACAAATAACATATAAAGGAGATTCAATATATCTGGCAGCAGACTTTGCAGCAAAAACCTACATGACAGAACAGAGTCAGATGACATATTCAAAGTCCTAAAGAAAATAAACTTCCTTTCTAGAATATTATATCCAGAAAAATTAATCCTCAAACATGAAGTAGAAATAAAAACTTTCTGAGACAAACAAAAGCTGGGAGATTTCATCAATACCAGGCCTGTCCCACAAAAAAATGCTAAATGAAATTATTCAATCTCAAAAAAAAGACATTAACAAGCAACAAGAAGTTGTCTGGAGGTGTAAAACTCCCTAATAATAGTAAATACAAATATAAATACAGAATACCCTAACATTGTCATTGTAGTGTGTAAACCAGCCATATCTTGAGTAAGAAGACTGAAAGATAAACCTGTCAAAAATAATAACCACAACAACTTCCTAAGAGATAAATAGTATAAAAAGATAATAAATAGAGTCAACAAAAACTCAAACACCAGGAGAAGAGTGAAATTCAAGTGTAGACTTTTCTGGGGATTTTTTGTGCTTGTTTGTCTAGGTTTTTTTAATAATCAGAATAACCTGTCATCAGTTTAACATAATTGGCTATAAGATGTTATTTGCAAGACTCATGGCAATCACAGAACAAAAACTTTTAACAGATACACAAACAAAAAAAGTAATAAATTTAAACTTACTACCAGAGAAAGTTACTTTTACACAGAGGAAGACAGAAAGGAAGGAAAAAAGAAAAAGAAGATAACTAAAACAACCATAAAACAAATAATAAAATGACAACAGTAAGTTCTTAGCTATCAATAATAACACTGAAAGTGAATGGACTAAATTCTCCAATCAAAAGACAGAATGGCTGAATGGATTTTCAAAAATAAAGAGCCAGGGCTGGGTGTGTTGACTCATGCCTGTAAGCTTAACACTTTGGGAGGCCAAGGCAGGTGGATCACTTGAGCCCAGGGGCTTTAGACCAGTCTGGACCACATGGCAAAACCCCACCTCTACAAAAAAAAAAATACAAAGATTAGATGTACATGGTGTAGTTCCAGCTAGCTACTAGGGAGGCTGAGGTGGGAAGATTGCTTAAGCCCAGGTTGTCAAGGCTGCAGTGAGTTGTGAACATGCCACTACACTCCAGCCTGGGTAATAGAGCAAGACCATGTCTCAAAAAAAATTTGAAAAGCAAGACCCTACTATATGGTGCCTACAAGAAACTTACTTCACCAAAAAAGACACACATAGACTGAAATAAAGGAATGAAAAAAGATATTCTATGCCAGTGGAAACCAAAGAATAGAAGGACTTGTTATATTTGTATCAGACAAAACAGATTTCAAGAGAAAATCATTAAAAAGAGAGAAAGAAAGTCATTTTATAATTTTATAATGATAAAGGGGTCAATTCAGAAGATCACATAGCAAATGTAAATATACACCCAACACAAGAGCACCCAGATATAAAAGCAGATATTAACAGCTCTAAGGAGAAAGATAGACCCCAATACAGTAATAGTTGGAGATGTCAACACCCAGCAATTAAACAATGTGTTTCTAAATGACCATTGGGCCAATGAAGAAATTAAGAAGGAATTTTTTTAAAATTTGAAACAAATGCTGGAAACGCACCATACCAAAACATATAAGACATAGCAAAAGCAGCACAAAAGGGGAAGTTTATAGCAATAAATACTTATGTCAGAAAAGTAAAATATTTTCAAATAAACAACCCAGCGATGCACCTTAAAGAACTAGAAAAGTAAAAGTAAACCAAACAAAATTCTACTAACCAAAATTAGTATAAGAAAAGAAAAATAAAGATCAGAGCAGAAATAAATAAAATTGAGACAAAAATACAAAAGATCAACAAAACTAAAAGTTGGTTTATTGAAAAGATAAACAAAATCTATAAATTTTTAGCCAGGATAACTAACAAAAAAGAGACCCAAATAAATAAAATCAGAGATAAAAAGGAAACATTACAACTGATACCACAGAAATTCAAAGGGCCATTAGAGACTATTGTAAAAGTTATATGCCAATAAATTGGAAAATGTAGAAAAATAGATAAATTTGTAGACACAGGCAACCTACCAAGATTGAATCATGAAGAAATCAAAAACTTAAACAGACCAATAACAAGTAACAAGATAGAAGCAGTAATAAAATGCTTCCTATTAATAATAAAAAAATAAAGTCCATGACCTGAAGGCTTCACTGATGAGCTCTACCACACATTTAAGGAATGAATACCAATTCTATCCAAACTGTTCTTAAAAGAGTGAGGAGCAGGGAATACTTCCAAAGTCATTTTATGAGACCAGTAATACCTTGAAACTAAAACCAGACAAAGACACATCAAAATAAAACAAAATAAAAGAAAAGAAAACTACAGACCAATACATATACTCAAAAATCCTCAACAAAATACTAGTAAACCAAATTTGACAACACATTAAAAAGATCATTCATCATGATCAAGTGGGATTTAAGGATGGGATTCCAAGGATACAAGGACAGTTCAACACATGTAAATCCATAAATGCAATACATTGTATCAAATGAAGGTCAAAAACTATGTGACCATTTCAACAAATGCTGAAAATAATTCAATAAAATTAACATTTCTTCAAAATATAAACTCAAAAAACTCCATAAAAGCCACATATGACAAACCCAGAGCTAGTGTCATACTGAATGGGGTAAAACTAAAAGCCTTTCCTCTAAGATCTGGAACATAAAAGGATGCCCAGATGGTTTCCAAATTGGAAAGAATGAAGTCAGATTATCCTTTTTCACAGATAATATGATATGATATCATAGTATATACATATATATATATACACACACACACACACACACACATATTAGGAAAAACCTAAAGACTACTTCAAAAAACTCATAGAACTAATAAATTCAATAAAGTTTCAAGATACAAAGTCAACATATGAAAATCAGTAACCTTTCTATATGCCAATTGTGAACAACCTAAAAAAGATACCAAGAATGTGATCTCATTTACAATCAATACAAATAAAACAGAATACCTAGGAATAAACTTAACCAAAGAAGTGAAAGACCTCTACAATAAAAACTGTAATACATTGGTGAAAGAAATTGAAGAAGACACATAAAAGTGGAAAGATATTCCATGTTCATGGATCAGAAAGACTAATGTTGACAAACTGCTCATATTACCCAAAGCAATCTATAGATTAAATGTAATACTTATTAAAATATCAATAACATCCTTCACAGAAATAGAAAAAATAATCTTAAAATTTATATGGAACCACAAAAAAACCCAGAACAGCCACAGCTATCCTGAGCAAAAAGAACAAAACTGAACTTCAAATAATATTACAAAGCTATATTAACCAAAATAGCATGGTACTGGCATAAAAACAGAAACATAGACCAATGGAACAGAATAGAACACAAAAATATCCATACATTTGTAATAAACTCATTTTCAACAAAAATGCCAAGAACATACATTGGGGAAAAAATCTTTAATGAATGGTGATGGAAAACTGAATATTCACATGCAAGAGAATGAAACTAGATGCCTATCTTTCACCCTATACAAAATCTAAAATAAAACGGATTAAAGATTTAAATCTCAGGCCTTAATCTATGACATTAGAAGAAAACATTGGGGAAACACTCCAGGACATTGCTCTGAGCAAATGTTTTTTTGAGTAATACCTCAAAAGCACAGGCAATCAAAGCAAAAATGGACAAATCGGATCATATCATGCTAAAAAGTTTCTGTGCAGCAAAGGAAACAACCAGAAAGTGATGAGATAGCCCATCCATAGAATGAAAGAAAATATTTGCAAACTACCCATCTGCCAATAAATTAATAACCAGAATACACAAGGAGCTGAAACAACGCCATAGGAAAAAACTATTCTAATCAAGAATGTATTTAACCCAGGAGGTGAAATGTTGCTACAAAGCAAACCACAAAACACTAAGGAGAGAAAGTATAGCTGACACAAACAAATAGAAAAACATTCCATGCTCATGGACCAGAGGAACTTTATTAATTAATAAAATGACCATACCATCCAAAGCAATCTACAGATTCAATGCAATTCCTATCAAAATACCAATGTCATGTTTTCACAGAATTAGAAAAAAAAATCCTAAAATTTATATGGGGCCAAACAAGAGCCCAAAAAGCCAAAGCAATCTCAAGTAAAAAGAACAAAGCTGGAGGCATCACATTACCTGACTTCAAATTCTATTACAAGGATATAGGAACCAAAGCAGCATGGTATATTCATGTCCTTTGCCCACTCTTTAAAAGTATAAAAATAGATGCATAGATCAGTGGAACACAATAGAGAACCCAGAAATAAAGACACATATTTCTAGCCAGTTGATCTTTGGCAGAGCGGAAAGGAACATGCACAGGGGAAAGGACGTCCTTTTCACTAAATAGTGCTGGAAAAATTGGATTGGCATATGTAGAAGAATTTATCTCTCACCATATACCAAAATCAACTCAAGATGGATTAAACTTAAATATATGACCTGAAACTATAAAAGTAGTAGAAGAACACCTAGGTAAAACTCTCTCGGGCATTGTTCTACATAAAGAGCTCATGACAAAGACCTCAAAAACACAAGCCACAAAACAAAATAGAAAATGGGACTTAATTAAACTAAAAGGACTTTCTTCACAGCAGAAGAAATAATCAGTAGAGTAAACAGAATACCTGCATAATGGGAGAAAATATTTAGAAACTGTGCAACTGACAGAATTTACAAGGAACTCAAGCAACTCAACAACAACAAACTATTAAAAAGTGAACAAAGAATATGAGTAGACATTTTTTCGAAAGAAGACATAAAAATGGCCAACAAGCATATGAAAAAATACTCAACATCACTAATCATCAGAGAAATGCAAATTAGAAGCACAGTGAAATATCATCTTACACCAGTCAGAATGACTATTAATAAAAAGACAACAACAACAGATGTTGGCTAGGATGCAAATAAAAGAGAATGTTTATACACTGTTGGTGTGAATGTAAGTTAGTACAATCTCTATGGAAAATAGTACGGAGATTCCTCACAAAACTACCATTGGATCCAGCAGTCCCACCACAGGACATCTACTCAAATGAAAAGAAATCATTATGTCAAAAAATACCTGCACTTATATGTTTGTTGCAACATTATTAATAACAGCAAAGATATATAATCAACCAAAATGTGCACTGACAGATAATTGGACAAAGAAAATGTGGTATATATACACAATGGAATTCTATTCAGTCATAAAAAAAATGAAATCATGTCTTTTACAGCAACATGGATGGAACTAGGGGCCACGATATAAAGTTAAACAACTCACACAAAGGAAGTCAAATACCAGTTGTTCTCATCTATAAGTGTGAACTAAATCATGTGTACACACGGGCATAGAATGTGGGATGATAGACACTGGGAGGGTGGGGGCACCTTTGGGATGAGAAATGACTTAATGTGCACATACATATTATTTGGGTGATGGATAAAGTAAAAGCCCAGACATCATCACTACACAATATATCCATGTAATAAAACTGCACTAGTACCCTTTACATTTATACAAATAAGAAAATAAAGGCCAAGCATGGTGGCTTATTCAGGTAATCCCAGCACTGTGGGAAGCAGAGGTGGGTAGACTGCTTGAGTTCAGATGTTTGAGACCAGCCTGGACAACATGATGAAGCCTTGTCTCTACAAAAAGAATAGAAAAATTAGCTGGATGTAGGGAGCACATGCCTTGCTATTCAGGAGGCTGAGATGGGAAGATTTCTTGAGCCCAGGAGAGGGAGGCTGCAGGGGACCAAGATTGCACCACTGCACTCCAGCCTGGGCAACAGAGTAAGACCCTATCTCCAAAAAATAAAAAAGACTCGGCAAAAGATCTGAATAGACATTTCTCAAAAGAGACATACAAATTACAAATAGGTATATGAAAAAATGCTCAACATCACCAATCATGAGAGAAAATGTAACTCAAAACCACAATGAGATATCATCATCTCACCCTAGTTAAAGTGACTTTTATCCCAAAGACAGGTGATAATGAATGCTGTTGAGAATGTGAAGAAAGGGGAACACTCATACACTGTTGATGAGAGTGCAGATTGGTACAGTCACTATGGAGAACAATATGAGGGTTCCTAATGAATCTACAAATAAAACTATCATATGATCCAGCAATATCACTGCCTGGGTGTATACCCGAGCAAAGGAAATCAGTATATCCAAGAGATATCTGCACTCCTATGTTTATTGAAGCACTATTCGCAATAGCCAAGGTATGAGATCAACCTAAGTGTCCATCAATGGATGAACAGAGTTTTTTTTTTTTTTTTTGAGATGGAGTCTTGCTCTGTCGCCCAGACTGGAGTGCAGTGGCATGATCTCGGCTCACTGCAAGCTCCACCTCCTGGGTTCATGCCATTCTCCTGCCTCAGCCTCCCGAGTAGCTGGGACTATAGGTGCCCGCCACCACGCCCAGTGATTTTTTTTTTTTTTTTTGTATTTTAGTAGAGACAGGGTTTCACCATGTTAGACAGGATGGTCTCGATCTCCTGACCTCGTGATCTGCCTGCCTTGGCCTCCCAAAGTGCTGGGATTACAGGCGTGAGCCACCATGCCCGGCTGAACAGATTTTTAAAATATGGCACATGTACACAATGGATTATTAGCCATAAAGAATGAAATCTCATTGTTTGCAACAACATGTAATGCAAATGAAGTAGTTCATGTTAAGTCAAATAAGCCAGGCATGAAAAGACAAAGATCACACGTTCTCAATAGTACATGGAAGCTAAAAAAAAAAGAAAAAAATTGAACTTATGGAAATTGAAAGTAGAAGGCTTTTACTAGAGGCTGGTTGGGGTGATGGGAAGAGAGGCAGATAAAGAGGATGATTAATGCATACAAAAGTACAATCAGGCCGGGCACCCAATAAAAGTGGGCAACATATTTAAACAAATATTGCACCAAAAATGATAAACATGAACAGCCAATAAGAGTCTTACAGCAAAAGCAGCAAGAAACCAGGCAGTGGTCTTCCGTGGATCAGGGGCCAGGCCGTGGTCTTCCACTGGGCAGAGGCAAAGCCATGGTCTTCATGGGGTAGGGTCCAGGCCGTGGCCTTCCATGGGGCAGGTGCCAGTTGGTGGTCTTCTGTGGAGCAGGGGCCAGTTGGTGGTCTTCTGTGGGGTAGGGGCCAGGTCATCATCTTCTGTGGGTCAGGGGCCAGGCCATGGCCTTCCATGGGGCAGGTGCCAGTTGGTGGTCTTCTGTGAGGCAGGGGCCAGTTGGTGGTCTTCTGTGGGGTAGGGGCCAGGTCATGATCTTCTGTGGGTCAGGGGCCAGGCCGTGGTCTTCCATGGGGTGGGGACCAGGCATGGTCTTCCATGGGACAGGGGGCAGGCCATGGTCTTTAACGGGGCAGGGCCAGGCCGTGGTCTTCCATGGGGTGGGGGCCAGGCCATGGTCTTCCATGGGGCAGGTGCCAGTTGGTGGTCTTCTGTGGAGCAGGGGCCAGTTGGTGGTCTTCTGTGGGGTAGGGGCCAGGTCATCATCTTCTGTGGGTCAGGGGCCAGGCCATGGCCTTCCATGGGGCAGGTGCCAGTTGGTGGTCTTCTGTGAGGCAGGGGCCAGTTGGTGGTCTTCTGTGGGGTAGGGGCCAGGTCATGATCTTCTGTGGGTCAGGGGCCAGGCCGTGGTCTTCCATGGGGTGGGGACCAGGCATGGTCTTCCATGGGACAGGGGGCAGGCCATGGTCTTTAACGGGGCAGGGCCAGGCCGTGGTCTTCCATGGGGTGGGGGCCAGGCCATGGTCTTCCATGGGGCAGGTGCCAGTTGGTGGTCTTCTGTGGAGCAGGGGCCAGTTGGTGGTCTTCTGTGGGGTAGGGGCCAGGTCATCATCTTCTGTGGGTCAGGGGCCAGGCCATGGCCTTCCATGGGGCAGGTGCCAGTTGGTGGTCTTCTGTGAGGCAGGGGCCAGTTGGTGGTCTTCTGTGGGGTAGGGGCCAGGTCATGATCTTCTGTGGGTCAGGGGCCAGGCCGTGGTCTTCCATGGGGTGGGGACCAGGCATGGTCTTCCATGGGACAGGGGGCAGGCCATGGTCTTTAACGGGGCAGGGCCAGGCCGTGGTCTTCCATGGGGTGGGGGCCAGGCCATGGTCTTCCATGGGGCAGGTGCCAGTTGGTGGTCTTCTGTGGAGCAGGGNTGGTCTTCCATGGGACAGGGGCAGGCCATGGTCTTTAACGGGGCAGGGCCAGGCCATGGTCTTCCATGGGGTGGGGGCCAGGCCATGGTCTTCCATGGGGCAGGCGTCAGGCCATGATCTTCTGTGGGGCAGGGCACTCACATACTTGTCTGAGTTTTGCTTACTCAACTGTGTTCATTTTACTGAGCATCTCTCGAGCTGTGCAGTAGAGATATTGCACACTTCTCTGTATGCTCCGCATATGCTATGCTTTGAAAAACACATTTACCTGAACAGGAAATGACATAAAGTGAAAAAATTTTAAGGTAATAACGTGAGGAATATTTTTGTAAAGATGCATCTGGTTTTATAAGCTGAGTTTTGTTTTGTCTTTTCTCTAACAGAAAAGAAGACAGGTTGAAAATAACAAAAGTTATAGCTGTGAGGAACTGTAATTGTCATACCCAAATATTAATTTTAGATGGGTGCATTGCCCTAACTGTGGACCTCCACCTGCTTGTCTGGTGGGTATGAAGTGCTGTCTCTACACGCGTGATGGATCCAAAAGTGGATCTGATGTGCACAAAATCTCAACTGCTATTCCTTAAGTATATTTTGTGCAAGAATGTGCCAGTATGTATTAGTCTATCTCATGCTGCTAATAAAGAAATACCCAAGACTAGGAAGAAAAGAGGTTTAATTGGACTTACAGTTCCACATGGCTGGGGAGGCCTCAGAATCATGGTGAAGGGTGAAAGATACTTTTATAGGGCTGCGGCAAGAGAAAATGAGGAAGAAGCAAAAGCAGAAACCCCTGATAGACCCATCAGATCTGATGAGACTTATTCACTATCACGAGAATAGTGTGGGAAAGACCAGCCCCATGATTCAATGACCTCCCCTTGGGTCCCTCCCACAACACGTGGGAATTCTGGGAGATACAATTCAAGTTGAGATTTGGGTGGGGACACAGCCAGACCATATCACAGTGAACCACAAACAATCCCAATGAAGACACAACTGTGTTAGTTTTCCTGGGAAGAGGTTTCTTTGGAGAAGTCTCACTGAGCCCTCTGAGCTTCAGCCTTTCATTACGAGTGTTTCCCAAAACATAAACTAATTCTGATGAACCCAGGCAGCTCTCATAGTTGGTCCTGTAGGGGCCCAGAGCCAATCCACAGGGGCTGACACACCTGAAACATGTGTATCTTAAAATTACCCTGTTTCAGTTATTTCATTCATCCATCCATGCATTCATCGGGGCTTGTTGATCACTCATACCATATCTACTTCCTCCTGTGTCTGGACACAGAGAAACTCCAGGTCACAGCTTCCCCGGCCTCCAGCTTCTTTTCCACAAGCCCTGGTAGGTCTTGCCATCCTGGCCAGCCTCACTGACTGCTTCTCTACACATTCTTCCAACAGCTTGCTTGGGTTTGGGACTGTTATGTAGCTCTGAGCCTCAGCACGCTGTTCTACCTGGAAGTAAAATACAGGGGTCATTCTCAAAACACACCGATCCCAACGGTAGGAAGAAGAAAATGTGGCAAAATTCCTTATAAAAGTAAATGATAAATACAGCAGGATAGGACAAAATATAGGCTGGAGAAAAAAAAAAAGACAAGAAAAGCAACCTTGCATGTACTGGATGTTCACCAACCCTGAGGCATGAGAGGCGCTTGTGGTGATTACCTCATTTAACCCCTGGCAGCTCTTCCTTCCAGCGAGGATCCCACCAGCCACATGAGGTCACCGAGCCCTTGAAAACCCTGGCAACGTGCCTTAAGTGTGAAATGCACATGAAGTTTCAAAGACTGGGAACAAGAGAAGACATACAGGATAAACTTCACGTCCCTTACACATGGTGTGATAAGCTTTTGGGTCTCTTCTGGTAAATGATACACATTATTAAATTAGCATCCCCGTGTCTCTTTGCTATCTTTAGTGTGGCTTAGAAAACATCAGTTAGCCTGTGTGGTTCCCGTTATATTCCTATTGGCAGCATGGCTCTAAATGGTCCTGTAAAATGTGGCATGAACCAAGAAACTGGAGTTTCGAGGGCTGTAATTTGCTGGGGCACAGAATGGAATCTATGTCTCACCCTCTCCCAAGCCCACACTCTGAACCTTTGTGTGGGAGACTGTGCTTTCCAACATGAAGCTCCATTTAAGGAATTTGGTTTATAAAATTAATTTTGGAATGCCCCTTGACACCCCCCCTAATGCTTGCTCTTAACGGGACTCTGTACCAGCTGTTTCTGGGCCTAGGTGGCCACTCAGCCTGTGTCCAGCCTGTGAGGTCAGGACAGGGACTGCCGAACGACAGTATCTCAGGACCTTGTCCCTGTCCTTCTGGGCTCACAGGGATCCCTAGTCCCTGGGCTTTATTTCCTTAGAGCCTTTGGGGGGCTGTTTGCTTCTGGGATTCTAAAGTTACGGGGCAGCAGGTCAGGTAGTGCACCATGACAAGGGCATTGTCCTCTGCTACTCACTGGCCTTTCCTGAAATTGTGTTTAAATCACCACCCTGCGGTTCCACTGTAACGCTGAGTTTGAATAGAAGGGCTCTGTTACCACGCTTGGGGCCCTCACGTACACTCACACATCTGCATGAATACATTTACACAACACACACTCAGTCTCACACACACACCAATGCCCACCTCTGTTCACACACACGCTGATTCACACACACACCAACACCCGCCTCTGTTCACACAGATACTCATTCACACACACACCAACGCCTCCCTCTGTCCACACACTCATTTATACACACACACACTAACACCCGCCTCTGCCCAAACGCACACTGATACACACACACACACACACACACACACCAATGNGATGTGCACAAAATCTCAACTGCTATTCCTTAAGTATATTTTGTGCAAGAATGTGCCAGTATGTATTAGTCTATCTCATGCTGCTAATAAAGAAATACCCAAGACTAGGAAGAAAAAGAGGTTTAATTGGACTTACAGTTCCACATGGCTGGGGAGGCCTCAGAATCATGGTGAAGGGTGAAAGATACTTTTTATAGGGCTGCGGCAAGAGAAAATGAGGAAGAAGCAAAAGCAGAAACCCCTGATAGACCCATCAGATCTGATGAGACTTATTCACTATCACGAGAATAGTGTGGGAAAGACCAGCCCCCATGATTCAATGACCTCCCCTTGGGTCCCTCCCACAACACGTGGGAATTCTGGGAGATACAATTCAAGTTGAGATTTGGGTGGGGACACAGCCAGACCATATCACAGTGAACCACAAACAATCCCAATGAAGACACAACTGTGTTAGTTTTCCTGGGAAGAGGTTTCTTTGGAGAAGTCTCACTGAGCCCTCTGAGCTTCAGCCTTTCATTACGAGTGTTTCCCAAAACATAAACTAATTCTGATGAACCCAGGCAGCTCTCATAGTTGGTCCTGTAGGGGCCCAGAGCCAATCCACAGGGGCTGACACACCTGAAACATGTGTATCTTAAAATTACCCTGTTTCAGTTATTTCATTCATCCATCCATGCATTCATCGGGGGCTTGTTGATCACTCATACCATATCTACTTCCTCCTGTGTCTGGACACAGAGAAACTCCAGGTCACAGCTTCCCCGGCCTCCAGCTTCTTTTCCACAAGCCCTGGTAGGTCTTGCCATCCTGGCCAGCCTCACTGACTGCTTCTCTACACATTCTTCCAACAGCTTGCTTGGGTTTGGGACTGTTATGTAGCTCTGAGCCTCAGCACGCTGTTCTACCTGGAAGTAAAATACAGGGGTCATTCTCAAAAACACACCGATCCCAACGGTAGGAAGAAGAAAATGTGGCAAAATTCCTTATAAAAAGTAAATGATAAATACAGCAGGATAGGACAAAATATAGGCTGGAGAAAAAAAAAAAAGACAAGAAAAGCAACCTTGCATGTACTGGATGTTCACCAACCCTGAGGCATGAGAGGCGCTTGTGGTGATTACCTCATTTAACCCCTGGCAGCTCTTCCTTCCAGCGAGGATCCCACCAGCCACATGAGGTCACCGAGCCCTTGAAAACCCTGGCAACGTGCCTTAAGTGTGAAATGCACATGAAGTTTCAAAGACTGGGAACAAGAGAAGACATACAGGATAAACTTCACGTCCCTTACACATGGTGTGATAAGCTTTTGGGTCTCTTCTGGTAAATGATACACATTATTAAATTAGCATCCCCGTGTCTCTTTGCTATCTTTAGTGTGGCTTAGAAAACATCAGTTAGCCTGTGTGGTTCCCGTTATATTCCTATTGGCAGCATGGCTCTAAATGGTCCTGTAAAAATGTGGCATGAACCAAGAAACTGGAGTTTCGAGGGCTGTAATTTGCTGGGGCACAGAATGGAATCTATGTCTCACCCTCTCCCAAGCCCACACTCTGAACCTTTGTGTGGGAGACTGTGCTTTCCAACATGAAGCTCCATTTAAGGAATTTGGTTTATAAAATTAATTTTTGGAATGCCCCTTGACACCCCCCCTAATGCTTGCTCTTAACGGGACTCTGTACCAGCTGTTTCTGGGCCTAGGTGGCCACTCAGCCTGTGTCCAGCCTGTGAGGTCAGGACAGGGACTGCCGAACGACAGTATCTCAGGACCTTGTCCCTGTCCTTCTGGGCTCACAGGGATCCCTAGTCCCTGGGCTTTATTTCCTTAGAGCCTTTGGGGGGCTGTTTGCTTCTGGGATTCTAAAGTTACGGGGCAGCAGGTCAGGTAGTGCACCATGACAAGGGCATTGTCCTCTGCTACTCACTGGCCTTTCCTGAAATTGTGTTTAAATCACCACCCTGCGGTTCCACTGTAACGCTGAGTTTGAATAGAAGGGCTCTGTTACCACGCTTGGGGCCCTCACGTACACTCACACATCTGCATGAATACATTTACACAACACACACTCAGTCTCACACACACACCAATGCCCACCTCTGTTCACACACACGCTGATTCACACACACACCAACACCCGCCTCTGTTCACACAGATACTCATTCACACACACACCAACGCCTCCCTCTGTCCACACACTCATTTATACACACACACACTAACACCCGCCTCTGCCCAAACGCACACTGATACACACACACACACACACACACACACCAATGCCCGCCTCTGTCCACACAGTCATTCCCACAGACACACAAATGTCCGCCTCTGTCCACACACTCATTCACACACACACACCAACGCCCCCCTCTGTCCACACAGACACTCATTTACGCACACACCAACGCCCTCCTCTGTCCACACGCACACTGATTCACAAACACACACCAACACCCGCCTCTGTCCACACACTCATTCACACACACACATCAATGCCTGTCTCTGTCCACACAGTCATTCACACAAATACACCAACACCCACCTCTGTCCACACACACACTCATTCACACACACATGCCAATGCCTCCCTCTGTCTGCACAGATACTCATTCACACACACACACACCAATGCCCTCCTCTGTCCACACGCACACTCATTCACACACACACACCACCTGCCTCTGTCCACACACACATTCATTCACACACACACACCAACACCTGCCTCTGTCCACACACTCATTCATGCATACACACACCAGTGCCTCCTTCTGTCCACACAGATACTCGTTCACACACACACAGACCAATGCCTGCCTCTGTCTGCACACTGATTCACACACACACCCCCCGCAGTGCCTCCCTCTGTCTGCACAGTGGTCACCCACTGCTTATGCGTGAGGATGTCCAAGAGAAGGGGACTCACGATTGGCCAGGTTTCGCCATCCTCCCCAATTTGGTGTTCCCCCTCCATTGCCAACATGGGTAAGTATGGGTCTAATTCTTTACAGGGAAGTGGTAGTTTCCCTAAAGCAGCTGAGATAGAAATTATTCTCTCTTTTAAATGCCTGTGACTGTGACTCAATTTATTTGGGAGGAAAAATATATAGTACTTTGGATAAATTGCCTATTTATTTAATATTTTATTTGTTTATATGTTACATCCCCAAGCAGATGGTAAATTCCTTGATGTCAAAAATCCAGTCTCATAATTTGGACCCACATAGCACTGAGCTTGCTAAGAGGGTGTGCACAAGAATCATTTGTGGACAGGACTTCGGTGACTGGAAGTGTTACAAGACAGGAAGACAACCGGCCTTTTCCATTCCCACATTGCATTTTACTCATTTTTAGTTTTACCCAAGAGTGACTCAGAAATAAAGTATTCCAAGTCTTGGTCAAAGTTTGAAATTGAATCCTTGTGGAAGTTCTTCGGGTTCCATGGGCTTTGGTGAATGGCCTGCTTACGTTTTAGGTGTTTACTCCTTCTCCAAATTCCATCTGGCTTTGCACACCTTTGCTAGATCAGGGTGGAGGAGTCAAGACCATATGATTTCTGATTGAAGAAAGAAAGGAGGGACCGTAGAAACACAACAGACACTTCAGAAAAACAGGGGCTCGGAACAGAAAGCCAATACCAGAAACTCGGCTAATCGAACCCAGTCCAAAAGCCTAACTACTGGAAGAAAAAAAACCATCTGAGCTGCTTGTGTCTATTATACAGCTAAAAGCAGCTGAATGACAAAATACAGCCATGGGTTGCCTCACAACTTTTCGGTCAGTGACAGACTGCAAATACAATGGTGGCCCCATGAGACTCCAATGCAGTATTTCTACGGCACCTTTTCTACCTTGAGATATGTTTAGGTTCACAAATGCCTACCACTGTGTCACAACTGCCTGCAGTATTCTGTCCGGTAACGCACTGTCCAGCCTCGTGGTGATGATGATGCCTCCGTAAGGCTCTGCGTGGGATAAAGCAGTCCCATGTGACCTGAACAGTCTTCCTACCACGCGTGATATTCGTGGGAGATTGGCAATGGATGCTCAGCTTCATCGATACGTCTCTGGTGAGTCTGTCAGCATGGGTTCTCCCTGAGCCTGACCAACTCTGGGTAAAGTTGGGCTTTGGAATCTGCAAAACCCAGGGCCCGTCCCTAGGAGACAGTGTATCCACAGCCAGGCATGTTCTTCATGTGAAATCGGCATTTTCCTCCAGTAGTTTTAAATTGAACCCAGTCTCTTTCTCTAAGTCAGCCTTGCTGGGCTGGTCATGACGTCGGCGGCTAGACACGGTTTGCGAGCCGAAGAGGGTGCTGTTCTGCCGGCATCCTCAGCTGAGGAAAAAGTCCACACCTTTTATTTATTCATGTGGAAAGAGGGAAGAGCAAGATCAGGGGAGGGTAAGTGGCAGAGCACGCAGGCGGCAGCTCACCATTCCAAGAATTCCCTCCCACATCCCGATCTTCCACGTGGAGAGCCAACGGCACAGCTGGGGAAGTCGAGGCACGCCCACAGTGGCACCAACAGCTGGGACCTCTTATCACATTTGTGTTTCAGCTTCTGAGTTCAGCATGCTGTAAAAACACCTTATGACCTTTCCAAAAAGTGATTTTCCCTCCAAACACACACATGTTATGAAATGTTCTTTCTTGCCCCTTCCCCCGTTTTTATAAACTCAGAGCAATGTGAATATCAGATTACTCAAAGTCAGTTCCATTAAGAAGCGAAGAACCGAAAACAGAAACGCATCTGCCAGCTCACACTCTGCAGTGGCTTCCATCCAAGGGTCCTCGTTGCCAGGATCAAATCTCTGTTTTCTGGAAACCAGGTCCCTTCCTCTTGGAAGGTCATGTGTTCTGGTAACAGCAGCACTAACAAAGGTAATTGTTCTTCCCAGCAGAGAGCAAACTCCTAGAGGCAGGGCTGGGGATGTGACTGCCCCTTGTCCAGAGACGGGCTGGCCCACAATAGGTGTCCAAGGAGAATCGGAATGGGTTTACGAAAGTGATTTTCTGGTCATGTACACAAATTATGATTGAAGAAAATCAAAACAAAAAAGCCAATCAAAATTTGATTTCCCAGATCTGCAAATCCATGTGATTAAGAAAGAAAGAAAATATCTCAGAGAGGCCCGGCTGACAGGGTTGCAGGTGCAGCACTCAGGTCCTGCACAGGAGCACTTGGTAATAACATATTATATTACTATTAAGTACTTAAAAAGCACTTTCTAATTTTTCCCTCCAGGCTATACTGTTAGAGGTGGTTAGATTTCAAGCTGCCTTTATGAATATGGCTCAGTGCTTTGGCAGAGACCAAATATGCCAGAGAGTAGAGTGTCTTGCCGCCTCTGCACTTTGAATATTCTCCTTCACGCAAAACAAACAAACAAAAAAATGTTGCCTATTTATCACAAGAAGCTTTTGGGGTTGGCAGTAGATGAAAACTGTGTGTGCTTAAGGCATGCATAAACTGGCTTATACTATCTTCTTTTATTGGTCTTATTACCAGTGATTTAGGGATTTATTATTCCCCAGGGTCTCCAAGAACACACTGTCTCTTCCTCACTTTAATGAAAAGGGCCAGAATCATTGGTCTGCAGCAGAAACTGTGTAATTTTGAATACCAGCCTAGAGGTCAGCGTCTTCCTGAGGCTAAGCCCCCGTACCTGCTCAACCCCAGGTTTGAGACTGGAAGCACCAGATCGAAGCCTGGCAAAGGAGACCCCCTTTTATTTCAGACTACACAGACATATTTCCTCAATGGAACCCTTGTTTAGAGTGATTTTTAGAAAACATACTGCTAAACCCGCAGTTGCTTCTTCTATACCGTAATGTGTGGTTGGAGGTTAGGGCTCGGCTGCTTTCTTGATGAGGATGTCAATGGACCCAGACAGACCTCAGGCTGCTGAGTCCACACTTCTGCGGCGCTGGCTCTATGTGGTGTACTTTGTCTAGGAAGGAAATAGCTAGCCAAGAACATAGCTAACCCAAACCAATCCTACCCCAACACTCCTAACTGGTCTCCTATCTGCACGTTTCCATGTTAGGAAGGAAAGAATGAAAACTGCCCGGTATTAGAGTCTGCCCCACCCAGGGTAGCACTCACATCTAGATTTAGCCTTTTTCCAGAGGTTTAACAGTTTTTGGTCCTTTCAACTGGGTAAAAGTTAAACTAATTTCTCCACAATGCTTTAGGGTACTTTTTATTTGATAAATAATACATAAGTAACATAATTATTCATTCATCTTATTTCATCTTTTTGCACCAAGCCACGGAACTCTCTCTGCCATAGTTAACACTTGTAACCAAAAATGAAATTCTAAGCTCCCCAGTCAACAGAATGGACTGTTCTCTTGGCCACTGGCATTCCTTCCAAAGAGACCTGAAACGCTAGTCCAGGCCCGGATGGGAAGTGGTGTAGGACATGCCTCAAAATGAGGGTGAAATACCCTCCTCCCTTTGGAGTTCCGGCACAACTGAGCACCATTCACATTAAAACAGAGGCCTTAAGACCGACAGTACAGATTCTTAGTAGCAATAAGATGCCAATTCCTCCCTGACTGTAGGATAACATCACGTGGTAAGTAGCTGACCCTGAGAGAAACTGAAGTATTTTACCCCAAACTATATTTCTCTGACGTGTTTTGAAATGGTCCTGCGAAGCTGTCTTAAGTTGTGGGGAAAGTCCACATTCTGTAGAGTCCCCTTCCCTTTCTAGATGTTTTTCCTGATGTGGGAGAGAATTAAATAAGAGTCTGAGAAGCACCTTCCTAGGTCTGATAAGAGCTCTGCAGCCTGTTACCTGGAGGCCTCATCTGCATGATAAAATCTTGGTCTCCAAAACCCTTATCTTAACCAATACATTCCTTCCTATTGACTCTACTTCTTTAAATAATAACTTAACTCTTTCAACCAGTGGCCTTTTTTTCTCTCTTTGTTGGCGAATGAAGTTTTGCTCTGTTGCCCAGGCAGGCCTTGAACTCCTGGGCTCCAGCAATCCTCCTCCAGACTCTGCCTCCCTAAGTGCTGGGATTACAAACATGAGCCACCATGCCCAGCTCCAATCAAATTGCGAATCAGAAAATCTTTGAATCCATCTGTGACCTGAAAGGCTCCACTTGGAGCTGTCCCGCCTTTCCAGACCCAGCCGATGCACACCTTACACGTACTGGTTGACGTCTTCTGTCTCCTTGAAATGTGTAAAACCAAGCTGCAGCCTGACCACCTTGGGCACAGGTGTGCAGGACTTCCTGGGGCTGTGTCATGGGTCATAGTACCCACATTTGGCTCAGAATAAATCTCTTTAAATATTTTACAGAGTTCAACTCTTTTCATTGACACGTTCTTGGTTTCAAGTAATAAAAATCCACTCCAAACTAGCTTAAGAAAAAATACCAATTTGTAAGATGCGTTAACCCAAATAAGCCTCAGGGCCAAGCCCATTTTCTGCATGGAATTGCAGTTTTTGATGGCCAGTCTAACAACAAAAAGTATTAAAAAGCAATTGTAATGATTTTGTTTAACATTTTTCCCCCCTGACACTGAGGGGCCCTTTTCCTCCTGCGGCTGTTCCTTGAGGAACACACAGGTTTGCCAAGGATACAAAGCCCCTTTCTTCTCTCCCCAGCCCTCTCTCTCCTCTGTTTGCTGTAGTTAGCCTTTTCTTCTTTCTAGCTTCTTTTCCATTCTAAACATTGCCTCGATTTTACAACCCAAAAAACCTGCGAACTAGGGTTTCACACTGTTTTGGATTTCAGGTTCCCTCGGATCCAGGCTGTTGCCACAGCTGTGCAGCAGGGGCAGAGGCTGTCCTCAGCACGGGCACACGTGACCCTCCAGCTATGGGCGTCCGTGCTTTCCTCAGCAACGGGGCCACGCGTGGCCCTCCAGCTATGGGCGTCATGCTTCCTCAGCACGGGCACGCGTGGCCCTCCAGCTATGGGAGTCGCGCTGCAGTCGGCTCAGCGGAATCCCGCCCAGAAGCTGCCCTTGGCAAAGGGAGCATCCTCATCCAAGATTCTACCCCTCCCAGCACTTCCTTTTTCAGTGACTGGGCCCTGCAGGGGTGCAAAGGCCTCCCTTAGTGCCCCCTCCCTTGCTGAAAGACACCGCCCAGGCACTTCCATGCGATCAGCTATTATCTCGTTAATAAAAAAGAGTCAAACTCTGTACGACACTAGAAGAGATTTATTCTGAGCCAAATGTGAGGACCTGGATGCATGACACAGCCCCAGGAGGTCCTGAAAACATGTGCTCGAGGTAGTTGGGTGAGGCTGGATTCTGCACATCTTAGGGGAGTAGAAGTCACAGGCAGGGATGTCAGTTGATACATGTAAGGTGTGCACTGGTTTGGCCCAGAAAGGCAGACAACCCAGAGGAGGGGCTTCCGGGTCCTAGGTGGATTCAAAGATTTCCTAATTGTCTGTTGGTTAAAAGGGCTAAGCTCTGCCTGAAGAGTTGAAGTTAGCAGAAAGAAATGTTTACAGTTCAGATAAGGCGAACTGTGGAAACCAGGGTTCTTGTTATGTAGATGAAGCCTTCAGACACAAGCCTCAGAGATAACACAAAAAATACTCTCATGAGACCCTAGAAGGGGCCAGACTCAGCTAAATCTCCTCTGGATCAGGAAAAGACCTGGAAAGGGAAGGGGATTCTCTGCAGAATGTGGGCTTTCCCCACGAGAGACAGTTTTCAGGCCATTTCAAAGCATGTCAGAGAAATCTATTTTGGGATAAAAGACTTTTATTTATTTCAGGGCCTGCTGGGTCATGTTGGTATCTTTCGCTACTAAGAGTCTATGGTCCGTCTGAAGGTCTCCATTTCATGTTAATGCTGAGCCTGAATTCCAAAGCCAGGAGAGCTCAATGGGGCAGCTGAACCCTGCTTCCCATCATGGCCTGAAGTCTTTTCTCAGGCTTACTTTGGAGCGCCATTGCCAGGGCTTTGCGATGTTTGCCGTGACTTCATCTCCATTCAGCTCTGCCTCTGCTTCATCCCAGCCCCCTGCCTTCTCACAGATGTTGCTCCCAAGGGGATCCCCAAGACAAGTTCTGTGTGCACATCTACGTCTCAGAACCTGCTTTGTGGCGACAAAACCAAAACGGCTGATACCAGGTATGGTCCAAAACAGCTGCCCCTAAAATGAGATTCTGTGAACCGAATTATTTACTAGTTGACTGTCTATAAAGACCCCAAAAAAGTTAGTAGGAGATGTGTCCATAGCCCCCGTCCTACGAAAGTCACATCCATAAGCAAAACATTGCAATGCCCAACAGAAATGCAGTTCAGGTGGGAGGGAAGGCAATGATGGACAACGCCTCGGGTGTCTGGGAAGTTTGAAGTCAGTCGTAATTACTTACAAGGAACATGGATCAGAGAGTTAGATGCTACAGGTGTGGAAAAAACAATGCAAGGCTAGGGGCGGCTGTCTTACTCTCTTTGGGTTGCTGTCATGAAATACCAGAAGCTGGGTGGCTTATCAACAGCCAGTGTTTATTTCCCACAATTCTTTGCTGGGGGCAGTGCATGCTGCCTGGGGCCTACGGGAGCCACTCCTGGGGTCGCAGAAGAGCAGGGCACAGACCCCTCCAGGTGGGGCAGTAGTGGGCAGCGGGAGCCCGCCTGGGGTGGGTGAAGAGCAAGGTGCAGAACCTCCAGGTGGGGCAGCACTGGGTAGGGGGACCCTGCCTTTGAAATCATTCTGAACCACCCCACCCCCAACCAGGCCCTAGTCCTTACCCCTTCATCATGTCATGGACTGCAGGTCCTGCCTGGATGGCCAGGGATCCCCCACTGTCACCTGGCTTTCAATGAGAGGGCTATTTCACACTCATCTCCTTATCAAAGGGTGGCTTGGCCCCACCTTTGTTTACTTCCAAACTGGCAACCAGATTTCTCATTTTTTCTAGTATGAATAGACTAAAAATCTTTCAACTTTTTAAGTTCTGCTCCCCTTTTGATTAACATTCTATCTTTAAATCATTTCTCTCTTCTTCAATTGTACTATAAGCAGTCAGTAGAAAGTAAGATAAGAATATCATCTCCCCAGGATTTTTATATATAGCATAAAGGCTATTCTTGTGCCTTTTCAGTATGTTTATCCAGCCTGTTACTTTTAGAAGCCTCCATTGGTTAGATAAGTTTGTTTAAATAGCTGATAAATCTGATTTTCTAGGTTGTCAACCTCAGGTTATATCCATAAAAGTTGAGCATTATTATGTATGTCCTAAGTCTCTGCAGACATTGAGGACCGACAATAACTTTTCTGGCATTAGATGAAATATTCACAGTGGAATGTTTACATGTTTAATACTTGTAAAATGTTCAACCATAAATATCGTTCTCCGCAATAACCATAAGATTTAGAAAAGCAAGAGCAGTTTAATGATCCCAGGGGTATTATAACTAACCATTGATGTTTAATAATGAACATCAAAGCCCAAAACATCATTTATATAACCAACTACCCTGTTTCTCATAGGACATGCCTAATAATGTCTTGTTTACTAAATGTTGAGTACAGAGATACAGTTTCCTTTTGGTAAGTTTTCAAAAATGTTGCAGGTCAAACAATGGACATGCATGTTCACAGCAGCACCTTTCACAATCAGGAAGTAGAAGCAGCTCAAATGCCCCCCAGCAGATGAGTGGGCAGACACACTGTGGCATATCCCCACAATGGAATATTATTCAGCCATGAAAAGGAGTGACACTCTGACACGTGCTAGAGCATGGATAAAACCTGAAAGCACTGTGCATCCAGACACGAAAGGACATCTATTGCATGATTCCATGTGTGTGAAATGTCCAGAATAGGCAAATCCACAGACGGAAAGTAGATCAGTGGTTTTGGAGTGACTGCTTAGCAGGTATGGGATTTCCCTTTGGGGTGATGAAAATGTTTCGGAACGAGACAGTGGCAATGGTTGCACAACACTGTCAATGTACTGAAAGCCACTGAACTGTTCACCTTAACATTGTTAATTGTATGTGATGTGAATTCCCTCTCAAAATAACAGGAATAAAAGGTAGAGGCCTTGAATTGAAAAGGTGAAAAATAGTTATTTAAAATTCCGAGGGAAGAAATAACATAGTAGCAAGATGGGGAGCCTGCTCTGTGCAGAGTGAGGGAGCTTCTGCCCAAACGCCAGCACTGGCTCTGCCCGGCCAGTGGCTCACCAGTGAGTCAGCCTCCACAGCCCCTTCTCCTGGAAAACAAGAGCAGCATCAGTCCTGTTTTGTTCAATGGACTGCTGTGAGTATGAAACAATGTAAAAACACAGACATTTGTGCCTTTAAACTCTATCAACAAACTGAGCTACACCGAAATGCAAAGATGTGGACATCCGGACTTGACCTTTTGAGGGTCACCGTTTACAAGGGAAAAATGTACGGACTATTGAGGATTTGGCTGGCACTCCGCAATGAGTAATGTTTCCAGGGAAGAAAGTGGTATCCGATGGGGATTATAATTTATAGAAAAATTATAGTAATTACTCTTTCCAACACTCTTCTCTGAAAACAATATAACTTCAATGTATTTGTGATGGCTAATGAATGGCTGTTTATGATGGTTTGCCGATAACATTATTGACTCAAAACTGTATCATCTGCAGATATTTTGAGAAATGTTCTACAGTTGTTAAATGTAGTAAGTCCAAAATCTCAGGGTGTAAAACACTTGAAACATTTATTTTCTGTTTCTATTTCTATTCCATTTACATGTATAATAATGTCAAGCATTTATATGTATTTTAAAAAATTTAAGGAGTACAGCTGCAGTTCTGTTACATGGATATATTGTGCAGTAGTGAAGTTTGGTATTTTAGTGTATCCATCACCTGAATAATGTACGTTGCACCCATTGAATAATTCCTCATCCCTCACCCCCTCCCACCCTTCTAGGTCTCCAATGTCTATCATCCCACACTCTCACATCTACGCGTTATTTAGCCTGCACTTATAAATGAGAACACACAGTATTTTACTTTCTGTTTCTGTGTTATTTCACTTAAGATAATGGCCTCCAGTTCCATCCATGCTGCTGCATAAGACATAATGTTATTCTTTTTTATGGCCAAATAGTATTCCATTGTATGTATGGAATGTTATCATATTGTAATGTGATATAATTGTGTGTGTATATATAGATCACATTTTCTTTATCCAGTCATCTGTTGATAGACACTTAGATTGATTCCGAATCTTTGCTATTGTGAATAGTGCTACGAAAAATTTACAAGTGCAGGTATCTTTTTGATATAATAATTTATTTTCCTTTGGGTAAATAGATACCCAGTGGTGGAAATGCTGGCCTCGGTGCTTGGTCTATCATTAGTTCTTTGAGAAATCTCCATACTGTGTTCCATAGAGGTTGTACTCATTTACATTTTCACCAAATATGTGTGAGTTCCCTTTTCTCCACTTCGTTGCCAGCACTGTTGTTTTTTGTCTTTATCATAACAGCCATTCGGACTGATGTAAGATGGTAATCTCATTGAGGTTTTAATTTGCATTTCTCTGGTGACTAGAGATTTGAACCCTTTTTCATGTGTTTGCTGGCCTTTTGTACGTCTTCTTTTGAAAAATATATTGTCACGTCCTTTGCCCGGTTTTTACTGGGGTTAGTTTTTGTTGTTGTCGTTGTTGAGTTGTTCCCAGTTCCTAGTAAATTCTAGATATTCGTCCCCTGTTGGATGCATAGTTCACAAATATTTCCTCCCATTCTGCAGGCTGTCTGTCCACTCTGTTAAATTGTTTCTTTTGATGTGCAGAAGAGTTTTAGTTTTTAAGTGCCATTTGTCTGTTTTTGTTTTTGTTGCATTTACTTTTGAGGTTTTTGTCATGAATTGTTTGCCTAGACCAATGTCCAGAAAAGTTTCCTCTAGGGTTTCTTCTAGTATTTTAATAGTTTCAGGTCTTGAGATTTAAATCTTTAATCCATCTTGAGTTGATTTTTGATATGGAGAGAGATGGGGATGCAGTTAAATTCTTCTGCTCATGACAATCCGATTTTCCCAGCACTATTTATCAAAAAGGGAGTCCTTTCCTCAGTGCATATTTTTGTTGACTTTGTCAAAGATCAGTCGGCTGTAGATATGCTGCATTATCCCCTTTGCCTAGAATGGGAAGATGAAGCCATGGGAGGCTGGTTCTCTATTCTGTTCCACTGATCTATGTGTCTGTTTTCATACCAATACCATGCTGTTTGGGTTACCATAGCTTTGTAGTATGACTTGAGATCAGGTAATGAGATGCTTTTCAGCATTTTTCTGAGGGTTGCCTTAGTTATTCAGGCTCTTTTTTTTTAGTTACACGCGAATTTTAGGATTGTTTTTCTTAATTCTGTGAAAAACGATGTTGTTGTTTTGATAAGGATTGCGTCGAATCTGTGGACTGCTTTGGGCAAATGTGGCCATTTTCATAGTGTTGATTCCCAGCAAAGTAGTCCTCTTAGGAGAATAGGTGGGGCAAGGTGTTGTTCTGGAGTCCTTGGAACACACTAGGGCATGGGTGAAATGGATTCGATAAAACTGTTTGTTTGAAGAAGTAGGCTGCAGACACAGGAAGCATGAAGCCCCGGAGGTGAGGAAGACACCGCCCCTGCCGTTATCCCCAGAAGGTGCCTGCATTTAACAAACACAGTGAGAGACTGAGGGAATTATGTACCGGGCTCGTTTTAAAGCTACTATACCACTGATATGAATAGTAAAGCAATGAGCGCAGGTCTGTTGATGATGAGGATGGTGGTGATGATAGTGAATGTGATCACAGCTGCTTAAAACACTCTGTCTAGGTACACAGAAACACTCTCTGAGAACAGGCTCTTCCACAAGTCTCCTCAGGTTAAAAACGCCAGAGAGGGTTTAGGGCTGGGAGAGTAAAGTCACTGTATCATTTTGGACGAGTCCTTTCACCTCTCAAAAAGGAGAGAACTAACATTACTTAACATGCTGGAAAGACAATTAAATGAGACAGTATGTGTGATTTCACGGAGACTTCTGTGGCATCTTTCTAAATTCTTTACACATAGTAACTCATTTCAATCCCTTAACCACCCGATAGGCTGCTGCTCTTATTCTCCTTACTTTACGGGTGAGCAAATCGAAGAAGAGAAGTAAACAGAGTTGCCTACAGTCATGCAGCGAGTAAGAAGTCAGGCTCAGATTTGAACCCAAGCAGTTAGGTTCTGAGTCTGTCCTATTATACGTATAATATTGTATAGACACATAAAATGCACTTCAAAATTAAATTGTCTACAAATGATGACTGTGACTATAATTAATCCGAAATCTACTTTGAAAAAGAGGGAAAAGATGCCAAATTTGGGTGGTCTCCTTAAGTCATGTCCTGGAAGAAACATAGACATCACACACAGAGCCATATAGGCAGGAAGTGAAAATATCAACAACATATTTGACTGAATTCTTTATGCATATGGTTACTATCGTTTGTTTTTCTGAATACACATAAATACTGCATTTACTGGTGTCTGTTTAGGCTATCTGCGAATATCTTGGACTCTTGTCTTTATGTCTGGTTTTATATGTAACTTTCATCATCTAGTTTGATCACAAAAATCAAAGTACATGAGGCCAAACCAGAGTATAATTTCTTACAAGAGACAAATACTGTGTATAGATGGCACCTGAATCCTACAATGTCATGATTTCAAATAGAAATCATGTGCACGGAACAAGAAGAGTAGATGGTATCACATTCCCTCTTCCCTCTTTTCACGGCACACTGCAGAGTGGCAGGGCAGAGCTCTCAGGAAAGTCAGAACATGGCCCCAGCAGTGATTTGACCTCAGCACACAGCCTTGTGCATGGTCTGGGGGCACCTGGGCTCCTTTCAGCAGCTGCCTCCAGACAACCTGCAGAAATAAGATGATGCAGGAGGACTGGATGTTAGAAAGCTGAAAGGCATTTAAACTGTGTCCTGAATACTACACATATAGACGGAGATGGGAAAGGGCCACTCTGCCTTGTTCATGAGGGTAGGCGAGTATTCCGTGTATCTGTGGACTGGTGACGTTTGAGAGCAGGCCATCAATGAGCCACTGGTCATGGTTGGATTTCCGCAGGGGTTAGTGAATCTCCCAGCTCCAGACCACACCAAGGCAAAAACGTGGGCTCCAACCCCCAAGGTTATCTCATGGTCCTTGAAAGGTTCTGGTGAGAAGGAGGGAGATGAAAGGCGTGCTCGATGACACTGGAGAGAGACGGGTGTGACTGGACTCAGTCACCATTCGTAGAGTGACCTTTTAGACATAAAAAAGAATGAGAAATAAAATGTTGCTTTAATCAAGGAATTCTAGCACTATATAATTTCTTTGAGTATAAGGAAGGGGTTTAGACATCATAGAAACACATGAAATTGTATTCACCCGAAATTCTTCAATGACACAAAAGAATTACTCCAAATTTTACTGGAAAAAATATAATTCTACCGAATGTTTTCTAAATCCCCAAAGATGATTTTTTAAAAACATTTGCTGCATAAATCATGATAAAAGAAAAACTAGCATGTGCTCTCAATCTTATTTGAATATTTCTTCAACTGGAGCACATCGTGTTGGTTTAGAAGATACACATCATGTGGAATCATAATTCACGTGGAATCTTCTCTCAAATGGAACATCACAATCATTGAATAGTTTAATGTGAAGCAAAGTGAGGAGAATACTATGAAATACAAGCATATTTCATTAAAAGGAAGTCATCTTGAAATCCCTTGAAGATGAGCCAGTTATTTGGGTAGAAAGGCTATTTCCACAGTGTGCCACCCAGCCCCCGGCCTTCAGAGCCAACTTCATGCTGCTGTTTTCTACGCCACCAGCAGCTCACACAGGAGGCGCCGCCAGCTAAAGGAGCCTCCTGAGATCTCTGCTTGCTTTTGCTCAACCAAGCCTGCCCCCAGTGCTGTCAGTATCCATCTCTGTTGAGTTGTTTAGGGAGAGCTCTGAGTACGCTTTTGGCCGTGTGTGTGTGTGTCTGTGAGTGTGTGTGTGTGTGTGAGTGTGTGTGTGTCTGTGTGTGTGTGTGTGTGAGTGTGTGTGTGTCTGTGAGTGACTGTGTGTGTGTGTGTGTGACTGTGTGTGTGTGTGTCTGTGAGTGTGTGTGAGTGTGTGAGTGTGAGTGTGTGTGTCTGTGTGTGTGAGTGTGTGTCTGTGAGTGTGTCTGTGAGTGTGTGTGTGTGTGTGTGAGTGTGTGTGTGTGTATGTGTGTCCTTGATGCTGGAACTTGCTTTCTGGTGTGGTTCTCCACTCTTGCTCCNGTGTGTGTGTGTCTGTGTGTGTGTGTGTGTGAGTGTGTGTGTGTGTGTGAGTGACTGTGTGAGTGTGTGTGTGTCTGTGTGTGTGTGTGTGTGAGTGTGTGTGTGTCTGTGAGTGACTGTGTGTGTGTGTGTGTGTGTGAGTGTGTGTGTGTCTGTGAGTGACTGTGTGTGTGTGTGTGTGACTGTGTGTGTGTGTGTCTGTGAGTGTGTGTGAGTGTGTGAGTGTGAGTGTGTGTGAGTGTGTGTGTCTGTGTGTGTGAGTGTGTGTCTGTGAGTGTGTCTGTGAGTGTGTGTGTGTGTGTGTGAGTGTGTGTGTGTGTATGTGTGTCCTTGATGCTGGAACTTGCTTTCTGGTGTGGTTCTCCACTCTTGCTCCCAGAGCTCTTCATGACCTCGCAGAGAAGCCAAGCTCTGCCCCTGTGGAAACCATGTCCACCACTGCCCACTTGTGTCCTGCCCATATGAGGTCCGGCCACCATGATGGGCTGGGCAGGATTTCTGTATTTCACCAGAATCTGCAGTTGGTCCCTGGAATCTCCCCTCCCCATCTCATCCCCTACCCCATACTCCAAACTGGAAAAGTTTTTATCATCCCGTTTGCCTAGAATGGGAAGATGAAGCCATGGGAGGCTGGCAGCAGGTGCGTTTCTCATTTTTATGATCACGTTTCAGAGGTGAAGGCCAGATTACTTGCCCTGAGCTTCTTGCAGGTAATGCAAGGCGTGCCCATCATCAGCTCTATGTTCAGGCCTCGTTTACTCCCGAGAAATCCGAGGTACCAGAAATGCTTTGAAGTTGCAACAGAGCGGCGACGGTTGGGTGTTCAGTGCTGGCGTTCTGCAGGGTCTCCAGGTGGCACTCCACTGTCAGGGGGAAATGCTGTGGTGGGTCCAGCTGCAGCATGTTCTTCAGAGAAGGGCTCTGCAGAGGTCCGGCTCCTCCAGCACATCCACAGTTCTCAGCTAGCGCAAACCAGCTCTGTCAGGAAGGAGATCAGGATGCCAGAGAGCTTTCCAGAGGCTGATGAGTGCAGACCCACTTCCCCTCACCTCTGCCAGTTACTCTGCATGGGTGAGAGAAGGCAAAAGAGCCACCAGACGACGTTGGCTATGCTCATGGACAGCAGGGGAGCAGCCCGAAGCAGGACAGCTGTCCCTCTGCACGAGGTCCCTGTGCAGGACGCGGAACTCAGCAGCTTCAGCTCCATTGTCAGGGACCATGGTGTCAACAGGCGTGGGAAAGATCAGTCGTGTCCATCCTGGGTGCCCAGGAGAGGCGAGCGTAGCTGTGTAGAACCGCTGAAGTGAGGGGAGCTGGATCCCATCTCCTAGACAAACTCAGGTGAATTCAGGGACTTCAGGCAGCTTTGAGATATGGCCCTGGTCTTTCAGGCCCCTAGTGGACCAAAGTCTTTGCCAATAGAGGTGGACATTTGTTCTTCATAAATCCTTCTCTCCTTTCCCCTCCCATCACCATCAAAAGCTCAGGTACCCAAGCAGGAAGCCATGGTCTGGCCGGGGTCTGCAGCAACATGTGGCTTTCACTTGCAGCAACGGCTACCAGGACACTGTGGAGGCCTCGTGGGATTCTGTCTGTCTCCAGGTGCCACTGACTGCGACTACCCAAGACCACAGAGGCCTCCCTGCGAAGGCAAAACTCCCGGGAAAGCAAGAGCATATCATTGTAAGGCCACTTGGTTGTTGGCGTCGATGGGGTCTGGGAACAGACAGAAGCCCCTGAGGCCTCCATGGAGTCCTGGAAGTAGTTGTTGAAAGTAAGGCCCATGTGCTGTTGCAGACCATGGCCAGGTAGGTCAGGTCCTACCTCGGGGTTGCTGCAGACCTTGGCCAGGTAGGTCAGGTCCTACCTTCGGGCAGAGTCCCCAGGAAGGTCTGTGGTCGCTCACTCCCAGCCAACAATAAAAGAAACGGCACCCTCCTGACAGGAGAGGCTGCCCAGGTCAGAAGACACTTTGGTTTTGGGATCTACATTATTTATACAATTAAAATTAAAACTGGGGACCTCTCCTCTGGAACTGTCAATATCACTCAAGGAACGAGTCCTCCATGCTACATTTGAATTTTAACATCCCCTGCACACACAGATGGGTTCACCTTCCAGAGTCCCTGCTGTGCTCAGGGCAGCACTTCCCCCGTCAATGCCCCCACCATAGGGAGCGGGCACGTGGAGTTGAAGTAGACCTGGAAGAAGTGTCAGGGCCCTGGGGCCATGCAGCTACTCCAATGCCTGCAAGTGATGGCCATAGGGTGGGCATGGGGGCCCCTCCTGCCCGAACGCCTCGGAGTTCAGTGGACTTCTTTCTGGATGGGCTTCAAAAAGCCCAAGTAAGAGGATGCTGTATCCGTGTGGGTGTGCATGTGTATGCATTTGTGTGTGTGCATGTGTGTGTATGCATGTGTCTGCATGTGTATGTGTGTGCATGCATGTGTGTGCGTGTTTGTGTGTGCATGTGTGTGTGTGCATGCACCTAAAGATATCTACCTCTGGAACCAAAAAAAAAGTAACAAGGAACAATACTTTTCATTCAATAATTATTTATTACTTCAAAGATATCAGTCAAAATCACTGAAAGATTTGACACCTGTAGCAGACTGTCTCCAAGAAGTGAGAGACCCCATGCTTGAAACTCAGAATCACGTGTTGAGGGGCCAAGAAGGAGCAGCTATATAATATGAAGGAGAACATTTAAAATTTTTAACATAGATTTTGAATAGACATTTTAAAATATTTTCATAGTTGATCATTAGTTTAGTGATAGTTTTCTAATAAAACCAACTTAAAAATAATTCTGCTAAACCATCGGCTATGTTCCTGGACCCAACAGAGGGTCAGGCTGCCACTTCTCATGACCCAGTAACCAGATGCAGATGAACTGGGGAGGAAGAGAGTTTTTAGTTCGGTAACCAGTTACAGGGAGAAGGCCGAGAAATTATCGCCAAACTCAAAATTACAAAGTTTTCCAGCGCTTATATACCTTCTAAGCTGTATGTCTACGTATAAATGTGCATTCATCTAAAGACATAAGTGATTAACTTCTTTTAATCTATAACTAACGTCTGAGTCCTGAAGACCTTCCTGTGGAGCCACTAAATTTACTTCATCTAAATGCTGGGGTGATAACTGCTAAATCACAGAGGTTTGGGGAGATCCTTCAGGCCCCCAATGCACTTGTTTGTGGAGGCCTGGGGAGTTTCTTCGGATCCCCAGTAAAAGTTGTTTCATCCCAAATCTGTCTTGTTAGGGATTCCTTCATTATCTTGTCATGTTTTAAGGCCCAGGAAAGGCCTGGCCAAAACTGTCTATCGGCTTCTGTTGCATCCCAGCCTTTGTATAAGGGCGCTGGCTTTTTCAGCTTTTAATGTTTAACGTAACCACTCAGTCTGTAATGAAACAATGGTGATGGAGGCGTGCATTCATGAGACCTGGCCTGCCACAGCTAGAGGGGACGGGTAAAAGAGATGTTTTAGACTAGAATATAGAGCACATGTAATAATCCACTTTTTTAAATCAAAAGAGCATGCATTGTAAACTGAGAAAGGGGGCTCCAGGTGAAATTGGGGGAGCTCAGCACTGCAGTCACCTGCAGTGAACCCCGAGGCTCCAGAACACACAGAAATGAAGTTCTGTGGGTGCCATGCAGACGTTCACTGTGATCAAAACAACCTACCCTTTGATCCGGCAGCAAACTCCAGGCTGTGTGACCTCGGACACTGGTTCTGAAGCTGTGGAGCCGTGCAGGACTCCCGGTGCCTCCCAGGTCCCATCTTAGTGATATGGAGGCTCAGGAGGCATAAATTTCAGGGGTTCCTTCTTGAGTCAGAAAGGAAATCACATCTGAAATTCAAAAACCACAGTGCCTTAAAATTGTCTTAGCCTCCATGGAAAAGGTTAATGAGGAAATTAGTCGATTAAAGTTTGTAGTGAAGAAAACCTAAAATGTATCTATTCTCTTTCAAATGGCTAAAATTCAAATGGATAGTAACCCATTGGCCAGTGAACGTTAGCCTTTCTCTTGGAGATTCAATAAACTCAAGAAATCAGCACTGTGAGCTTTCTTTTTCAAATTTAACATGCGTTTCTTTTCTAGGTAACCAGAGAAATATTTAAATGTTTTCAGAACTAGCTGCCTTATGGAAAATAAATGTGTACTTTGCCTTGTCCGATGTCGGTAATTCGGTGAGGAGGTAAGAGTTTGCAGGGACAAGCCCCGTTGTCAGCTCCCAAGTGGCGTCTGCCTCTTCCTGCCCCTGCCGTTCAAAAAGCTCCCTCTGGCCACGTTACACTCATTAAAACAGAATATAAAGATAACACACGGAAATAAATGGAATACTGATAACATTTAACTTACTGATACTGGGTATCTGACAATAATTACCATTTACGGTTCTCATAGTTTCCCTTCCAAGAGTTTCAGGAGATAACTGTGAGCTCTGTGGCACTTTCACAACCAGCTGTTTTTGCATGGTCGGTACCTGTGCCCTTCTGAGACTGCACACGGGGGTCAGACCTGGTGCCACAGACAGAGTAGGCGGGACGGCCAGAGTAGGCGGGACGGTTAGGCTCTTCCTAACACACAGGACAAAGGCGTGTCGGCTCTGCGGGGACCATGACACACCGGAGGGTCCCCAGGCTTGTCTGAGCAGGGAGCAGAGTGAGGCTTCACGTCTCTAAGATACTGTCACAAAACTCTCCATCCTTGTTCCCAGGCACTGGCCTTTCTTTCCTCATGCCAAGACCCCAGTACTCAATTTTAGTAATTATTTAGTCAGCACTGAGTATTGAATACTGATATTGGAATGGAAATTCTTGCCATTGGGTGAGAGGAAAGTGCCTGGGGCCAGTGGAGGCAGCCCCTCCGGTCGGGTGTGCCCAGGTTGGCTGGTTCTGTCCTCCCTGCTGCTGCAAGGCCTCCAACCCAGGCATAGCATCCCTCCTAGGAAAGCTTCTGGAACCCCCAGGAGCAGCCCCCAGGCCCGTAAATGTGTTCTGTCGTCAGCTACCAAGTGGCTTCTGCCTCTTCCTGCCCCTGCCTTGTGCAGCCACTGGCTTGGGCGACAGGTGATGACTCACTTCCCCTGGCAGGCATGCCTCGCCCAGGCACAGAGCTCGCTGGCACAGGGGCTGGCTCCAGGGTGCTTGCTTCCGTCCATGGGCCGAGTCAACAGCGAGCTTCGTGCGGAGGGAAGAATTGCTCACGTGGAGTCAGAGCTGAGCCCGCTGCTTGGGTCTGCAGGGTTCCCCCGATTCCTGGTGAACCAGCTCTCTCTCCACTGCAGGGTCTTCCCAGGAGCCCAGGAAGAGCTGGTGTCAGAGAAAGACCCCAGGAAAGCAGAGCCACACCCTTTCCAGAGGTGCCAGGATCCTCCTACACCCAGGCTTTGCTAGGGCTGGTTCTCCGAACAAGAAGAGAAAGCCGGCCGGGCGCGGTGGCTCAAGCCTGTAATCCCAGCACTTTGGGAGGCCGAGACGGGCGGATCACGAGGTCAGGAGATCGAGACCATCCTGGCTAACCCGGTGAAACCCCGTCCCTACTAAAAAATGCAAAAAAAAAAAAAACTAGCCGGGCGAGGTGGCGGCGCCTGTAGTCCCAGCTACTCGGGAGGCTGAGGCAGGAGAATGGCGTAAACCCGGGAGGCGGAGCTTGCAGTGAACTCAGATCCGGCCACTGCACTCCAGTCTGGGTGACAGAGCCAGACTCCGTCTCAAAAAAAAAAAAAAAAAAAAAGAAGAGAAAGCCTCGGATCCCAAAGGCAGCCTTTGTGCAGGACGGAACCACCCCACCCAGGCTGGCCCACACCAGAAGGAGGCAGCCGGAGCCCAGTGACGGGGGAGGCCACCAGGAGAGGGAGCGAGTGTCTGCCAGAGGCATGGTTTTCCCTCAAGATCCAATTATCCGTGACATTTTAGGAAGGTATGTCCATCACCTAGGAGGTTCCTCTGGGCGACCACCGGAACCTTCGGCCACAAACCTTTCTAGTTACAAACATGAGGAAGTTTAAAAAATGCATGACACTGTTCAACGTTTAAAATTGCTGGCTAGAAAAGTGTAACGTTTGGTCATCAATAGTATCTATTTGCAATGTGTTCCATTCTTTAGCTCCAACCTCACAGCTTTCTAAAGCAAACAAATGTAAACTTGCAGGTCGGATTTTCGTTTCAGCCTTCACCACCCCTGAGACAGCAAGACCAACCCCTCCTCTTCCTCTTCCTCTCTCCTCCTTCTCCTCCCCTCCTTCGTCTCCCTCCCTCCTCCATCCTCTTTCGTCCTCCCTTCTCTCCTCTCTTCCTCCTCCCTCCTCTCCTACTCCTCTCCTCCCCTCTCCCCCGCCCTATCCTCCCCTCTTCTTCTTCTCCTCCTCCCCCTCTTCCTCCCTCTTCTTCTGCTACTCCCTCTCCTCTCTGTCCTCCCCTCCCCTTCCTCCTCCTCCTCCCACTCCTCAGCCCACGAGGTTGGAAACCTTTATGATGACCCACCTCCGTCTAGTGAATAGCGAATACGTTTTCTCCTCTCTACAACTTTTTTAATAACCTGTTCTTTACTGTAGCTTACGTTTTATTTTGGAATGCAGTATATAATACACATAACAGCAACACAAGTCCATCGTTTATATCCTCCTAAGGCTTCTGGTCAATAGTAGGATATGAGTAGTTAACTTTCTGGGGGGTGGAAAGTTACATGCAGATTTTCAAATGTGTGGGGAGTCAACGCCCCAACTCTTGCATTGTTCATGGGTCAGCTGTGCACATTTTAGGCCCCATGAAACCAGGAGCTGCATGACCAGGGCCCTGAGCAGCCTCCGGACTGGCTGTACAGCCCAGCTGCATCTGTGCACCCTCTTCCCAGACACACTCATCCCACTGAGATGTCCTTCTGAGCCTGCCACCTGTCACACCCATGCCAAATTCTGGCGTGTGTCCTGCCCAGGTGCCTTCACCTGCTCCAAAGCTCCTTCAGCGTTGGGTCTCTGCCTCCTTCTACGCCTCATCCTCTTCCCCACTGTTTCTTCTCCACTTCCCATTCAGGTGAGCCCCTAACAATGGCAAGACCCCCGTCCTCAACCCCACTGCTCTCGTCCAAGAGGAAATCACACTGTCTGGTCGATACATTCTAGGCTGGAGTTTGCCTTAGTCTCCAATCACTTGAGGCCTTTCTCAGTCCAGCCCATTGTCTGTCTACTCAGTGAAACTTCCTCGTAACTCCCTCTGTGACTACGGTTCCTACACAGATCCTGCAGGCCCCAGCTGGGAGGGCTGGACTGGGTGAGATATTTAGTCAGAGGCACCCTGGTAGTAGAGGAATCTGAGCAGTGTTTAAGGAAGAAACCCGAATATCAAGCTTTTGTTCACATGTAGGCTTACTCTTAGCATGGCCACACCACCTCCCCTCCCAGGGCCTGTCTGGGTTCATGCCTGTGATGCTGTGGAATTATGAACGACCACTAGGCCATGCTCAGAAGGACCCCAGCGCCCACTCCAGATGATAAACTATACAGTCACCCAACTCAAACACCACGATTTACACACACTGCAAACTCATCTATTTTCCCAGGGCTGTCAATACTGACATAAACTGGACTCACTCAGCCTTGCGGACACTGGAAGGGTTACACTCCCATAAAGGAAGAGCCTGTGGTGGACACTGGAAGCCCTTCGATGATGCAGAAAGACGGGAGGTGCTTGCAAACACATATATTTTATTATTGACTTGGGTATCAGGTTGCATTGCTATAGAAGCTTACATCAGCTTCTATTAAAACTCGGTTCTGGGTTCCTGGTTCTGACTCATATGATTTTGGGATGAGTGTCGGAACTCTGTGCCAGCCTGTTCCTAGGGAAAGGAGCCAGGACTAAGGAGCTGGACAGAGAGGGTGAACCAGATCCTGCCCTCATTGTTCGGGGAACAAAAGACTGAAGACTCCCAGAGGCATAAAACAGCTTCCATGTCTCACTCACATGGTATGGCTGTAAGGGTGGGGCAGGTGGTTATATGCATATGGTTATTTTTTTTTTTAAGACTGGATCTTGCCCTGTTGCCCAGACTCCAGTGGAGTGGTGCAATCTCAGCTCACTGCAGTCTCAACTTTCTGGGCTCAAGAAATCCTTCTGCCTCAGCCTTCTGAGTAGGTGGGACACAGGCACACACCACCATGCCCAGCTAATTTTTTGTAGAGACAAGGTTTAGCTGTGTTGTCCAGGCTGGTCTCGAACTCCTGAGCTCAAGCACTCACCCACCTCAGCCTCTCGAAGTGCTGGGATTACAGACATAAATCTCTGCACTGGCCTCATAAGGTCATTTTTAGAAAAGATCATTTTTATCTACAATCTCAGGATCCGCCAAGTTGCATAACTCCACAGCTCTCATTCACATTTCATTCCTGGATTACGTGGGTTCACTGTGCTGGATACCACAAGTCAAAAACAATTGTCTGGGCAATGGTCTAGAAAGTGTGAAAGGAAATTAACTCTTGGGACCCCAAACTCATTGAGCCAAAGGGAAAAGTTAAGCTGGGAACTGGGTGGTGCAAACCTGCCTCCTCTTTTGGTTCCTAATTGATGAAAAGCTACATGCCTCCCCCATGTTTTGCCCACAAGGAAATTCCTAGTATGCTCCAAGATCTTTAGTCAAAGGTGTTTCTGTGACGATTTCACCATGGCAATGTAAATTGATAGCTTCTCTTTATAGCTGCACTCACCCCCAGCCCACCAGACATAAACGCATATCTGGTTGTTCCCCTGCCCCATTTCGTCTGTTACCTTCTGTAAAATGCAGATTCCCTGGGTTTTTCCTCTGTCCCATCAGTCTATGTAGTCTTATGCAAAAAAAAAAAAAAAAAAAAAAAAAAAAAAAAAAAAAAAAAATGCAGACTCACCGAGCCAGACAAAGGCATGATTATTTTTCCCTATCCCACATCTTACACGAAAATTGTGAACTTCTCAATATCTCACCCTTTCCCCTTTAAATTTGCAGCCCTCAGAATCATCTTTGGAGAAAGGCATAGATCTGTCCCCGGGGCACACATTCTTAACTTCGGCAAATAAGCCTCCTAAGATGATTGAGACTTGTCTCGTCCTTTTTCTTGATTGACAAAAGCTAACACAGAAAACATTTTAGATGAGAAACTCAATAAATTTTAAAAGTTTGCAGGGCATTATAAAATGTTCCCTTAGAGTCAACCCCATGATTTTCTCTCGCTCTCTCTTTCTCTCAGTAAAGGAATATACAGTTCTTATTGTGTTCTTATTATTGCAATAAAAGCCAAGTCACACCTGCCTAAGGAACAAGGTGCCACATCCTCAGTTGGGGCCTCTGGGCAGGGCAAGAGGCAGGAGGTGCTGGAGGGAAGTCCCACCTGCCTTCGCCTGAATCCAGTGACTGCAGAGGCTGAGCACACCCTGGGCCAACTTCGACTTCATCCATCAGGAAGCCTATTAAAATGTTCACCTGTGGGTGAAGGTTCATTGTGGTTCATATTCATTTCTAATCTATTTGTTATTTTTGAGATGAAATTTTTCCTGGGTTGAGAAATGATGGCAGTTTAGGGGAAGTATTGGCTGTGTCACTCTGTTTTCCACTCATATTCTTATTAAGAAATGTATTGGCTTTAAAATATTAAACTTTGACTGACTTTATTCTTTTGCTACTTTGGTCCTTTGAGACAGCCACAGAGCAAACTGTACTCTACTTTTTTGGATTCCCTTATTGTCAGCATGTCAGGCTTACTCAGTCTGTATGATGTGGGGTGTCCCCAGGTGGCAGGGCAGGGAGGCCCCTCAGAGACAACCCACTCCCTGACCCTGATCCCATTCCTGACACCCGGGTAGTGGCACCGGGCTGTGGCCACAGCAGCACGATCTCACCAAGGGAGGATCTGTTTGTTTTCCAGTCTGGACTTCGTTCTTCGCTCAGCTGGTTGTTATTACGGCCTTTGCAGTAGCAGCGCGAGATTAACCACAGTCAAGTCTCTGAATTTTGACACAGATTCAACCCAAATTCAATCTTCCACGTTTATAAGGAGGTGAGAAGAATGGAAGGAGAAGACGCAATTTCCATCTTGCTCATAGTTTTGTGACTTTATACTATCATTTTGGGATAGGCAGCACTTTTTAAAAGTCCACAGGGCCATGTGTGCTTAATTAAAGGAATGTCAGTGAATCTTAGAGGTGACTTTTGCTTTTCCAGTCCATTTTCATGGTGTAAAAGAAATGAAAGAAAGTTGGTGCTTAGCAAGTTAAGGAAGAATTACAGAACGTAGAGCCCCTACGGTGAAAATAACCAGAGGTTGTCTCAGACAGCTGTGTTAAATAAAGCCAGTCTCAGGTCCAGTGCAGGAGTCACGACCGGGTCACTTCATACTTCCGGTTTAAAGTATCCGAGGCAGTGAAAAAGAAAGGCTGCAGTTTTGCACCTGCTGCAAGTCAGGAAGGCTTGGCAGGTTTCCAAAGGAACGCTGGGTTGTGGTTCCTGGAAACTGGGATGACTTCTGCAAATGTTGAACCCTTAAGTAACTGCTGGAAACATACAGGGAGTGCAGGGCTCCTCCTCAGAAGCTGCTGGTTATATCAATGTTTATGCCCCTTCTCTCTGCATGCTCTGTGTATCTATAACACTCAGTAACATGAACGCACCACATCATATTTAACGGTTCCATTTTCTTAGCCACTGCAGGCTATGCCACTTTCTGTTGTCATAAGCAACTCTGTAATGATCTATACTGTACAAATGTTTGCCAACTTTATCATATGTCTCAAACACAGCTTCCATTCCTGCCTTGGCAGCCGACTGTGTCATGAACCACCCTCTCACTGAAAATAGCTAAAATCGTGAGTGCCATTATAACATTTTCTTTAAATGCATTGCTGAGCTAGCAAATAAGTAAGAAGTCCTCGGCGGCAGAGAAATAGGGGGTACACAAGAATCTAGTGAGGCAAAAGGAATCTGAGACTGGGCTTGGCCTGGGGAACCTGATAAGCCTCAACCTCTTGTAATGACTGTTCAGGTGAGGGGGTCTCTGAGTATAAGAGACCACTGCATGAGGCAGGAGCCTCGAGGACCACAATCTCCTCAAAGTGAGCCTCAGACCCCTGTAGGGGACATTCATCAATGGCCTGACTTGCTGGGTGCTGAATGGAGAAGAAAAAATCGTCCCCCACAAAGAATCTATAATCATCCGCCAGCTCATCCGCTGTGTATTGGGCCCATGGTCAGATCCTCTGGAGTCAGGAACTCATTTAGGGTAATGTCAGATTGTTGGTCACTCTGTCCTTATTAATACACTTTAAATCTTTTTGCATATGTGTTCCATCAGTTTCTGAGAGAAGAGTATTAACATCTTTCTTTGATTATAAAATTGTCTGTTTCTATTTTTTGTCCCGTCAATTTTAGTTCGTGTTTTGAGGACTCTTATTAGGCACATGCACCTTTATAAATTATTCGAATTTCCTGATAAAGTGTCATTTACCATTATGCAACCTCCCTCTTTGTATCTGGTGATCCTTACTGTGTAGAAGTTTGTTTCATCTGGTATTAATAGGTATTCCAATGATCTTCCTCTTACCATTTGCATGGCTCATCTTTTTGCATCCATTTATTATCAACCTATCTGTATCTTCTTATTAAGGTTTGTCTCTTGTTGGCAGCGTATAGTTTGGTCTTGCTTTTACCCATCTGGATAATTTCTGCCTTTTGGTCGGAGTGTGTAGACGATTAACATGTAATGTAATTACTGATTAAGTTCAATTTACCTCTACCATTTTATCATTTGCTTCTGTTTTTCCCTCATGTTTTTTGATTCTGTATCTATATCTATCTGCCTATTTTGATTGATCTATTAATACATGGGTACGTGTGTATATCTATGTATGTATATTTAGAGAGAGACAGATGTTAAAAAGACTCTTAATTTTTATAGTTTTTTAAAATTATATTTTAAGTTCTGGGATACATGTACAGGATGTGCAGGTTTGTTACATAGGTATACACATGCCATGGTGTTTACTGCACCCATCAACCTGTCATCTACATTAGGTATTTCTCCTAATGCTGTCCCTCCCCTAGCCCCTCACCGCCATGACAGGCATGATGNTTATTATTATACTTTAAGTTCTGGGATACATGTGCAGAACGTGCAGGTTTGTTACATAGGTATACATGTGCAGAACGTGCAGGTTTGTTACATAGGTATACATGTGCCATGGTGGTTTGCTGCACCCATCAACCCGTCATCTACGTTAGGTATTTCTCCTAATGTTAACCCTCCCACCCCGACAGGCCCCAGTGTGTGATGTTCCCCTTCCTGTGTCCTTGTGTTCTTATTGTTCAACTCCCAAAGAATGATAGTTTCTAGCTTCATCCATGTCCCTGCAAAGGACATAAACTCATCCTTTTTTGTGGCTGCATAGTATTCCATGTGTGCCACATTTTCTTTATCCAGTCTATCATTGATGGGCTTTTGAGTTGGTTCCAGGTATTTGCTATTGTGAGTGGTGCTGCAATAAACATATGTGTGCATGTGTCTTTATAGTAGAATGATTTATAATCCTTTGGATATGTACCTAGTAATGGGATGGCTGGATCAAATGGTATTTCTGGTTCTAGATCCTTGAGGAATCGCCACACTGTCTTCCACAATGGTTGAACCAATTTACACTCCCACCAACAGTGTAAAAGCGTTTCTGTTTCTTCACATCCTCTCCAGCATCTGTTTTTTCCTAGCTTTTTAATGATCACCATTCTAACTGGCGTGAGATGGTATCTCATTGTGATTTGACTTGCATTTCTCTAATGACCAGTGATGATGAGCTTTGTTTCACATGTTTTTTGGCCGCATAAATGTCTTCTTTTCAGAAGTATCTATTCATATCCTTCACCCACTTTTTGATGGGGTTGTTTGATTTTTTTCCTGTAAATTTGTTTAAGTTCCTTGTAGATTCTGGATATGAGCACTTTGTCAGATGGATAGATTGCAAAAATTTTCATCCCTTCTGTAGGTTGCCTGTTCATTCTGATGGTAGTTTCTTTTGCTGTGCAGAAGCACGTTAGTTTAATTAGATCCCATTTGTCAATTTTGGCTTTTGCTGCCATTGCTTTTGGTGTTTTAGTCATGAAGTCTTTGCCCATGTCTATGTCCTGAATGGTATTGTCTAGGTTTTCGTCTAGGGTTTTTACGGTTTTAGGTCTTATGTTTAAGTCTTTAATCCATCTTGAGTTAATTTTTGTATAAGGTGTAAGGAAGGGGTCCAGTTTCATTTTTCTGCATGTGGCTAGTTAGTTTTCCCAACACCATTTATTAAATGGGGAATCCTTTCCCCATTGCTTGTTTTTGTCAGGTTTGTCAAAGATCAGATAGTTGTAGATGTATGGTGTTATTTCTGAGGCCTCTGTTCTGTTCCATTGGTCTATATATCTGTTTTGGTACCAGTACTATGCTGTTTGGTTACTGTAGCCTTATAGTATAGTTACAAGTCAGGTAATGTGATGCCTCCAGCTTTGTTCTTTTTGCTTAGGATTGTCTTAGCTATATGAGCTCTTTTTTGGTTCCACATGAAATTTAAAGTAATTTTTTCTAATTGTGTGAAGAAAGTCAGTGGTAGCTTGATTGGGGATAGCATCAAATCTATAAATTACTTTGGGAAGTATGGCTATGTTCATAATATTGATTCTTCCCATCCATAAGCATGGAATGTTTTTCCATTTCTTTGTGTCCTCTCTTACTTCCTTGAGCAGTGGTTTGTAGTTCTCCTTTAGGAGATCCTTCACATCCCTTGTAAGTTGTATTCCTAGGTATTTTATTCTCTTTGTAGCAATTGTGAATAGAGTTCACTCATGATTTGGCTCTGTGTTTGCCTATTATTGGTGTATAGGAATGCTTGTGATTTTTGCACATTGATTTTGTATCCTGAGACTTTGCCGAAGTTGCTTATCAGTGTAAGGAGATTTGGGGCTGAGACGATGGAGTTTTCTAAATATACAATCATGTGTCACCTGCAAACAGAGACAATTTGACTTCCTCTTTTCCTATTTGAATGCCATTTATTTCTTTCTCTTGCCTGATTGCCCTGGCCAGAACTTCAATACTATATTGAATAGGAATGGTGAGAGAGGCCATTCTTGTCTTGTGCTGGTTTTCAGAAGGAATGCTTCCAGCTTTTGCCCATTCAGTATGATACTGGCTATGGGTTTGTCATAAACAGCTTTTATTATTTTGAGATACGTTCCATCAATATCTAGTTTATTGAGAGTTTCTAGCATGAAGGAGTGTTGAATTTTATCAAAGGCCTTTTCTACATCTATTAAGATAATCATTTGGTTTTTGTCATTGGTTCTGTTTATGTGATGGATTACGTTTATTGATTTGCATAAGTTGAATCACCCTTGCATCCCAGGGATGAATCCAACTTGATCGTGGCTAATGAGCTTTTTAACATGCTGCTGGATTCGGTTTGCCTGTATTTTATTGAGGATTTTTGCATGGATGTCCATCAGGTTTATTGGCCTGAAATTTTATTTGTTGTGTCTCTGCCAGGTTTTGGTATCAGGATGATGCTGGCCTCATGAAGTGATTTAGGGAGGAGTCCCTCTTTTTCTGTCGTTTGGAATAGTTTCAGAAGGAATGGTACCAGCTCTTCTTTGTACTTCTGGTAGAATTCGCCTGTGAGCTCATCTTAGCCTGGGCTTTTTTTGGTTGGTAGGCTATTAATTACTGCCTTACTTTCAGAACTTGTTATTGGCCTATTCAGGGATTCTACTTCTTTCTGGTTTAGTCTTTGGAGGGTTTGTGTGTCCAGAAATTTATCTATTTCTTCTAGATTTTCCAGTTTATTTGTGTAGAGGTGTTTATAGTATTATCTGATGGTAATCTGTATTTCTGTGGGATCAGTGGTGATATCCCCTTTATCATTTTTTTATTTTGTCTATTTGATTCTTCTCTCTTTTCTTCCTTAGTAGTCTGGCTAGCGGTCTATCTATTTTGTTAATCTTTTCAAAAAACCAGCTCTTTGATTCACTGATTTTTTTGAAGGGTTTTTCATATCTCTATCTCCTTCAGTTCTGCTCTGATCTTAGTTATTTCTTGTCTTCTGCTAGCTTTTGAATTTGTTTGCTGTAACTTCTCTAGTTGTTTTAATTGTGACCTTAGGGTGTCAATTTTATCTCTTTCCTGCTTTCCTTTGTGGGCATTTAGTGCTATAAATTTCCCTCTAAACACTGCTTTAGCTGTGTCCCACAGATTCTGGTACATTGTGTCTTTGTTTCAAAGATCTTATTTCTGCCTTTATTTCCTTATTTACTCAGTAATCATTCATGAGCAGATTGTTTAGTTTCCATGTAGCTGCATGGTTTTGAGTGAGTTTCTTAATCCTGAGTTCTAATTTGATTGCACTGTGGTCTGAAGGAATGTTTGTTATGATTTCCATTATTTTGTATTTGCTGAGGAGTGTTTTACTTCCAATATGTGGTCAGTTTTAGAATAAGTGAAATGTGGTACTGAGAAGAATGTATATTCTGTTGATTTGGGGTGGAGAGTTCTGTAGATGTCTATTAGGTCCACTTGATCCAGAGCTGAGTTCATGTCCTAAATATCTTTGTTAATTTTCTGTCTTGTTGATCTGTCTAATATTGACAGTAGGGTGTTAAATTCTCCCAGTATTGTTGTGTGGGAGTCTAAGTCTCTTTGTAGGTCTATAAGAACTTGCTTTATAAATCTGGGTGCTCCTGTATTGGATGCAGATGTATTTATGATAGTTAGCTCTTCACGTTGCATTGATCCCTTCACCAATATATAATGCCCTTCTTTGTCTTTTTTGATCTGTGTTAGTTTAAAGCCTGTTTTATCAGAGACTAGGATTACAAGTCCTGCTTTTTTTGCTTTCCATTTACTTGGTAAATCTTCCTCCATACCTTTATTTTAAGCCTATGTGTGTCTTTGCATGTGAGATGGGTCTCCTGAATACAGCACACTGATGGGTCTTGACTCTTTATCCAATTTGCCAGTCTGTGTCTTTTCATTGGGGCATTTAGCCCATTTACATTTAAGGTTAATATTGTTATGTGTTAATTTGATCCTGTCATTATGATGCTAGTTGGTTGTTTTGCCCATTAGTTGATGCAGTTTCTTCATAGTGTCAATGGTCTTTCCAATTTGGTATATTTTTGCAGTGCCTGGTACTGTTTTTTCCTTTCCATATTTAGTGCTTCCTTCAAGAGCTCTTGTAAGGCAGGCCTGGTGGTGACAAAGCCTCTCAGGATTTGCTTGTCTGTGAAGGACTTTATTTCTCCTTCACTTATGAAGTTTAGTTTGGCTGGATATGAAATTCTGAGTTGAAAATTATTTTCTTTAAGAATGTTGTATATTGGCTCCCACTCTCTTCTGGATTGTAGGGTTTCTGCAGAGACATCTGCTGTTAGTCTGATGGGCTTCCTTTTGTGGGTAACCTGATCTTTCTTTCTGGCTGCCCTTAGCATTTTTTCCTCCATTTCAACCTTGGTGAATCTGATGATTATGTGTGTTGGGATTGCTCTTTTCGAGGAGTATCTTTGTGGTGTTCTCTGTATTTCCTGAACTTGAATGTTGGCCTGTTTTGCTAGGTTGGGGAAGTTCTCCTGGATAATATCCTGAAGAGTGTTTTCCAACTTGGTTCCATTCTCCCCATCTCCGGTACACCAATCAAACATAGGTTTGGTCTTTTCACAAAGTCCCATATTTCTTGGAGGCTTTGTTCATTCCTTTTTATTCTTTTTTCTCTAATCTTGTCTTCATGGTTTATTTGTTAAGTTGATCTTCAATCCCTGATATCTTTTCTTTCGCTAGATTGATTCAGCTATTGATAATTGTGTATGCTTCATGAAGTTCTTGTGCTGTGTTTTTCAGCTCCATCAGGTCATTTATGTTCTTCTCTAAACTGGTTATTCTGGTTAGCAATTCTTCTTTTTTCAAGGTTCTTGGCTTCCTTGCATTGGGTTAGAACATGCTCCTTTAGCTCAGAGGAGTTTGTTATTACCCACCTCTGAATCCGACTTCTGTCAATTCTTCAAACTCATTCTCTGTCCAGTTTTGTTCCTTTGCTGGCGAGAAGGTGTGATCCTTTGGAGGAGAAGAGTTGTCCTGGTTTTTGGAATTTTCAGCCTTTTTGTGCTGGCTTTTCCTCACCTTTGTGTATTTATCTACCTTTGGTCTTCGATGTAGGTTACCTTCAGATGGGGTTTTTGTGTGGACATGCTCTTTGTTGATGTTGGTGCAATCCTTTTCTGTTTGCTAGTTTTCCTTCTCACAGTCAGGCCCCTCTACTGCAGGTCTGCTGGAGTTTGATGGAGGTCCACCCCAGACTCTGCTTTTTGCTTGGGTATCACCAGTAGAGGCTGCAGAGGAGCAAAGATTGCTTCCTGTTCCTTCCTCTGGAAGCTTTGTCCCAGAGGGACACCCACCAAATGCCAGCTGGAACTCTCCTGTATGAGGTGTCTGTTGAGCCCTGCTGGGAGGTGTCTCCCAGTTAGGAGGCAAAGGGGTCAGCAGCTCACTTAAGGAGGCAGCCTGCCCCTTAGCAGAGCTCGAGCACTGTGCTGGGAGATCCGCTGCTGTCTTCAGAGCTGGCAGGCAGAAATGGTTAAGTCTGCTAAAGCTGTGCCCACAGCCCCCACTTCCCCCAGGTGCTCTGTGCCAGGGAGATGGGAGTTTTATCTATAAGCCCCTAACTGGGGCTGCTGCCTTTCTTTCAGAGATGCCCTGCCCAGAGGGGAGGAATCTAAAGAGGCAGTCTGGCTACAGTGGCATCCTGAGCTGCAGTGGGCTCTGCCCCCTTCAAACTTCTTAGCAGTGTCGTTTACACTGTGAGAGGAAAACTGCCTACTCAAGCCTCAATAATGGCAGATGCCCCTCCCCCCACCAAGCTCAAGAGTCCCAGGTCGACTTCATAGAGCTATGTTGGCAGGGAGAATTTCAAGCCAGTGGATCTTAGCTTGCTGGGCTCTGTGGGGGTGGGATCTGCTGAGCTAGACCACTTGATTCCCTGGCTTCAGCCCCCATTCCAGGGAGTGAATGGTTCTGTCTCACTGACTTTTCAGGAGTCACTGGGGTATGAAAAAAAACTCTTGCAGCTAGCTTCCTGCAGTTAGCTCAGTGTCTCCCCAAACGGCCGCCCAGTTTTGTGCTTGAAACCCAGGACCCTGGTGGTATAGACACAGGAGAGAGTCTCCTGGTCTATGCATTGTGAAAACCATGGGAAAAGCGTAGTATCTGGACTGGAATACACCATTCCTCACAGCACAGTCCCTCACAGCTTCCCTTGGCTAGGGGAGGGAGTTCCCCGACTCCTTGCATTTCCCAGGTGAAGCGATGAGCCACCCTGCTTCAGCTCACCTTCTGTGGGCTATACCCACTGTCTAACTAGCCCCAATGAGATGAGCTGGGTACCTCAGTTGGAAATGCAGAAATTGCCCACCTTCTGCATTGATGTTACTGGGAGCTGCAGACTGGAGCTTTTCTTATTCAGCCATCTTGCCAGCCACCTCAATTTGTATAATTTTTAATAGGAGTGAGATCCCAGGTTTTGTGGGCTTAAATGTTGTACAACTTGGAGAATTCTATGAAAACTGTATGCATAAAATTATAAAGAGTTGAGAATATTTATTTAGAGCAATAAAATAATTTATGATAAATTAAATATTTTAAATATGATAGTTACTACAGGTATCACAAAATTCAAGAAAATAGCATTTTTAAAAAGTTGTTAAAGTGCACAGCACAACTTTATAATACTTTAACATCATTTTTTGGCTACATATTGTTTTCTTATTTCTTCGTAAATGGCCATAAGGCCATGCAACTTTGTACCATGATATTGGGGGAACCCCCCCAATATTTCCATGTAGGTTTTTTCTATTTTCCGTAAGTGTCGGCCGGCTGAGAAATAAGGAGAGACAGTACAACTGGGCCGCAGGGGGTGACATCACATGTCAGTAGGACCATGATGCCCACCTGAGCCTCAAACCAGCAAGTTTTTATTAAGGGTTTCAAAAGGGGAGAGGGTGTAAGAACAGGGAGTAGGTACAAAGATCACATGCATCAAAGGGCAGAAAGCAGAACTACCAATAAGGGTCTAACAAAGATCACATGCTCTGAGGGAACAGGACAAAGGGCAAAAGCAGAACTACTGATAAGGGTCCAACATAGATCACAAGGCAAAGGGCAAAAGCAGAACCACCAATAAGGGTCTATGTTCAGCGGTGCACGTATTGTCTTGATAAACATCTTAAACAACAAAAAATAGGGTTTGAGAGCAGAGAACCCGTCTGACCACAAATTTACTAGGGCAGAGTTTTTCCCCACCCTAGTAAGCCTGAGGGTTCTGCAGGAGACCAGGGCATATCTCAGTCCTTATCTCAACTGCATAAGACAGACACTCCCAGGGCAGCTGTTTATAGACCTCCCTCCAGGAATGCATTCCTTTCCCAGGGTGTTAATATTAATGTTCCTTGCTAGGAAAATAATTTAGCAATATCTCTCCTATTTGCACATCCATTTATAGGCTCTCTGCAAGAAGAAAAATATGGCTCTTTTTGCCTGACCCCGCAGGCAGTGAGACCTTATGGTTGTCTTCCCTTGTTCCCTAAAAATCGCTGTTATTCTGTTCTTTTTCAAGATGCTCTGATTCCATATTGTTCAAACACACGTTTTACAATCAATTTGTACAGTTAACACAGTTATAACAGTGGTCCTGAGGTGATGTACATCCTCAGCTTACGAAGATAACAGGATTAAGAGATTAAAGACATGCATAAGAAATTATAAAAGTATTATTTGGGAACAGATAAATGTACATGTTAAAATGAAATCTTCACAATTTATGTTCCTCTGCCGTGGCTCCAACTGGTCCCTCCATTCGGGGTCCCTGACTTCCTGCAGCAACACCATGATGCTGGGTAAGTCAGTAGAGTGGGTTATTGGAGTAGTTTTCAAAACCATTACACTATCAGAACACAGAAGTGACTATGACCATATACATGTACTCCACTAACTCTGAACCAAATGCACCCCTGGCTCTACTTCTCCTTAGACAGAATCAAAAGATGCTGTAGCAATTCTGACATCATTTGCCACTGTGGGAAATTTGACTGCTGGGAAGTTGGACTGAGAGAGACAATCATTTTTGCTGATTGCAGTTAAAAGTCTTTTGAAAATTTCACAAAAACATATGCATCATGCTGCTGGAGGCCCAGCAGTTTTGGGGAAGGCCCTCAATTTTCAGCATTGTTAGTTTTCTGGTTAATCTAATCTGATAATCAATGATAAGAATAAAGAACTAATGTTTCTTACATGTCTTCTGCTTTTTTTCCAACCCCCAGTCATCAGGGTTTCTCCCTGGGTTGGGCATCCTGGAGGGTCTCCTCAGCTTCACATTTGCAGCAACATCAGATGCCAGAAAACATGGTGGTAACATTTCCAGATGTAAAGAAGTGTTTTCATGAAAGTCCTCCCTTCATTTATTCACTCATTCATGCAACAGATATTTAATGAGCTCTTGTTATTCCTCAGGCTCCACTTGAGTTGTGAGAGATACAACTGTGAATACAATAGCTGGAATTATTTCCCTGATACAGTTTAAGATGTTTTGGGGTGAAGCAGACAAGAGATGATTATTCAAATCTAAGTCATAGAAAGACATTCTTTATTATGCAGACGAGATGAATTCAACTCACAAAGCCTTCTTAAAAATTTACCTCAAGAGATATGAAAGACAACTAAGATATCTACAAGGCAACCCACGAAATAATTTGGAGGAACTGTAGGAAAGTGTTAGAGAGCATGTAGTTTAGAGTGAGGCACCTCGGAATTCATTCCTGACTAATGCTGACTCAGATTTTAATCCTGATTTGTTGTGTCTCTACTGCTTATACAGAAGTAAACTATAAATATAGTCATATGCAGGACAGTGAGTAAATGGAATTAAAAATCTTGAGGTTATTACATATTACACAAAGTATTACAATACTACCTTTAATTAGAATGTGATCATCTAAAGATCCACTTTGCAATCTGTAGGGTGACTGCTAAAATAATTAAATGCAATCAGGTAGATCCAAAACATCTAATGGGGAAATCAAATTGTATACCTAGAACGTACAATTAACTAAAAGATGGCAGAAAAAAATAATCATATTAAAAATAGCTGGGACACATAAAACATAAATAATATGATGGTGCACTCAAACTCAACCACATCAGCAGTTAAATATAAATATAATAAACACTCCAATAAAAGACAGAGATTCTCAGACTTTTTAAAATCACAAGCCAACAATAGATAAATGGTAGGAAAAGATATGGCATACCCAGTAATATCAGACAAGCAGGCTGTTAAGCAGTGCTGCCCCAAGACAATAAAGATTATCAGGAATAAGAAGCAGAACTTCAAAATAATAAAATGATCAATTTATTAGGAAGATATAGAGCTTCAAAATGCATGAAGCAAAATAATTATTGAATTAAAGGAAGAATTAGACAGTTTCACAAGAATAATTTAAGATCTTAATAGTAAAGCAAATAGGAAAATAATAGTAAGAATATGAAGAATTTGAACAGCAGTATAAATAAACTTTACCTAATTCACATTATAGAAGACGTTACTCAACAAATATGGAACACACATTCTTTTCAAGTACACGTGAAATATTGGCCAAGATATCCCATATGCTGGGCCATAAAATATGTCTCAATAAACTTAAAAATAGGTCTCAATAAATTTTGTACTACCCAGTATGACCCCTGACCACGATGGAATTTAACTAGTAATTGTTAATAGTAAATTATCCAAAAATGTCCTTGTACATTTCACAACAATTTCTAAATAATCCATGACTCAAATAACTGTGTTTTGAAGGTCTTGGGGTGTTGTTACCCTTAGTTACTTTGCTTTGATTTTGCTCCTTTTTCAGTTAACTATCCAACTAACTTTTTCTTACCTGTCCTCATTTGCCTCTGATTTTAACAGTCCCCTAGTGTAACTTTCCTAGGCTTTACGAATCTCTCCAACTCATGAAGACTTGGGATTTCCCTTCCCCATTATTTATGTTTTATTCGATTTGGATCAGGAAGTGGGGCAAAGGTAATGTTAAATGAGAAAGAACATTTAGGAGAGGCCTGAGTTTGGAGTGATGAGTTTATTATTGAATGCTTTTGAGTTATTACTTTATTTGCTTCATTATGCAACCTTGTAAGTTTGGAGATTTTCTTGTAAACACTCAGATAAATTCTAAGGACCATTATGTCTACATTACACATCATGAATTGGAGGAAACCAGTTATAAAAGTTTAAGTGAACAGTTAACACAGATGTATCCCCCAGATTGCAATTGTGTGTGTGTGTGTGTGTGTGTGTGTGTGTGTAATATATAATGGATGGAATATATAAAAAGAAAATAGTAATTGGTTTTATCAAATATACGTTATAATTCTACATCTTTAGCTTACTTCTTACTTTCTTATTTCTATCATAAATTTCCTGAGTCTTTTTATGTAGTATTCTCAATCTGATTGACTGTTACGATAATGATTCCTGCTAATTTATTCTTTATGCAAAAACAACAGCAGTGCCATGTGCTGATTCTATTGTGCTGAGCTCGTGTGTGAGTGCACCTGTGGGCTTCACAAACACCTTAGGAGTGTATTCTTATTGCATTTATTCTACAGATGAGGAGAGGGAGGCTAAGAAAGGTTAATGAGCTTGAAGGCTGCCCAATTCATAAGAAGCAAGCAAAAGATGTCGAATTTTGCCAACAGGAGTCACAACCCACTCTCTCAGTCACTGTTTCTGTGTAACATCTCCAAAAGTCACTGTCCCTAAGTTAACTTAGACACTCAACTACAAAACCTTTTAAGCGAGGGCAATCGTGACCCAGTCACCTTTGGATCTCTGTCTCACATGGGGCTTGGCCTGGGGCAGGCCTCCAAATATCATTTGTGGGTGGAACCATGGAAGCTGATGGCAGGGCCCAGAGGAGCCCACACGTGTCACTGTCTTGTGCAGAGTACTCAGTAATGGCTTTGGTATTCGTGAACAGACACTTTGTATCTCTTCTTTCTCTCTTCCCATTTGCAGAGAATAAACCTATTTCACAAATATTGTATCAGTTAGAATTTGATATTTTGGTTATCGGCATGGAGTTTGGAATACTTAATTCACAGCAAGGATAGGAAATTGCACTACCTGTAAGAAGTTGGAGACCTGTGCCCTTGGTCATGGTCAGGCTAAATGCCTGGAAAAGCAGGAGCCCCGACCCTGACCCACCTTCAAACCTGTTTTTATCTCTCATCTCTCCAGAGATTTCCAGAAGGAATTCCTCTGCTAATGTTCTGCTTCACTAATGTACTAGATGACCTATTCAATACAAGGCATTAAGAAGACGTAGCATCTTTGAGACCCCTGAAGAATAAACTATTACTGCTGCTGGCACTGGTGTTAAATGGTCGTTTATTTCATGTTACTTAAGAACAATTTCCCTACCTCTCTACAATTTCATTGTAACTAGAGTCAGGAGAAGAAATAAATAGATCAGGACCTTTCTCTGGTAAAGTACTTGGATTTCAAAGTATTTCTTTTCAATCAAATACAACTAGGGAACATCATAGCAAAAAAAGACAATTCTGAGGAGTTATTAGAATGATATCAGGGATAATTGTTTAAAAAGTATAGCGAACCAGAGGAATAACACTTGAAAATTTAAAATACCATGATTACATGGCATGATACATTATAAAACATAAAATGAAATCTCAAAAATTGGTTCTAAGGTTATAATAAGATAATTTTTTCCTTGTTGGTTATTATTTCCACAGCAAAAAATAAAAATACAACTTGGCTAATTATATACCTGCCATGTGTTGTGCCCACAAGCGTCCGTCCCTCAACCCAAGAGTGTGATGAGCTCAGGGACTGGGTTTATTAAAAGCAAACCATAGACACGATTATTCAGCTCTCTGAGGAGAAACCTGGGGGCTGAAATTACATCCCCAGTGATGAAATAACAATGGCTGTACTTGGGTGAGCAAATGTTAATTCTCAAGTCATTATGGTCTGTAAAAATACAATTTTGGACAAATAGGAAGCTTTATGCACCAACTGGAATGAAATAAGAGGGCTGAGTAGGGACAAGAAAATTGGAGGCAATTTCTCCAGGACTGGCTACAAAAGGCCTGGTTGGATGATGGATGATGCTGGCGACACAGTGTTTCACAAGCGTAAACACGCTCAAGGGTACACGTGATTGGCAAATACTAAGAAGTTTGACAACACAAAGGACGGAATCAATGGAGCAGTTGTGGAAGTCAGACTCAGCACCACCCAGCCACACCTACATTCAAGATCACCTGTGAGCATTTTCCTTCAGGACATCTCTGCAACGTGCGTGCATTTCCAGCGGCTTGGCCAACGGCACCGCAGGTTTCAGAAGCTCGATGGAGCAAGACCAAAAACACCAGCAAATGCCAGCACGAGTGTAAATGGATCCTTTCAAAATAAAACTACATTTGCTGTAGGAAAATTGTCTTTGGTGGATTCCAAATCGTTAAACTTTCACTGGTGCATGAGCCGAGTTCTGATCGGGAAGTCAAACTCAGAGGCGCCGGAAAGGCCACGTTTTATTTAGCCCAAGCATCTTGTCCTCTCGCCTCTTGGTTGATTTCTTTACCATGATTTGAAAATGTTGAGTTCTTTTCATGATTTTACCTCCTAGGAAAATGAATCCAACAATCAGGAAGAAGAGGGGCAAGGAAGGAATTTCTGGGGGAGGGGGGTGGGGGAGTGAGTGGAAGTGTTGTGGGAGAATTTTCCCCAGAACCAATGTCTTTTCATGTTCATGCCGAGTAGTCTCTATCCATCAGGCAGCTGCAAGGATGTCAACGCGTAGCTACGAACGCAGCCTGGAGGCCCAACATCCCAGCGGACAGAAATGAATGCTGTCTGGAAACACAGGTGCATAAATAGCCACACCCTGCCAAGCCCTTCACAGCAGAAAAACACCACCACCCTATTCCACTTCTAGGAGGCTTCAGTCCTTAGCAAGATGGATTTTCCTCAGTAAAATCGCAAGTCATTTTGCCTTTGAGGAAATATAACAAATGGGGAAATCTTTTGGGAAGTAACACACATGCCTACAGTCATCACAGCCGTGGGTCTCAACCCATCCCACAGGTGTGGGTATCGCCCCCTGCATGGGGTCAGGCACCTTCATCCTAGAGAAGTGTCATCGTTTAGTAGAGTCTTATAAAGCATTTTTTCTGTGCATGACTAAGTTAGAAACCGGGGAAAATAAAGAAGGAAAAGTCTGTTTCATTCTGAAGAGTCGCACAGTCTGGCCAGGGAGTCAGACACCTTCTCAGTGAGCTAGACAACCATCCACCCTTCAGTAAGTGTTAAATGAAGGTCTGTGAAGATGGGAGGGGCTTCAGGGAGATGCAGCATTTGAGTGGAACCTTGGCAGGTGGAGAGAAGCCCCTGTCTGCACCCCACTCACTGAGGCCCCAGCCCACCCTACAACCCTGCGCAGACTGTCGATGCTGACTCTTCTCAGTCGTCTATCAGGAGGTTCCTATGCTCTGCTATTGCCGGAAAAGACCTCCCTTCTGAGTCTCTCCCTGAAGGAAGGATGTGAAAGATGACTCTGTAGACACAGAATGTTTCAGACACCACTTGTGTCTTCCCTAGTCAGCCCCTGCTGTGCAGCAGAGGACGTTTAATCTAGTTCCTTGTTCTTTGGAAAACATATCCAAATTTTACTACTTCTCTTAATGAATTATGACATCTATGGAAAACGATGTTTGCAATCTTACAGAATGACAAAACCACGACGGTTCATAAAACATTTAATAAATTTGTTTTATTGCTAATTAATGATGTTTTAGCATCCCTAAGGAGTTTTCTGGTTATTACTCATCTATATGGACAACATTTTAAATTACTACTATTTTCGAGAAAATTAAGTTACTTAGAAATAGATTAGGAATACTAAGACACTATGAATCGCTGAACTATGCAAGCTGCAGAGGTGAGGTAGCCTTTAATATGTGCGTGCAGAGGCATGGGGTAAGGTGAGCCGTACTGAGGCTGGCAGGGTGTGACGGGCTGCGGAGAAACTCCACGGTCCACATCACACACGTGGCCCTGGGATATGACGCACGATTTGTGCTTGAGTTTCTATGTTTTTTCCTAATTCATGAAACAACCATATAGAATTTGCCAGAAATTATTAAGTCAGCTCAGGGCTTCATTTCCAAAGTCTCCAGGTGACAATGCCTGGCCTCTCTGGTCACTTCTCGGCAGGAAAGAGATGCAAAAGTGCTTCTCAGCCCCAAATCATCTGCCTCCCATGCCCTGAAACCTTCCAAAGTCACCTTAATTCAACAGCGGCTCTCACACCTGCAGGTGCAGCAGGTCCCCTGCAGGGCTGGATCATCAGACGATGAGGCTCCGCCTCTGTCCCCCTGAGGCAGCAGCAGGGCTTGGCTGGGGCCCGGGTCAGCGGGTCAGTGTCCTGGCAAGTCGCAGGATGTGCTGATGCAGGTACAGGGACCACACTTGGATGATCGCTGCCTTGACTCAGCACAGCAGAGAATTCACGCGGTAGCCACAGATGACGCATCCTGGCCGGGCCTCCAGGGCTCCTTCTGTCCACCCACGGGAACCCCCAGAGCTGTGAGGAGGAGGAGAAGCCAGTTGCTTTTTCACACTGGTTGATGTGCTGTATATTATTTTTTTCAGTGCAGAACCATCCTGATGGCAGTCGTGAGCTCACAGGAAAGCACAGTGGCTCATGGAGGGCACATGGGATGGTATTTCAGGCCCGTCCACTGGAGCTCGCTCTTCCCCATGGGCTCCGACAGCGGACAGCCCCAGCCTCTGCGTCCCACCCCACATCCCACTCCCACCACCAATTTAATTCACGATCCTTTCCTTCACTGCTGTTTTTCATGGCAAAGAAAGTGACCCAGAGACTTCACCAAATAGAAACAACAGAAGATGTTTTGGAAAGCCATGAGATGGTTCACAGAATTAAAACGAAAGCCCGGCTCCCTGCAATGGACATGGCAGCTTTTTCCTCCTGTCCAGCTAAACGTCACCTTTTCACCAACCTCTCCTCCTGCCCCTCCATGGCCTCCCCCAGACATCATGCACTGTATATTTCAGACTTCTTGAAAGAGTCGTTTCAAATGTTTTCACCACAAAAAAATGATAAGCGTGTGAGGGAATGGACAGACTCATTAGCTTGACTCAACCATTCCACAATGTATACATGTATCAAAACATCCTACTGAACCGCATAAATATATAATAATATACAATTTTTTAACATTTATACAGGAAAAAGAAAAAGAAAAAATCCAATACCAAAAGAAAAAAAAAAGCAAAACCATCAGGCTTCCCGAGGTAGACGTGGGGGAGGCCCTGGGAACCAGGGACCATCCCTCCGGCCCTCCAGGGCGCAGCCTTGGGTACCCGCCCCTCAAGGTGAGTGAAAAAGCTCCTGTCACTCAAGAAGACTTGAAGTCCTGGGAGAGAGAGGCTGGCAGGATTTGATCAACGTCTTGCGCAGGTGGTGGCAGGACAAGTGGCTGGCAGGTGAAGGTCACGGGGTCTGATGTAACCACTCAGTTCACCGCACATCCTGCCCCAAGGACTCTCCTGGAACCCCGTGGCCACTCTGGGCAGGTGCCCTGCTGGGCTGACCCGCGCCGTCCTTCTGTAGGACACTGAGTCTAGGCCACCTGCTGATATTTTTATCGACAATGTTGTTTCCACTCAAATAGAGCGCCCTTGCTGGAATCTGTGTCACACATCTGGTTCCTGGGGATGCACCAGGTGCTCCAGCAGCGCGTTCCAATGACAGCCTGGTAGGAAAAGGAGCGGAGCCAGCAGCACCAGAAAGGGCCCTGAGGGGGCTCTGTCAGTGAAGGAGAGAAAGAAGAGCTGGGGAAGCAGACAAACAGCAGCAGCTTCCGATCACAGGCTGAAGAGCTGGGCAAGGCTCTCCCTCTCTTAGACACACACATCACACACCACACACCACAAACATAACAC
>NW_016803657.1:7091102-7147389 GCF_001698545.2 Rhinopithecus bieti | reverse complement strand
ACACAAAACCACACACCACACACACCACACACCACACAAAACACACACCACACAAAACACACACCACACACACACCAAACACCACACACACCACACACCACCCAAAACACACCACACACCACACCACAGACACCACACCAACACACACACCACACACACCACACACCACACCCACCACCCACCACACACACCACACACACAAACCACACACCACACACACAACACACCACACACCACAAACACAACACACCACACACCACATGCCACACAAAAAGCACACACACCAAACACCACACACATACTACACACACACCACACACCACACACACCACACACCACAAGCACAACACACCACACACCACACACCATACCACACACACACCACACACACACTACACACACCACACACACCACACACCACACACCACACACACCACACACCACACACACCACACACACACCAAACACACCACACACCACAAACACACTACACACCACACACACCACACCACACACACACTGCACACCACAAACTACACACTACACCACACACACCACACAAAACACACACCATACACCACATGCACCACACACACCACATACTCCACACACACCACACACACCACATACCACATACCACACACACAACACACACCACACACCACACACAACACACAACACACACCACACACACAGCACACCACATACCACACACACACTACACACTGCGCACCACACACCACACAAAACACACAACACACACAACACACACCACAACACACACAGCACACACCACACACTACACAAAACACACACCAAACAGCACACAAACACACACACCACAAACACACCACACACACACCATACATACACCAAATACCCACAACACACACACCAAACACACACCACAGATACCACACACACCACACACCACACACGATACACACCACACACACCATGCACACCACACACGCCACATACCACACACACACCACACACACACCACACACAGCACACACACACACTGGTGTTACCATGCACAACTTGAATCCAGACTCTTCTGCTACATATGCCACGCCACAGGATTAAGAGCTTAATTCAACTGAATTCAAGGAGCTCTAAATGAGTGTGAATGCCCCAGGTCCTGTTTCATTCTATGCTTTCGTGTTGAAAGGCTTCTCTCGCCCAAGGATGTATTTGGTGCACACCTCGAAGGTGACTGGTCCCAGTTCTTGCAGTTGGACACCTGCCGGGCATCTCTGACTGAAGAGCGCCACGCAGTCCACACCAGCTCTGAGAACTGAGCATCTCAAAGCAGGAAGGCCTGCTTTTGGGAACTGCCCGAGATCATACAGGAAGTCTTTGTGAAAACAGGATTCAGGACTCGCAACCCCAAAGTTAAACAATCTGGTTCAACCTAATAATGGCATTTGCAGCAACCAGGATGGAGCTGGAGGCCATTATTCTAAGTGAAGTAACTCAGGAATGGAAAACCAAACCTCATATGTTCTCACTGATAAGTGGGAGCTAAGCTATGAGGATGCAAAGGCGTAAGAATGACACAATGGACTTTGGGGACTTGGGAAGAGTGGGAGTGGGGTGAGGGATATAAGGTTACACTTTGGATACAGTGAACACTGCTCGAGTGATGGGTGCGCCAAAATCTCAGAGATCACCACTAAAGAACTTTTCCATGCAACCAAATACCACCTGTTCAAAACTAGTAAAATAGAAATAAAATAAAATGATAAAATATGCATGTGAGGTAAAAAATAAATACATAAATACACAATCTGGTTCAAAACTATTTTATCTGATGAAGTTGGGTTTAGCTTAGTGAGCCACACATCCCCACACCTTTAAATTACTGCAATGCCAGGGAGAACGGTGTTCTTTGGTTGCAAAGTGAAAGTCAACGTAGAAAAGCCAATGCAAATTTAACTAAATCACATGCCATTTATCCTAATGCTCCTTTCTTGTTTCATGGAACTGCTTGCAAAGGTTTGCGATTGTGTCCAGAAATGCAGAACACCCCTTGTGATTCAGGAACCAGTCCCTCCATGTGATCTCACAGGTGGAGCCAGTCCCTCCGTGTGATCTCACAGGTGGAGCCAGTCCCTCCGTGTGATCTCACAGGTGGAGCCAGTCCCTCCGTGTGATCTCACAGGTGGAGCCAGTCCCTCCGTGTGATCTCACAGGTGGAGCCAGTCCCTCCGTGTGATCTCACAGGTGGGTTCAGAACAAACCCGGAGTTTTTGTATGAGTTAAATAACACATGTACAGCTCTCAGAATTTCAGTACTTGACCTATCGTATGCACATGAAAATAAGGTATTTATTCACTCAACTAATATTTATTGAGCATCAACTCTGTCTCCTTGTGTGTGAAACCTCTGAGTAGGGTTCATATTCCCCATATTTTCCCTTGGTCCCTTTTAAGTCTATACTTCCATCTGCAGATCACCAGTCTTCTGATTTTTGTCATTATCAGTTAGCTGTGTCTGTTCTGGACTTTGTGGAAATGGAACCAGACAGCGGGAACTCTTCTGTGTCTGGCTTGTTTCATGCACATGTTTGTTGTGAAACAAGCATCAATATTCTTGGTACACTCGTGATTCATTATATTTGATCACGCTATAGTTTTCCATCACAAGGCTATAAAAATGTATTTATTTCTTCTCTTGTTCTGAGCATTTGGGCTGTGTCCAGTTTGGGTCTACTGTGCATAAAGCTGCTACGAATGTTCTCGCATGTGTCCTTTTGTGGACCTCACCACTCATTTCCCGTAGTCAGAGCTGGGAGCAGAATTTCAGGTCATAGGATAGGCATTTCTTTAAATTTAGTAAATATTGCTGAATAATTTTTCCAGAATGGTGGAACCACTTTATATTTCCAGAGTGATGGGTGAGTTCTTACCACCAAGAACTCCCCAGAAGTTGGCATTTTCAGTCTCTCCAGCCTTACGCATGCTGGTGAGTGTGCAATTATCCCTCACTGTGGATTTAATTTTAATTTTCTTGAAAACAGATGATCTTGATCACCTGCTCACAGCTCCACGGCCGTTGGGATAGCCCGTTCTGTGAAGTGCCCACGCAGGCTGTTGCGCAGCTTTTAAGTTGGGTTGGCTATGTTTTTCTGATCGATTTTCTAGGGCTTCTTCCTGTGTTTGGGGACTAATGAAAGCACCTGTTTTTTCACTTTCTTAAGGTGGTTGTTTGATGGACAGAAGTTCTAAATTCTGCTGAAATCCAACTGATCTTTTAATCAGTATTTTCAGTGCTTCTTACATTTTTAAATATGTTAGCTTCCTGAAGGTCATGAAGATAATTTGTAAGACAAATTTCTAGAAGGAGGTAGTTCGGTTTGACTTGGCAAAGATATGAGGAAGGGGTAGGAAGAAAATCGAGCTTACTGTGTATAACTATTTTCTTTTCATTCTGTTGACTTCATTTCTCAGTCTCTCAACTGACTGATAACCGAGAGGAATGTTGGTCTGAAAGATACACAGACACTGGTTAAAGCCAGAGTGTTTAAGGAGACACAGTGAGCTTATCCAAGGGCAGAAGGCAGAGGGAATTAAAGCAGAATCATTCTCATCTGAAGAGAGACTTTGCCTGTAACAATTCTTGCAAAAAGCAGACTATTTCTATGCCCAGGATGCCATTTTTAAAGAAATGATTTATGCAAGTCTCACAAAAAATGTTCAGTCGAGATCGAGACCATCCTGGCTAACATGGTGAAACCCCGTCTCTACTAAAAAATACAAAAAACTAGCCGGGTGTGGAGGCAGGCGCCTGTAGTCCCAGCTACTCGGGAGGCTGAGGCAGGAGAATGGCGTAAGCCCGGGAGGCGGAGCTTGCATTGAGCTGAGATCCGGCCACTGCACTCCAGCCTGGGTGACAGAGCAAGACTCCGTCTCAAAAAAAAAAAAAATGTTCAGTCAAAGGACATGAGTTCAAGTGACTTCTTCAGCTTGGCGTAAACACTCATGCCTCCGGCCAAGAGGACGTGGCCAGGCAAGGCCTGCGACGTTCCTGCTGCGCGGCGTCATCGCTGTCATCCAGGCTTCAGAATTTCTACCAAGTTTTGCCTCTGAACTTTATTTTTCTTTTCTCTCCAAAAACTCAGGGAACGCACTTCACTGCTATTATTTTGTTGCAAAAGGAATGATTTGGATTTCTGGTGAGGAAAATTTGAACAGACAGTTAATTTTACTAAAATGTTTTGATTCTGATCACAGCCCACATTCCAGAGCAAATAGAGCAAAGGGATTGTCTTTTTTGTGAAATCTGGTCAAATTGTCCAGCTGTCAGATCCTTCTGCACATGAAAACTAGAGATAAATATGTGATGAGATCTTAAAGCATTCCAATGTCAAGTTTTTGGGAATTATGAAGGCACTTTCCATCAAATTTGCGCCCTGTCATTTTTTCTCATTTTTCACTAATAGCTTTTATCAAGAAAACACATGCTTTGGAAAATGAATTCTCACAATGACATTAAAACATCTTTTAAAATATTCAAAACATAAGTGATCAACTTATTCCCATCTTTTTATTTCGTGTAGATTATTTTTTCATAGCCTGTTAAAATTACAACAAAATATAAGATGTGTTAAATCTCTCTCTCCCCTTCTATCACTTCTTACTGATGTCACCATTTCTGAGGATTCTAATTTTCTTCTCCTTTTCTTCCATTGAATGAAAATGGTTTTAATTTTAACAGTTCTGTCAATATTGCCTGTATTTTTTTCAAAAACATTTGTTCTTGTAGCATGGACTGGAGACCCATGGTGCAGCACATCCCAAACATTTGCTCTCTGGGTCTCTGTCTGCACAAGATTCAATGCCCTTGACTACAACACCCATGCACCAAGTCACTGGCCTTGTTGTGAGCCCTTGTGTTACTCTTCTTCCAAAATAGTCTTCTCTTTTCCCCATGGATGCCCTTACTGCATGGCAATAGAAATGAAGCCCCGTGGCTACTGCCTCCTCACCGCTGCCTTCTGTCAACCTCCTGGTTTTACTCACATTGCATCTGATTCCCTGGTTTCTAGCTCCACCTTCCTCTCCACCGTGGCCCTGCTACCTTCCTATGTGACTTCAGTGTCCACACAGACAGCAGCCCAACCCTGACCTTCTAGGTAACTTCAGTGTCTGCATGGACTGCACCACAGCCCTGACCTGAGGGCTGATGCTGCTCTACTGACCCCCAGCCGCTCCCCAGCCACCCACGGCCTTCCCCTCTCCTGGGAACACCCTGACCTACAGGAACACATGAGCGCGGCAGTGAGCTAAGGAATCTGACACCTGGCCACAGCCTCCTCTCCTTCCTGCCAACCCGTCCAACGGCTCCTCCACCATCAAATCCCCGACACAATCACCATCAGGGCATCAGCCAGCATTCTCCAGGGAAGCAGCACCGACCGGACACACATACACAGATTCATCATAAGGAATTGGCTCATGCAATTGTGGGGCTGGCAAGAGTGACCTCCGCAGGGCAGGCTGGCGCACCGGAGACCAAGGGGAGAGCGGATGGTGTAGCCTTGAGTTTGGAGACTCGGGCAGAATTTCTATGCTGCAGTCTGGAGCCAGAATTCCTTCTTCCTGAAGGGACCTCCGTTTTTTCTCTTAATCCCTTCAACTGATTGCATGAGGTTCACCCAAGTTATAAAGGGTAACTCACTTTACTCAAAGTCTGCTGGTTTAGATGTTAATCACATCTACCAAACATCTTCACAGCATTATGCAGCTAGTGTCTGAGCAAACAAAGGGCGCCATGGCCCAGCCATGTGCACTTAGAAAAGCCACGCTTGGCGCCATCACTCAGCCCTGGGTATGGTCTAACCAACCACCATCCAGCTTCAAATTAAAATTTTAATTTAATTTTCCAATGCCCTCAGTAGGTTTTTCCTAAATTTTCACCTCATCCATTTGGAGAAAACTCAACTCCACGTGAACTCTAAATGGAGGGAACTACTCGGCCTCTCTCCGCCTGCCCACAGCCACTCGCCACTTTAGAAAAAAGTCCCCACGCTGAGACCAGGTCCTCTACAGATGGTGACCACTGACTCCAGTGAGCTCCGGGATCTTCCTGACCAGCAGTCACACTCCCAGGACCCCATACACTCCTCCCAGATGTGCCGAGAAACCATAACAGCCTCCTCTCCTCTCCTGCTGGTGTAGGAAGGAGGTATGGGCATCACGCTCCTCTCTCGTGTCTGCCGGGGCCCCATCCCTTCTGGCCTCCCGGGAACTGTACGAGCAAATGTTCTGTCTCAGAATCCATCTGTACCAGAAAGTGTCCCAACCCGGAATCTGTCTTTTTGACGTGTGTACATGTTCCAGCCTCTCCTGCCAACTATGTCCCTCCAAACCCTGAATTGCTCTCTGATGGCCAGCCTGGTTCTCTCTTCCGCACACAGACACTCTCAAAAATGTAATTTGCACTGCTTTCCCTAGCTCTGCCTCGTACATACTCACCAGTCCCCAATCTGCCTTCTCTTCACAGCAACCTGATGAAATAACTTTGGTTAATTACCAACCGTGTTCCATATTTTCACAGGCACGGCAGACCCAGGTCCCTGCAGGCTTCCACATACAGCCTCTCCTGATGTGCGAGATTCTCCCAGCAGGCCCAGGTCCCCGCAGGCTTCCATGCATGGCCTCTGCTGGTGTCCAGAGCTAGCCGTCTCTTTGGCTTTACCGCGCCATCATGGCTTCCCTTCTCCTTCTTCTTTGGCTTTTCCAAGACCTTCAAGGGTCTCCATTCCCCTGGAGCCGGACCATGAGCCTCCCCGCCCCGCCGTCTCTCTGCATCCCTGCAGGTGACTTCATTTGGTTCTATGAGTCCAACTCCCATCCACCTACTAATGAGTAAATATATTCCCTCCCAAATCTTCCCCGAGCACCAGAGCTGCCTGGATTTTCCTCTAAGTTAGGAGGAAGCATTGGCAAGAGCTCACTGAAGAGATCAGTCTCTGGGCTGTCATGGAAAAAAGACTCAGTATGACACAGTGATGTTTTCAGGGAGAAGCTCCCTTTCAGTGCAAAGCAGCAAGCAGCGCCTCAATGCTTCAGAAAGGAGCCATGCCAGGGGATGGGTCATGGAGCTGCCAGGAAATCCAGCAGCATCCTGGAGACAGGACCTCAGGAAGCCCACACGGCCTCATCCCACAGGCAACAGCCCATGTGCTCCTGAGCCCAGCCGCACCTCTTCCATCACCGTAGGTCCTGGGATCTCACACACGGCCAAAGCCATTGGAGTGCCCTGTCTGGAGGAAATTCCCGGGTCTTTCTGCAGTTCCTACGATTGCAGATGACCAGGAAGAGAACTTGGAGGTCAGAAGAGTGGGGCTGCCTAGCCCTCAAAGCCCCGGCACTGTGCGGTTTTAAGCTGCAGTTACCTCAGAAAGAGGAGGCTGCTTTTGCACTGCAGGTGCAGGAACATTTGCCCAGACGGCTCAGAAACGTTCTCATGCATGTGGAGCTGTGTCCAGCCGGCACTGGCCGCAAAGCTGCACCTACAGCAGAATCGCGAGGCAACGCACACATCCTGACTCATGTCCCCATCATGATTTGGTGCATTTTATTGGGGGTGTGTGACTGTGTGTGTGTATGCATATGTATGTATGTGTATATGTGTATGTGTATGTGTGTGTGTACATATAGATTTTTTCCCAGCATGTGATTTCAGACCCTTGTACACCTAATGGTAACACGTAGCTCCCAGGTCAGATCTAATGAGGACCCTGAAGCAGTGTGGTTTATGACCATGAACCTGCCTGGTCTAAAAGGCTGGGGTCTATGCAGCATCCTCACTGCAAAAAGCCAGGAACACTTCATTATAAACATTTCATCACCAAGGGAAGGGATGCCCCTAAATCACTTTGTAACTGAGCAGACATTCAGACGGAAAACTGTCTGCCAGAGACGCTCTCTGAAGGAAGAGAAGAGTCAGGCTGTAGCCCAGCAGTGGGGCCCCAGGCCAGCCTGGCCTGAGAAGAGCGAGAGGAAACTGGAGCCTTCGTCAGGACTGTTTTAACAACCAAAAGTGGCCACAAAGCTCGGGACCTTCTTGAGATGACACGGAGGGGCTGAGAAGGGAGGCCCCAGGAGCCAAGGCTGGGCAGCACGGAAACACCATGGCCGGGTCATGATGAACCCCAGCTGGTGGGGACGTCCCAGGACCATAGTCACAGGGCCCACCCGAGGCCTCCCGCCCATGTGGAGAAATTGCATTCGATGAGGGGAGCTCCGGGCTGGAAATGGGGTCTCCGGCTAGGCCACCGCCATAGCCTTGTACGACAAGAGAGATGAGAATTTCAGGTATGCAGATTCACATGGCAAGTGTGCAGACGGCAGCAGTGCGACTGCTTGTTTTTAGGCACTCAAGCCACTTACTCATTAAATCACGTTTAACATCATCATCAGTGCCTCAAATTAAAATTAATCACGCACATGGATGAAATTTTCCTTAAAATTTCCACGCTTTGAAAACTAAGCAGAAAAATGCCTGGCAATACTACTAAAATTATTTTTTTTCAAATGATTTGTGTTTAATTAGAAATGTTTACTGAATCCAAAAAACATTGCTGCTCACCCGTCTCAACAAAAGAGAAATGGGAGTTAGCCACATGCAAACCTGAGTGCTGGGGCAAGCCCTGCAGTGACCAGAATTTGACAGAGTTTAAGAATTTCACACGTGCCTTGGTCTATCCTTTTCCCTTTCTGTCACATTTTCTTTTGCAATTAACTCCAGAGACAACACCTGTCAGGGTGTAGGGGGCAAGGGGAGGAAGAGCATTAGGATAAATACCGAATGCATGCGGGGCTTAAAACCTAGATGACGGGTTAATAGGTGCAGTAAACCACCATGGCACATGTATATGGAACAAACCTGCACGTTCTGCACATGTATCCCAGAACTTAAAGTAAGTTTTTTTTTTTTTTTTAAAGAGTCAAAACTAGCTTTCTAATATTTCCATCTAGTTAATTATATACTTATGGTCAGAATGATGATGAATAGTTACGTGGTAGATATAACTATTAAATCAATACCAACAGCATTAATTAACCATAATACAGAACTTTAACCCCCGTGTAGAAGATCTCAGTGAGTGTTGGCTGCCAATACGTTCACGTCAGAGGCTACTCCTTTCTGGGAAATAAACTTGTATTTTAAATTTTGAGGACAGTCAGCTTATAACAAAGAAATCAGCCTTACTTCACAGTCATTTTATTTTTGACCAAAAAGAATAATGCCCAAATGTGTGTGTGTGTGTGCACGCGCGTGTGTGCGTGTGTGTGCGTGTGTGTGTGTATGTATGTGCATGTGTGTATGGTATATGTGTGGATGTGTGTAGTGTGTGTGCGTGTGTGTGTGTATGTGTATATGTGTGTATGTGTGTATGTGTGTGTATGTGTGTATGCATGTGTGTATATGTGTGTATGTGTGTGCATGTGTGTATATGTGTTGTGTGTGTGTATGTGTGTGTGTGTACATCTTATTCAGCTCAGACCGTTGTAACAAAATACCCCAGACTCACTGACTTTAATAGCAGACAGTTAATTCTCACAGTTCTGGAGGCTGGAAGTACAAGGTTAGTTAAGGTACCAGCCAATTTGGATCCTGGCAATGGCCGCACTTTCTGGTCTGCAGACGGCGCCTCCTCCCTGTGTCCTTACTTGGTGGAAAGAGGAGGCTCCAGTGTGTCTTTTTATGCAGCCACTGATCCCATCGTAAGCTCCCAAGGCTCCACCTCCTAACATCAACACCGTGGGGTTCAGGGCCTCAGCATCAGAACTTGGGCAGGGAGGGATGCAAACGTTCACTCCGTATCAATGTGCTTTAGAAACGGACTTGAGAAAAACAGACCAGATGTGGTGGGAGTGGGGGTGGGTAGAGTAGGGATCTGTCATTGGGATTTATTGGCAAGGTTCTAATTTTTTAAGGAGGATTTTCAAATATTATTTTATAATTAGTCATAAATTTAAAATTACTCAAATTGATAGGAAAAAAGTCTTTCTAAAATCAAACTTTCTACCTCATTCCCAGAGATCATTGCTATCTACTCACCTGTCTTAGTCATTACTCCTCTTTACGAATTGACCAATGTGTACATATGCATGTATGCATCTATATATTAGTATGCAATATGAAACAGGTGTGTAAGTAACCGAACATATCCATACATATCCTAAAGTTTACATGCACACCTAAATTACATACACGTACTCAGGCACACAGTAGCTGTATGCCGCTGGGACCACAGAACCCCTCTCCCAGGAAGGCTCCAGGGAAGACAAGGGTCTCTGGGCTGGGATGGCCTTGGCTTCCTGAGACAGACCAGGGCCTTCTGGAGGAAGAGGGTGTCCAAGGCCTCACAGCTGTGCAGCACTTGGAGGCTGATCTCAGGGAGTGGCAGAAAGAATGGGCTGAGCTTCCCCCCACTGAAGGTCAAGGTCCTTCCTCTAGCCGGAGGTCAAGGCTGAGTCCTTTCCAGATGCACTGCTCTCCTCTGACAATCCAGGGAGCACCATGCCAGTTGGTGATGGTAACAACCTCCTCATCCTTGGGCAGGGAGACCTGCAGGCCTGATGCCAGAGCAGGATCTGCAAGCAAGAGAATTCTCCTCGCCCTCCCTGCCCGGCACACCCAACTTCAGCTGCCTGGTCTCTGTGTTTTCTGTTTCAGCTTCCATTTTGTTGGGGTGCATTTTCCACTGGCTTCCTGAGAAATGGTGCCTGGGCAGTAAAGCCTGTAAGACCTTGTATATCAGCAGACATCTTCATTCTCTCCTGATACTTGATTGACAATTTCACCAGGTGTAGAATGTCATGTTAGTGTTAGAAATTAATTTCCTTCAGAAACACAAAGGTGTTTCTCCATGTCGTCCTGTGTCCAAGTGTTTCTTTGAGAAGCACGAAGCCTTCCTGTGTGCCGTTCTTTTGCTTTGACAGCTCCAGGCCTCTTCCTGTTGCTCCCAAGAGCTCTGAATGCCACAGTGTACGCCTTCATGCTGGTATTTGCATTCACGTGCGAGGTCTTTCGATCTGGCAACTCGTGTCTCACCAGCCTGGGGAATAGTCTTGAATGACTGTACTTTGTTGACATGGTTTTCCTCTGTGTCCCCACCCAAATCTTACGTCCAGCTGTAGTCCCTGTATGTCGAGGGAGGGAAGTGACTGGATCTTGGGGGGTGTTTTCCCCATGCCGTTCTCATCATAGTGAGCTCTCAAAAGATCTGACGGTTTTGTAAATGGCAGTTTTTCCTTCACTCTCACTTCTCTCTCCTGCTGCCATGTGAAGAAGGACGTGTTTGCTTCCCCTTCTGCCATGATTGTAAGTTTCCTGAGGCCTCTCCAGGCATTCAGAACTGTGAGTGAATTAAACCTCTTTCCATGATAAATTTCCCAATCTCAGGCAGTCTTTATAGCAGTCTGAAAACAGACTAATGCATTTGTTGTTAATTTTTCACTTTTCTTAATTTTCTTCTTCTACAAATCCTTTTATTGTGGATATTAAAACTTCTGGATTGATCTTGCAATCTTTTAATATTTTATTTCCCACATTCCATCTTTTTGTGATTTTTTTTTAATCTTTCACAACTTCGTGAGTTTTTGTATAATGCTAGCAATAAAAAATATCTACTGTGTATATACACATTATTTTCTCTGATCAATTATTTCTTCTGAATGCTCCTTTGCTGTGGTGCCCTGTTCTCAGCTCATGAGTGTGGCATCTTCTCCTCTCTCCAGGGATGTTCATGGTAGGTCTCCTTCTGTTCTGCCAGCACAGCTTCTGCTCCTTCCAAGCTGTTTTTCTCTACTTGTGTTTTCAGTTTTCTCTCAATTCCCCTAGGTGCTCATTCTGTCCTGGCTGCCTGGTCATGATTAACACCCAGGGACCAAAAAGCTGGTTGAAGACTCCAAGGAGATGAGCGGTACTTATACTATCTGAATGTGACTGCAAGGGTCTGGTCAGGGCACGTGCTGGGACATGGGTGCCTGTGTCTTCACCTCTCTAGAGGCTCTTCAGCAGAAAGCCTGATCCCTCCTGCTGACCCCGGGCAGCACCTCAGGAGGGAGGAAGAATCTGTGGTGCAAGATGCAATGTGCACATGAGCACACAAGGGACAGTGTGGGAGCAGCTGCTGCACCTTCATAAAACCAAGTGTTCCTCAAATGCCCCAGGCTTCTTCCAAGAAGAGGACAGGTGTGTGCCAGAGGCCTGGGCTATAGAAAGGGGCCTAGAGATCTTTTTGAACATCTTTTCAAACAGCCTTCCCCAAATTTATCTCTTAGTCCCACCCTTCATCCCCATTTCTAGAGATGGACGCTGGCAATGTTTGAGGTTTTTGAAGACTTCGGGGCTCCGTTCCCGCTGGCCTCAGCTTTTCCTGCTGCCATCTCGGGACTCTGCTGCATCCACTAAATTGGTTACCACTAGTCCAACTACTCAACCTCTCCCAGAATTTCATTACCACACATACCCTCCAGCGCATACCATCCCTGTGGCTTTTTTCAAACAAAATGCCTTTATGTTAGATTAGGTGCATTTTCAAAATATAAAGATATGTGAGATGTCTGTGTTCAGCTTATCATCTTTGATTTATAGTTGTCTTTCCAATTCAATTTTACATATAACTCAACATATTTGAAATTACTTTGGCACATGGTAGATAAAATAGTCTAACTTTACTCAAACAAAACTTTTTTAAATACTATTTTTTGAATAATTAATCCTTTGCTACACTAGAACATGATGCTGCTGTTATTATAAATTAAGTCCTTAAATCTGTTCATCTGTGTTTTAAGATCATCCATGTCATCTTATTGATCTATAAGTCAGTTTCCATCCCAGTATTGCCCAGTGCACCTCACCCTCACTCATGCTCTCATTTTCACACACTTTCTCACACACATGCACTCTCACACATACGGCATGCACACGCACTCACACGCACATATATCACATACACACACTCACACACAGCATACACATGCACACATGCACTCACACATGGCATGCACATGCTCTCACATACACACACACACAGCATACACATGCACACATGCACTTACATGGCATGCACATGCACTCACTCTCACATACACACTCACACACACAGCATACACATGCACACATGCACTCACACACAGCATGCACACACACGTACACATAAACACACAGCATATACATGCACACATGCACTTACAAACATGGCATGCACACTCACTCACTCTCACATACACACAGCATGCACATGCACACATGCACTCACACATGGCATGCACACGCACTCTCACATACACACATCTTGCACACGCACACATGAACCCACACACTGCATGCACACACACTCACTCTCACATATGCACACATACACAGCATGCACACGTACTCACTCACACATACACACAGTATACACACACAGCATACACGTGCACACATGCACTCATACATAGCATGCACATACTCTCACATACACATACACTGCATACACATGCACACATGCACTTACATGACATGCACATGCACTCACTCTCATACACACTTACATACACAGCATACACATGCACATATGCATGCACACACGGCATGCACACACACTCACTCTCACATACACACATACTCACACATGGCATACACATGTACAAATGCACTCACACACGGTATGCACACGCACATGCTCTCACACAACATGCACATACAAGGCATATACATGCACACATGCACTCACACATATGACATGCACACAACACTCACATACACACACACTCTCACACAAAACATGCACATGTACACATGCGTTTACACATAACATGCACATGTACACACGCTAACATTCACACATGCACACACATCGTCTGCCCATGCACACACTCTCACATGCACACATGCACTCACACACACGGTGTGTGCACACACACACACTCTCATACACACCTCCTGGTTTCACCTTCCTGGCATAGCTGTCTTGGAGTGGATGACAGAAGACTCTCAAACGCAGCACCGGCGTGTGCATGGCTGCCAGTCCATCCTATGGAGGCTCCTCCAAGCCCCTGAGAGCAGGTTACTTCTTTCAGGTTGGTAAGTTGCTGCATTTTTAGGAAGCAAAGTCTGATTGGACCACCAAGTGGTTATTCTCACTTCAGCCTACTCATTTGGCTCCATCATTTGTGGAAATTCTCTCAGTATTTTGGATGTCGGAAGCATTTGAAACAGCATGGCATATTTGAATGAATACCTCAAGCCCAAATTTAGTACTTTCTCAATTGTCGTCACAAACACAAGCTTTGCCAAACAAAAACAAGCAAATGAATAATAAGTAAGTAATAAAGATTAAGCAATTTCTTCTGATTGAATAAATTTGGGGACTCAGGTTGCTAACACAGTCAGGTACTGGCTTTGAGTCATTAGACGTAAAATCTTGTGTGCTTTTCTTTAAGTCAGAGAGGAGAAAGAAAACACAAACAATAGGGCAACTTGAATTATTTTCTACAGTCCAGAAGAAATAAACGGCCTATGGCTGAGTTAGAGGACACAACTTGCAGAAACTGCTGACTGGCCTCCATTGCCAGAAAAGGCATGGATCCCCTGCCATCCTCACGATGCCGAGAAGCTCGGGTCAGGCTCCAGGCAACGGCTCAGGATGAGTGAGAAGCAGCACCCGTGAAGCCCAGGACAGGATGTACGTTCCAAAAGTGGCTGAAGAGAGTGAAGACCACGAAGGGCCGTGGGGCTAGGAGTCAGGCAAACTGAGTTTTAGTCCCAGAGTCTGCTCTTAATTAGTTCTGTAACTCAGGGAATTAACGTATCCTCTCAAAGCTTTGGTTTGCTCATCAAAAATGCAGAAGCCATAGAATCCTAGGGCCTCTCCCAGCTCTAAACCCCCATAGCGAAAGCACGTGGCTCATCCTGGGTTGAGAGTCACAGGGAGAGCCGGTACAGAGGGTGTTGGGCAAGCTGAACTCTGCTCCCTTCCAGAAACTCCCTGTGCGACCTCTCCGCCCAAATCCTGTGGCATTCTGAAGCGCAGAGAAAGAAGATCCCAGCTTTTTAAACTCTGAGAGACAGAAAGTTAGACAAGGAGAGACAACAGGAACCTCAACACCCCAGAATGGGGGGTCAAGCAGTTTGAGCCCCCAGTGTCAGCCTCCGAGACTAGAAACCCGTTTAGCCCCAGCACAGAACAGAGACAGGCACAGGAAGGAGCCAGGGGCTGAGAACAGACCTGGAAAGAGGACTCTGGGTTTTCCAACCATGAGCCCAAATTCCAGTCCAGGGGAAATTACCTGTGAATTTCTAACTTCTAATATTTATGATGTAGGCATATAAGGTAAGTTTATTTGGTTGTAAGAAATAGAGTAAAGAAAAATAAAAAAACACAGGACCTCTGAACTCCTTATGAGAAAGGGGAAGTTAAGCCTGGTGGCTGAGGCACACAACTCCGGCCTCCAGAGGAAGAGCTGTCACCAGGCTCATGCAGCAGCCAGACCCCATGGATGGGGGAAGGGCCTCAGTTGTCTCCAAGTCATTGCCCTCACAGGTAATCCCTGAGCAAATACTCTGCTGGCCCCCCATAAACATGGACAGGCCAATTGTGACTTCAGGACTGTAATCTCAGTCCAGCTTCTGAAGCTAAAGTTTGTTCAATTCCACACCAGCCATGTTGATTTTAGGCCCACCTACCTGAGTGCAGAACAAAGTCAAGGTGAGATCCAGAGGCATCTTCCTGTAGTCCTCCTTCCTCATCAGACGTTCACCTTCTCTTATGTAAAACATGGGTTTGCTGGGCATGAACTAAGGTCTCACAGGAATGCAGCCCTCCCCCTCACCACCTACCTGCCTCTCTCCCTGCAGGCTGCCTCTCATTAGGAAACGGATCGGCACTAACCTCCCGAAGACCTCTCCAAAAACACACAGATGTGTGTGTGGCTCCTGCCCTGGACACGCCCTAAAGCTGGCATAACAAACCTCGGTGATGAGACCTGCCTCAGTCACTCATTTCAGTTTTTGATGTCAGCAACCCACTTACACTGGAATTGAAAAATGGGACATTTATTCTAAGGATGTGAGGGCAACTGATGCCACCCAAATGAGGAGCACACCTGGGATCTTTCATCTCTATGTTGTCTTTGCCTCTCCACGCTGTGTGCTTTGCTGCTGCTATTCCCTACTCTTGTCCCTGTGGCAACCTACAGCCGATTCCCCACTCCCACGACAGCTTCTCAGTCCTTGGTCTCAGCTCTAAGTTCTCAGGGGGAATAACCTGACCGCTTAGGTCACACCTCTCCTCGTGCCGTCAGCTGTGGCCCACAGAAGGTGCAGACTGGGTTGTGTCTGCCAGGGACCATTCCTGTGATCTGATGGGAATTCCCAGAGAAGGCCTGGGAAGATCCTCCTGTAGCAGCCACCACATTGAGTGAGAGACAGACAGCCTTTTACTCTTGAGGGGAAATTTAGAGTCACTCCTTTTGAAGAATGTTTTCCCTTTTTAAAATACTGCTTTTCTTTCTTCCAACAAATCGGTACGGTAAATAGAAGAAATAATTCATCTAAAAATAGTCCTCGCTGTGACTCTGTATCCAACATGTTTAAAGCAGTCATTCCAAAAATGTGTTATCTGCTCATAAAATGCATTTTCCATTTTAGCTTTGAGGCTCAGCCTGTACCGAATGATCAGACATCAAACTTCTGTGAGGAGGATGGTGCCTGTGGTGAGGGCAGCTGAGGCAGGTTCGATTCAGTTTCCCAGGTGGGCTGTGGGCCAGATTTGCAGCCCCAAACCACAGCAGCTTTGTTCACGGCCGTCTGGATTCTGGGATGCATAAGTGAGGCTTCCGGGGGGTCAGAGCACTGAAAATGAACAAAAATGGAAAGAGAGCAGATGCTGTCTCCCTGTTTCACGGCATGGCCCAAGAGTCTCAGCGGGTTCCTCAGAAACCCAGGTGAGCTGGGAGCCACCATCCTTGGGTCAGCCGTGGGCAGCCTACAGAGACCACAGTGTGTGGCAAGGGGAGGTCATTACAGAGTGCCGAGGCCAGGCAGGAAGCAAAATGTCGGGACGCTGGGCAAGGCTGCACCGGAAAACCGCTGCGGAGCCTGCTCCTAAAAAGAAGTAGCTCCCACCTGGGAAGGACAGACGGCCCTAACTGCAGAGTCTCGGAAGCCGCTGCCAGAGCCGTGTGGGAGCAGCTTTTCCTCCCTTTCATTCGTAACCAGCTTTGGAGACTGACCTTCAGCTGTGGCATGTTTCAAAAACCAATATGGAGCTTCCTTTCTCTCCACCTTTGCTCTCCCTTCCACCAGGACAGGCTTTCTCACATTGTCCTCAGCGTCAGCAGCCGAACTGCTCAGACAGCCAGACACCCCGCACTCTGGGTTCTCTTGTGCTTATTTGCAGGAAGGCCTTGTAAAGGAAACTAAAATCTCAGGACCCCAATACCTCTTATGCAAAAGGGAAAGTCATTGCACCCCCTCTTCCAAATGAATAACTGTCACTAACCTCATGTATCAGCCAGACCCAAAGAGAATGGGGAAGGCCTCAGGCGTCTGGAAGAGCTGCCGCCACAGATCATCCCTGAGTGAATCCTCTGCTGGCCTCCCATGAACGAGTACAGGCCAATTGAAACTTTACGACTGCAATCTAAGTCCAGCTCCTAAAACTAAAGTCTGTTCAGTTGCACACTGGTCGTGTCGATTACAAACCCACCTGCCCAGATGCAGAATAAAGTCAAGGTGTGACTAGTCACTCCCCCACATACCCAGAGACATCTGCATGGGTGACTCTCCCTTTCATCACCCTTTCTCGTCAGATGTTCATCTTCTGTTATCTAAAACCAATGTAGGATTTTTATTCTCAGTCACGTTGCAGACCAGGGACCCCCAGCGGGCAATGCTCTGCCTGGTCCCCACTCGGCCATGCTGGCATGCCCCAACTGGCCTGTGTTATAGCTTGTACCGTGTTCGGTGGTTCCCGAGTTCTTGTACCATGCCCAAGAAGAAGGAGGATATGCTGCACATTGAAGGATGAGGAGGGCAGAAAAGAATTTTATTGAGTGTTGAAAATAACGTTCAGTGAGGGGGGACGTGGGGTTGGTCTTCCTACCCAGGGTGGGTGAGTTCCTCCATACGGCTGGGTCCGGGGCCTTTTGTGGACTTGGAATGGGGAGTGAGTGCTGATTGGTTTGTGAGTATCCAAAAAAGGTTAAAGGAAGACACCACTCAAAGGTAGGCACAACAGTGTAGAAAAACCAATTAGGAAAGGGTAGGTAAATGTAAAATAGGTAAAGGGTGGGGACCAATCAGAGGAAAGTGTGCCAAACAGGAAGACAAGTCCTCAATCTGGTCCAAAGATTTAACCTGTAGCTTGGCTTTCAGGCTTTAAACTGTCCTTGGCTTGGAGGTGGGGTTTCACGGGGGACCCGCCCCATCTGCCTGGGCGTTGGCTGCCTCCTGCTGCTGTCATGCCCACTTTCTAAAGAAGTACGTCTAAGTGCCGTTAGGATAAGGATAAGGACAAGGACAAAGACCGGTCTTAACTGCTTCCTGCTGACAGGAGGGCACTGTTTTGGGAAACGGTAGTCGGAGCTTCCTCAGAGGCCTATCGAAGGGTACCCAGCTGGAGGGACCATTGTCTGAGATTCCGGTTATAGGAGCATTTGGAGTTTGATGGCCTCAAAGTGAAAAGAGACAAACTGAGTTGTTACAGGACATGAATCAAAATGAAACAAGGGGAAAAGGACAGCTCAAAAGCCCCAAGGCTGCCGGCATGCATGGATAACCAGTGGCTATAGTTAAGCCTGCTAAGAGTAAGTGCATGGGACTTGGCTTTGGTTAGCTCCCTTGGTCTCATTTTCCCAAAAAAGGAAACCTCTGGGTTATAGGCACCCTATTTACTCCCATCACCTGGCAGGATTTGCACAATAATTAGAACTAGGATATTGGTCCAGATTTTTCATTACCCATCCCTTCTCTTTCCTCTGAGCTGCAGCCAGAGATCACTGGTTGCTTCACAAGAATAAGCAGGGTTAGTCTAAAATGTAAGCAAAAACTTAAAAACAACTGATGACATTAGAATTTAATGACTACTGCATGGTGAGTTTTGAAACATAATTTTTCTCTCTTTTGTCCTCATATTTGTCAAAAACAAATCATGATGGGACTGAGTTGTTTGCAAAATAAACTTTAGTCTCACACTTGGCCTGATTATTTGCATAAAGTGCAGCAAGAATAATTATTTTTCATATGAGCTTTTAAAATTGGCTTTGATAGAGCTCTATTCCACAAGGAATCTCAGACAGGACTTTTAAAGCCGAGCCCAGCCATGGGTTTTTACCCTCAACTACCTATGAGTGGGATAACTTCCTCTTATGGAGGTTTCAAGATAACATGGGGTTCCTGGGCCTATTAGAAAGTGACATTCTTTACTCACCACAGGTTAAGAACCCTGTACAGGACTGTGTTGACAAGGTATGAAAGCCAGTTTTCTCAAGGGACTTTTATTGGGTTTGCAAATCAAGCTTGATTCTTCAAAGGGAAGCACAACTTTCCAGTCAAAGCCTTGGCAAAACAGCCAACCACTTTCTACAATTGCATCCTGTTGCAAAAGAAAATGGATTGTTATTGCACTGATGCAAAACAACTATATTGCCATAAGTTAAGATTACTCACAAATAGTTTCCAAATTCTAGAGAGACCAGGCAAAGAGAAACAAACGTGCTCCAAATTTTGTTCATAGGAGTATAACTTACTCAACTATTAAAGGCTGTAAATAGCTCAAAATAAAAGTTTCCTTGACTCCGAAAAACAAAACAAGGAACAGCAACATTTTAAGCAAAAAGTTAGAAAGATTACTTCAGTTTTCTATCAGTTCAGTCCATTCTATTAATTCTTGTTCTACTTGATATTCATGAACATTTCAGCTCTTTATGAGTTCTGTATGTTTTCTTCTATTCCAATGTCACAATCACCAAAGTTATCAGAAACCTGCAAGGGAGCACCTGTCAAAGTCCTATAACTGATTATAAACCATCTTTTGAAAAGAATCAAAGCAAGGCAACAATTGTCTGTGAATGACAAAATGTCTTCAAGGTAGTTATAGTCAAAAACATGACTGACAAATAAATTTGGCTATTTCTGTGGTTTATAATAACTTAACATAGTAACTTTGATTATGATTGATAGTATATACTCAGAAATTAGAATTTTAGAAATCCCATACAATTTTGGAACACATATTAACGTTATTCACTAAAATATAACCTAAAGAAGATCAAACATTACTTTGGCAATTCCATGTAACTAAACATGTCAAATAATCCTAATTACCTTTATTTTGGATACTCCAGGGGCCCTCTGTAGCATCCAGTAGTTAGGGGTCAGAAAAGACAACCTTGAGACTGAAGTTTGATTTTGGGAAGGCTGTCAAATACTTTAAAGGTTTAAAACACTTACTTATTTATGTATTAGCCAAAGTGACGACTCAAAAACTTTAAAACAAGGCAAGAGCTTTTACTCATTAGCAGGGAAGACTCAGTTTAAAAAAAAAAAAAAAAATCTGTCTCTTGTCCTCTCCTTCTTTTCGTCAGTAGTTTACTCACAAGGCAAACAAAACTCTTGTATTATCCTTTACCATTATATGACAACCCTGTTCACAGGAGAGAAAGCCAAATTCTACTCTTGCATTAGTTTACTAATAATGTCAACCCCAAATTCTTAATGAAACATTGTAGATAATTTTATCCAATCTTAACCAGTTTGACTATGAGGTGAGATTCTTGTAAACCTTTCACACTCTTTACCAATCTTTGTTAAATATGTTCACACACAGAGCTTCTTTTACAAGATTTTTAAAAACCTTCCACCACTTATTGAAGTCTTTAGCTTTCTCTTATCTAAACAATCATTTAACCCTCTAAATGAGGCAAAACTTCACATTCCCATGCCTTCTTATTATCTTTTACTAAAAATACTTTTTCCTTTTCTTACACACTTTGCATGTAAATCTATTTTCAGTAGTGTCAATCACATGTTATAATGGCAACTCTTAGAAATTTTTAATTTTAATGTAAAACCTGATAAGTTATTTTAATCATGTGCTAGGCACAGATAAGGTCTGACTCTTTCCAGCATAATTAGGGGTGCGATTAACTCCATATGTCCCAGGCTTTACCAAATTTTAAAGCAGGCAAGTTGAACGGTTCTCAAAAGTCAAAGAAGCAGTTCATAAAGTTGAAACATTTAGCAAATCTAGTATCTGACCAGCATAATTTAGACCACATATTTACATTTTGAAGACCCTTGTATTTTACCAATTATCTTTAAAATTGTTTTTATTTCTCAAAGATTAAAGTCACGTGAACTAAAAGGCATGACAGCTTTTATTTTCCTTCAAAAAATATTTGATCTAAGTGCTCATTTTAAGCCAGTTAATTGAAGCTCTTTTAATATAACCATCACAGACAGCACATATATGCTTACACAGACAGACAGAGGAAGATCCAGCAGTTGTGAGATTTTTTTCATTTGCCAGTCTCCTGACTGGATTACTGGCCTCAGAGTGGACTCCTTCAAGAAGCAGGGCTAGGAAAGCATGCAGTTTCTGGGACCAAATAAACAGGCAAACCTGGAAGACAAAAACAGATTTTGAAAGGGATCTATCTGCTTTTATTCCTGGGGTTCCATGAGGAAAACAGAAGGCGTTTTCCCAAAATAAGGTCCTTGGTGCCTTCTCTGTTTTCCCCAAGGAGTCCCATGTTGTCAGAAGTTGTTTTAGGGCCTCTCTTGTGTGCACCAAGAGTGGCAAGACAAAATGCAGAAAATAATTTAGTTGACTGAGAAAAAAATCTTTTCCAGAAAAATAAGTTCCAAGAAGAGAAAAAAAACATAAAGGCCTTTAAAGGTACCTATAGCTTGGACGTCCACTTCTAATTAAGCTCAGCACTCTTTACGAAAATTATTTAAATCTCTTGTTACCCAGCTTTAGTCTTGCCAAGTGGCCAACATTTCTGGCTTTTGAAGTCACCTCACAGGTGAAACCAACAAGCCTCGACTAAGGTTATGACTTAACCACAAGTGTATGAGGTATTTTCAAAGAGGTGGTAAGCAGTTTTCACAAAATCTAGCATCTTTGAAGGTAGCTCAGAGAAAGGAAGATTTAAGAGAGGAAGCTAGAAGTTGTTCATGGAGGGAAAGAGAATCAGCAAATGGTAAAATCACACATATATTAACCAGAAAATACTCATTCCCTAAGCCAGGATTGAACCTGGGCCACCATCGTAAAACGGCAGAGACCAAAAGAAAGTACTGCCATGTGGTTACGAGGTCAAGCTCCCACGGAGGTAAAAGAAGATGGAGAACTACAGTAAAGTCTGTTACTGACCAGTTTGCCGGGCTGGCCTGAACAGCAGGATTATACAGTGGTAGGACCCCATTCTATCCTAAAGTACCCTTCTTTATGACAGAACCACACAGAAAGATGCACAAAGCACACCAGATTGGCTACAGCTTAATACCAGCCTCACAAATCCTCTTTTCCATTTACAGAGTATATACACGGTGATTTTGTCATTCATTTTACTGGTTTGCACAGGGAGAGAGAGGTCAGAAGTCGGACTAGTGAAAAAAAAACTTTTACCCTTTTGCTGGCCTGTCAGGCTTCTGGGTTCCCTCCCCCCAACCTCAGCTTTCAGCTAAGCCGTTTAAAGTTTGGGGATGCCTCCAAGGGGAGTGTCCTGTGGTACGGGAACACAATCACCCACCCAGAAAGGGAGGACAGAGGAGGAAAAAAGAAAAATAAGGTGTGTTTTCAAAGGAATCCGAGTGATTCGGGAGGCATTTGAGAGAAGTAAAGACTGAAGATGATTAATGATCCATCCAGAAAGAGGGGAACAAGGTGTCCCTAGTTCTTTTCACTTCCCAGGGAATGCCCAAGGCACGTGAGAGAGAGAAAAAAGAGGCATCCCCCTTCCTTCTTCCATCCTTATATCCCTGAGTCCCAGCGACCTTGGCAGGGTGCTGCCCATGGGCGCCAATGCAGCTTTCACCAGGTTAACAGGGGGTCTAGGGAGTGAGAATTAGCTGGACTCACCCACGCACTGCCTGTCCCCGCTGCTGTAGGTAACCTTGGAGTTCCCCAGACTTCATATATGTCATGGATACTAGTATGACCTCTATCCATGAAATGGGGTATGGGGGGCTAATTAGCAGGAATTAGTCATGCTCACCTGTGCTGTGCCCCTTGACTTCTACTGTCATCTGCCTCTGGATCCCTTAGATCCAGTTTTCCTCACTAGGGCTTCAACCAGAAGCATGGAATTGAGTTTGGGGCAAAAAAGTGTCTTGGGAGAGCTCCTGGACTCATTAGGACCCAGGCAGCCCTGGCCAGGCTGCAGTCTGTAGCCGGTGGGGTCGGTCCTCCGCTGGGGCCTCACCATGAGTCAAAGGCTAAGGGGAAGCTGTGGAGCTGGGTCCTCCTCAAACAAGGGAGAGAAAAGGGGGCCCCGTGAATTGGGGTCCTGGCCTAGTGGGACACCTTTCCAAAGGAAAAACACCTCTCACATAGGAAAGTTCCCTGTATTTGCAGGGTTGTGTTAACTCCTGACATGGTGGAGAAAAGAAAAACCACAGCTGGAAGGTGCCTGGAGGAAAAAAAACAACCCTTGCTCTGTGCAAATGGGTTCCTTCAACACGGGAAAAACGTTCAGTTGTATCCTCCTTCCGGTTCAGACTGAGCTGGACACTCAGCCAGGGGAGGAAAGACTCGGTGGGCCGTGGTGGGAGGGGGCAGAGGATGGAAACACTGGCCAGTCGGCCCCACAGGGCTCCTGGCCCCTAAGATCATCCTGGGGCCTGAGTGGCAGCTGCGGCTCACTCCCACCCTGTGTGGCCATTGGACGCAGCACGTGCATGTGGTGGACACGGGCACCCACCCCAGCCAGGAGGGGAGGCCGGCAGGGAGCCACTGTGTACCTGTCCATCCATCATGCGTGCCTGCGGCCATTAGGACGGGGGTGGAGAACGTGCCGTTAAGAAGAAACAGAAATCGCGTTATTCTGAAATGCGTATCTGATGGCTGGGCCAAATGCTCATTCTATTTAGTAATAACTCTGCAGTTTGTAGCAATACCCTTAACATTTTAAACGAAGAGATGGGAGCCCTTTCAAACCATGAAAGAAGGGAGGAAAAATACCATAGAAAAGTGTGGCGGTCTTGGCCAACACCCTGATGGGCAGCTGGGGACAGAGCCACTCTAGGGGCCTTCTGGCAACACCAGGAGTGGCCTTGGCCAGATGCCTTGAGTTGCCCCAGGACCTTATTCCAATCCCAGGTGACAGCTAGACCTCTGTGAAGGAAAACAGAGCCAAAACACCTTTCACCCAAAAGAGAGAGAGAGGCGGCAGGGTCCCATCCTGTCCTCTCTAAGGCGCCATTCCTTCCTAATTGGCTCACCAGAGTTTCGGTGCCTCCTCTGCCTTCAGAAAAAAGTTTGACGACGAGAGGTCTCAGAAAAAGGTGAAGAGGTTAAGTCTTCATTTACTCACCCTTCAGGGAGAGCCTCCAAAATGATGCAGGAGTTTTGTTCTCAGTCACTTTGCAAGCCAGGCACCCCCAGGCAGCAACTCCGCACAGAGGCCTCGCTCAGTCACGCTGGTGTGCCCCGGCTCACCTGTGTTATAGCTTGTGCCCACACTGGCAGTTTCCGAGCTCTTGCATTGTGCCTGGGAAGAATGAGAATACGCTGAACACTGAAGGATGATGAGGGCAGAGAAGAATTGTACTGAGCATTGAAAATTGTCATCAGCCGAAAGGGAACGTGGGGTTGGTCTCCCTACCCGAAGACAGGAAAGTCCCTATGTGTGGCTGGGTCTGGGGCCTTTTATGGACTCAGAATGGGGAGTGTGTGCTGACTGGTTTGTGAGTATGCAGAAAAGTTTAAAGTGAAGACACCACTCAAAGGTGGGCACGACAGTGTAGAGAAACCAATTAGGAGAGGGTGGGTATGTATAAAACAGGTGAAGGGTGGGGACCAATCAGGGGAAAGCTGAACCGCAAGACAAGTTCTCAATCCGGTCCAAGGATTTAACTCGTAGCTTGGTTTTAAGGCTTTAAAATGTCTTTGGCTTGAATGTGGGATTTTACCAGGGTCCCACCCCATCTGCCTGGACATTTGGCTGCCTCCTGCTGCTCTCAAAACATAGCTTTGCTGGGCGTAAGGTCTCAGGGAAATGCAGTCATGTCCCTGCCACCTCCCTGCCCTTCTCTCTACAGGCCCCTCCATCATAAGGAAACATTCATACTAACCCTCCTGAAAACCTCTTTGGAACAGCAGTTGTAGATGTGTAGTGAAGGGTCAGGCTTTTCCAGGACGTGTCCAAAAGCTGGCATCACACCCCTCGGTGATTGAGACACCTGCCTCAGTCTCTCGCTTCTGTTGTCAGCCTTCACCAGCCTGTGTCTCAGCCACTGCACCACCCTTTCTGCCAGCCCATGGGCTTCTTGGTAGCAGGGCCTGGATATTGTCATGATTTGCTCCTGCGTTTCCTAACACACAGTGGCTACTTCATAAACAGCTGGGTAGGCATTTGAAGGGACAAGTGAAACTAATGATGCACTGTCCTGCAGTCCAGGTGAGACCAGCCTCATCTAACCACATCTCTGGTGCAGAGAACCAGCCTTCCCCGCACAAGGGCTGCACAAGGGATCTGCCCACTGCATTTAATTCTAGCAGAAGGTCCACCATTCGTAAGCTCAGCTGATGAAAGAAAATTTTTAAAATATGACATTTTACTGTAGTCAAATGTGCTAAGGAGTAAACAATTTATTCAACAAACATGACGTGCAAAGATTTGATTTTCCCATGTTCTCTGACAGGGCTGCACTGAGGGCTTCACTATTTCCTCATAAAAGTCCAGTTTTGTGAGAGACTGGGAGGCATGGGTGACAGGGAGTGAAGATAACCACACCCTGCAGGTACCAAAGTCACAGGGACCGAACATGACCTCACCCTGCACACAACCAAAGTGGCAGGGAGTGAAGACTCCACGGGAGACTGGAGGAGCAGAGCCACAGCTCCTGCCACCCAGCGAGTCTAATGAACGGGCACTTCACACATCGAACTTCTCCCCAGGTTTCTTCTTCTGGGCCCGCTGGCTCATCCTCCTCTGCCCACACCCCCTCAGTTTCCCCTTTCGACTGCCCAGCAGGCCAACTGCTATGCTATGCTCCACAGAACCCAGAATTAGCTGCATGTGCAGCCCTGCTTTCCTCCAGTCACATTTGCATGGCTGTATCCTCCTTCTGGTTCGGACTGAGCTGGACCCCTCGGCCAAGAGAGAACCCCGAATTAGCCACACGAGCAGCCCTGCTTTCCTCCAGCGAGCCGGCAGTTTGGATGCCATCCTGGTGCAGGTGTGCACTGAGCACCTACGGAGAAGCAGGTCACTCCTGTGCTGGAAGAAAGACGTCATCCCCACCCTCAGGGAGCTCTCAGGAAATCACACTGCTCCTCACAGGACAGCCCCCTCTTAAACATGCGGTTATGTGAGTTCCGAGAGTGCAAAATCAGCACTCACAGGAGGACGCTAAGGCTCGGAAGATGCCGGGCACTTCCCCGAGTGTAACAGGTGGGTACTAATCCTAGGGACTCATGCCCAGCACCGTAGGAAACCCATGTGATACACCAGAAACAGCCAATGCTCTGTCCACTGTTTTCCTCCCCATCGGGCTCTGCTTTCTGATGGGAGGGACATGTTCATCCTAAAAACCTTTCCTAATTTCTCTACGACCGAGTGAAGTTCCTAAAAGTCTCCATCAGATACTCGGTCAGGGTGCTGGGTGTTGTGAGTGCGTTACGTGCTGCCTTTCTATGTGACAAATAAATTTTGTTTAGATTATTGTATCCTACAATGATAAACCCTACCTTGGCTCTGTGATTACATCCCTCACGTACTCCTGAAGATCGACACCAAAACTGCCCCAGACATTCTGAGATGCCTCTATATTCTCGTTTTTGCCTGTCCTTTTTTCCAACGCCATTCCCAAAGACTGCCAAAATCTTGACAGCAAGGGTGTTTTTCTCTTTGATGATGATTTTCTAAGTCACGTTATCTTTTCTTTCTGTGGGGTGGTGGGAGGAGGAATGGGGAAAGCCCTAATCTTTCCTTTTGATAAGAACAACTCATATTTAATGGAAAATCGTGACAGATTCCAGTTCGACTTTTGCCTGATTCCTAGACATAGAAAATATCATCATGATAATTTATATTGCAAAGATGTAGTGCCAGCATTTAAATAACGCCATTGCAGTTCAGGTGAGTTCCCTTCCTTTAGTATCTGATGAGCACATAAAGGGGCGGCCAGAAAATCACCAAAATTCTCATAATGTTTTAAGAAAGTTTACGTGTTTGTGTTGGGCCGCATTCAAAGCCATCCTGGGCTGTGTGCAAGTTGGATAGGCTTGCTTTAAAGGGAGGGAACCCTGCCTGTCCCCGCTGAGTGGAGCTATACTGCACACGTCTTAAACACCCTTGGACCCCTCGTGTCTGCAGAGTGACTCTAAGCCCCTTGCCTTCAGGGAGCTCCCCTTGCTCCCTGCTGTGCTCTGAGCCTCTGAGGGCTGTGCAGCCGCAGGAGCAGATGCATGAGCAGTGAGCACAGACGTGCAGCGCTGGAGCCGGGACAGGCGGGCAAAGTCACCATCCACAGCTCCGGGACCCTCCTTGAACGGGCTATTTTTGTCCCAGCGTAAATGTCTATTTCCTGATTACAAGAATAGTACAAGAGTGCTTTGTCTCCTGAAGTTTTTCCGCCAACAACAGATTGTGAACATCTTTCAACGTCTACAGTTGGTCCCCAGCCCTTCCCCTGTTCCTGGCTGTCTCCCCGTCCTTGGCATTAGGAAGGCAGCGTGGAATACACATACCCTCTAATGATGCCTCCTTTCCCTTGGTTACAAATTGAGTTTCTCAGTGAAGCGTGTTTCAAGATCAGCCCTGAGTCTCAGCAGATTCATCTATGCCCTGAAGACAAGAATCTGACCTAGACAGGACCAAGAGGGTTGAGGCTTATGTTCCACCTCTGCAGATAGCTCTAAAACAAGTTCTCTGATTGACACCCCTTTGGGATTCACACCCCACTGAGATTCACACCCCATGGGATTCACACTCCATTGGGATTCACACCCCACTGGGATTCACACCCCATTGGTATTTACACTCTATTGGGAATCACACCCCATGGGATTCACACCCCACTGGGATTCACACCTTATTGGAATTCATACCCCACTGGGATTCACACCCCATTGGGATTCATACCCTATTGGGATTCACACCCCACTGGGATTCACACCCCATTGGGATTCACACCTTATTGGAATTCACACCCCACTGGGATTCACACCCCATTGGGAATCACACCCCATGGGATTCACACCCCATTGGGATTCACACCCCACTGGGATTCACACCCCATTGGGATTCACACCCTATTGGGATTCACACCCCACTGGGATTCACACCCCATGGGATTCACACCCCATTGGGAGGTTCTACTTGTCCCTGACATTTCTAACTCAGGCAGCAAGATACAGAAAGAAGGTGCTTCATTTGTGTGGGTTTGGGCTATAGTCCCGAAAGACACACTCCCAAACACCATAATCCTGAAAGTTAATCCCAAAAGACCAAAGTTCCAAAATATAATTCTGGAAAATAATTTTTTAATGGTTTAAAAGACATTTATTTACACTTTTAAAAGGGGATTTGACATGGTATGAAAACATGATGGAACATTTCACAAGCCACTTTACATAATAAAATAGGCAAAAATAACATATTTTTGCAAGCATAAACATTCAGGTACACAAAGGTATAAGCTATGAACCAATGACAGTCACACAGGTATAAGCTATGAACCAATGAACTATACTCATAAAGAAATAGGTCAAAAAGGAACTGTGTAAATGCATAACACTGAGGTTGGTGATTGTGGGCACCCAGCTGTACACCTGTGGGGGTCTGAAACACCGTGAGGGACAACCCGAGTGTGTTGAGGAGATCAGAACTGCAACGGGTCACCACCAGCTCACATGCAGCTGCCCAAAGAGCTGAGATCTCCAGAAAGTTTCTCTCTCACAAATGTAGATGTACAAAAAGGGCGTCTCCTCATTTACAGAGGAAGTTTCAATGTTTTTACGTACCTGCACAATGCTTACACACCAAGTCAGCATTATGAAAATATACTTTCACAAAATGAAATCTGCAAAAAAAAAAAAAAAAAAAAAAATGCATAAAACAAATTAGAACTCTCTCAAAGTCTTTACACAATGTATACATCTAGGACTGGAAATGATGTGAAGATGAAATACATAGTGAATCTAATAAATAATGCTGACAACTTAAGATAGTGGGGAAAAAAATAGAAAAAAAGCAGATAAACTAAAAGTAAATTGACGTATGAAGAAGCATATGACAGGAATGGGCAACGGGCAATTGCATGGAGATAGCCCATTGGATCTGGCTGACTTTCATGGTCCTGAACCGTATTTTGAATCTTGCATTGCGATGAGTGGTGGCTTTTTGCCTTTAGGACATGGCTCCCTTTGAAGAATACATTCACATTCACTTTCTGGGCGGTGCTGCTCTATTTTGAAATCCTATGATTTGACATGTGCTGACATAAACATTTCCTATTAAATTTTCCCATCTTCTCTCCCATGCTTTTACGTTGCTTGGGATACCTGGACATCCAAGATGCCTGCACTTGTCAACAGGCCACAGATTTGGCAGAAACAATACTGGTGATAGAACAGCAGCACTGCTGTGTAAGCATCTTCTTATCCTACCCTGAACATGATTATTTTTGAGTTGGTTGGTAACTTCACTGGCTTCTGCAGGCAAACGTGGCTTTAATTCATGAAGAGCTCCTGGAGTGTCATTGGCTGGAAGGAACACTCACGCAGGTAAATGACTGACTGGCTGGAAGGAACGCCAATGCAGGCAAATGACAACTGGCTGGAAGGAATGTCAATGCAAGCAAATGACACACTTTTAAAGTGAAGTTTCATCATTGCCATATCAAATGGCCAATCTACTTAGCTGAATTTTCCACCAAATGCAAATCAATTCAATAACAAGGTAATAGCTCTGCCTAGCAACTAACGGGACGCAACTGTCCTGACTACAACCAAAGCACACTAACCCCTTCCCCAGAATTCAGCTTTCGGGATTTCAGCATTTGGGATTTTGATCTTTCAGGATTTATTTTTGGGACTCTAGACTTTAGGAATTTTTGACCTTTCAGGATTTCAACATTTGGGATTATGGTGTTTATTTGTCTTTCAGGATCACAATCAGTACCACATTTGGGCTATGCATTGTTTATACTGGTAAAGTTAAACGTGTTTTCAAATGTTGTTTCATATGCACTTATTCTATAGTAAATTACCTCATCCTGTGCCACGTTTAAGTCTTTATCATGATGTCCATTGTTTTCTTCCTTCTTTGTTAGTTTCTCTTATAAATACTTTTTACCAGGCTGCTCTTGATTTTTCACTTTTTTTCACGTGAAAACTTTAGAATTGTACATATTCAAGCCTAAATCTTTCCCTTTATCACATAATTGGTTGAGTCAGACATAGAAAAAGTCTTTCCCACTTAAGATTATATAAAAATTAATCCATATTTTCTTCTACCACTTTTATATTTTATTTTCTAACATTTACATTTTTAGTCCCCACGGAATTTAGTTTGGATATAAGGTATTTATCAGATTCTAATTTCATTTTATTAATTATTATTATTAACTACTTAGTCATTTTATGCAATACTGTTTATAAAATAAGCCCTCCTTTTCACATTGATGTGAGATATCATCTTAATTTCACACTAAATTTCTGTTTATTCTTGAATGTATTTCTAGACTTTTTTTTTCTATTTCTGTAGCTTTTTAAAATTTTTTAATTCTTATTTTACTTGACTTTTAGAGATGGGATCTCTCTCTGTCACCCAGGCTGGAGTATAGTGGAGCCATCATAGCTCACTGCAGCCTCAAACTACTGTGCTCAAGTGATCCTCCCACCTCATCCTCCTCAGTAGCTGGGACTGTAGACATGAGTCATCTCACCCAGCCCTCTGTGGCATTCTTTAATGCATTAATTAGACACTTTAAAAATTATTCGATAGTATGAATATTATATTATTTTATTTTTCCAGAAGAACTGCAGATTATTTTGTCATTATCTCCTAAAATTTATTTGAATCATAAAATGCTTACATGTCAATTTAAAGAAAATGAAAATCCTTATGATATGTCTTCTACATCTATTTTAACATTTTCACTCAATTTTATAGTTCCTGATAAAATATTTTTTAACTTTCTTGTTATGGTTATTCCTAATACTTTTAAATTGTTATCATGAATAGATAGTTTATTAGAGTTTATGTTTATTACAAGTATGTAAAGATTTTTATTTAGCTCACTTATTTGCACTAATAATTTTTCATTTAGATCTCTTCAGCTCTCCACGTAGCTTGCGGTACCATTTTCAAATGCCAAAAGCCTGTTTTCTTAGTTCTTGTGTTATCTGCGACTTGCTTCTCTTCTCTTACTTATCAAATTCTCTAAAACATGTCAGGCTGCTCTGGCCTTTGCTCTAAGTTTAGTGCCAGTGTCTTTAGAGTCTCAATGGTGACTATGACATTGTCTGATAGATTCAGATAAATATTTCCTATTAAGATGGAAAAGTGCTCTATAATATTCATGAAGTAAAATTGTGAATCTTTCTAAATGCTTTCTTGGAAACTGTCAAGATGATCATAAGTTGTGAATTGTATTAATATACTTCATAATACTGGACACCTTTTGTTCCCGGAATAAAAACAGCTTTGTCATAATATATGCATTTTTTTAATGAGCTGATTTACTAATATTCCATTGCAAGTATGTTGTCTTTGTAGTCTTAAATGCAGTTGCTATTGCCAGGGTAATCAGTTGTTGTATTTTAAAATTATTATTATTTTTAATTGACATAAAAATTATACATATTTATGTGGTAGAGAGTGATATTTTGATAGATGTATACAATGTGTAAAGACCAAATCAAGATAATTCATCACCTCAAGCATTTATTGTTTTTGATATCCCTAAGGCTATAGGTGTTTTCAAACAGAATGAATGTTTACTAACTTCTAAAAGCATTACAGGCTCCACCACAAAGCCACCTAAAAGACTAAGATTGTTTTGTGGAGAACTTTATGATGACAATTGTGGGGTTTTTTGTTGCTGTCATTGTTTTGGTTTTGCCAGCTCTTTCAAATTCTTCAAGATTCTTGGTTAACTCATGTTAACTCACGTATTGATCTAGTTTTATCATTGTTTAAAACAGGAGGATAAAACTGCTAGTTACCCCATCATGGCTATGAACAAAAGTCTCTTATACATATTTTTAGGCGACCAAATGGATGGGTTGCCACTGAGTGAATGCTGGGAGTGCACCTGTTAGAAGGTAGGCATGTGTTCATGCTCCGTAGAGTCTGTCAAATAATTTTCTACAATTATTACTGGTTCAAATATCTTCATTTTCAGTTATATCACTGACAATGTCAAATTATTTCTACAAGCAACTCTTATTCAAGGAGAGTATTTTATCAATTTGTTTTCTGAGTCAACATGACTCATGAGAACTTCCTCTGATCTTTGCACCTGAACATCTTGGCGAGTAGGCAGTTCTACAGAGTATTTTTCTCTTATTATCTGATTATCTTTCACCTTATCTCCTGGAATTTATTGTTGCAGAGATGCCTGCGAGGTAATCAGTTATTATCTGTTTTTAATTACTTTGTTTTTTATCAGAATGTTGAATACAACTTCTGCTGGAATATGTTTTTCTGTAACTATTTTTCTATTAATTTGGCCCATGAAGTTCTTTCTCTGTCCAGAAATGTGCACACGTGTATACACACACACACACACACACACACAGAACACATCTCCTCCATGACACCTCCCGCCGTGCCTGACTCTGTGCATCTTGGCCTCACACGTTTTCCTCTTGAGTCTCCTATCTGCTCAGGCACAACCCTCACTGCCGTGTTCTTCTCTTAGTCTGTCGCAGTCACTGACGGGCTGGGCTTGCAGCATTGTTAATCATGCTCACACTGCGTCCAGTAGATAATATCTTTCAGATGGCCAATGTCAGTTTTATTCTAGAGCTTCCTTTCTTTAATAACTTCCACTTTTGTTTTAAATTCAGGGGGTGCGTGTGCAGGTGTGTTCACAGGTACTGAAAGACGCTGAGGTTCCAGGTGTGAATGATCTCATCACCCGAGTAATGAGCACAGCACCCAGCAGAGGTTCCTTCAACCCTGGCCTCCCTCCCTCCTGCCAGCGGTCCCCAGTGTCTGCTGCTCCCATCCTCATGTCCACATGTACTCAGTGTTCAGCTCCCACTTGAGGGTGAGGACGTGTGGTATTCGGTTTTCTGTTCCTGCCTGAACTCGCTTGGTCATGGCCTCCAGCTGCGTCGGTGTTGTTGCAAAGCCATGATCTCCTTCTTCGTTATGGCTGCAGAGTGAGTGTTCCGTGGTGTCTCGGCACTAACGTTTCTTTATCCAGTTCATTGCTCACAGGCACCTCAGCTGATTCCATGTTTTTGCTATTGTGAATAGTGCAGCCGTGAACATACGGGTGTGTATGTCTTCTTGGTAAAACAATGTATCTTCCTTTGGGGATAATACCAAATGATGAGATTGTTGAGTGGAACAGTAGCCCTGTCCAAAACTTCCTTTTATCATTTCACAACATTTCCATCTCAGTAGGTTTCTCTATTTTTAGCTGACATATCTTCTTATATTTTATTAACATTTTTTTTTTTCCTGAGGCAGAGTCTTGATCTGTCTTCCAGGCTAGGGTGCAATGGCATGATCTTAGCTCACTGCAACCTCAGCCTCCTGGGTTCAGGCAATTCTCCTGCCTCAACCTATCAAGTAGCTGGGATTACAGGCATGCACCACCACGTGGGCCTGGCTAAATTTTGTATTTTTAGTAGAGACAGGGATTTGCCATGTTGGCCAGGCTGGTCTCTAATTCCTGACCTCAGGTGATCCACCTGCCTCGGCCTCCCAAAGTGCTAGGATTACAGGCGTGAGCCATCATGCCCGGCCAATGGTTTCTGGAAGTAATTTTCTGCATTTTAGAGAATATCTAACACATTCTTTCCCTTTGCACCTAAATATTTTAGCGGTATAAATTTTACATTTCTACATTTTTATTTAGATATCTTTGTAACAGGCTCAAATAATACTGTTTTCCCCTTTTTACTTATTCATAAACAAAGTCATTTTGAGTACACTTCATGTGGTTATAGCAAGAATAAGCGCATTTTCCTTAATCTCATTCTCTGTCCATTAGCAAAATGGTTAAAATCCTTTCTCAAACATAACAGGACAGAAAGTGAGGCAGGCAGGTTTAATGGTTGATTATAATTTTCAGCTTACCTTGTACATAGAAAACGACATTACCCGGGTTAAACACTTAGATGCCTTCCAAAAATTCACTCCTGTAACTTCACCACTTAGAATATCCTGGCTCACAAACGGTTTTCCTGTAATTCACGTCAATGCATTTTCTAATGTTGTCAGTACTGTGTCACCTTCAGAAAATCACAGGAGAGAAGTTGGAAAGTCATCTGTCCTTCAGAATTCTACCTCGCACAGTTTCAAAGAAGCTTCGAGCATGCGTTATTATGGATTGCTGCATGACGGATTATCCTAAAACTTTGTGGCTTAGAGCGACCAACACGTGTCATCTCATAGTTCATGTAGGCCAAGAAACCACAGGGCTTCTCCACCGGGCTTCTCTGCTGGAACTCTGGTTAGGCCCCTCTTCAGATTGCAGCCACTGCCAGCAAGGGCCCTGTTCTCTTGAGGATGGAGCAGAGAAAAGGCCTCGTGTGGAGTTCACAAAGATGGCTGATGGGATGAGGCTCAGCTCCTTCGTGGCTACTGGAAGGCGGCCTTCAGCCCTTGCCCACGCTGCAAGGAGGTCTTCACAGTGCTGCTCACAACAGGTACGTGTGCTTCCCCAGCATAAGATCTGAGAGCACAAAAGAGAGCACTAGCAAGGAAGGCCTCAGATGGTAGCCGCGTGCGTTTTAAAATCTAATGTGCAAAGTCACGTCCCTGTTTTTCTTTACTTTGGCCATATACTCTCTTCATTAGAAGTGAGTGGGTGAGACCATCAGTCTGGGGTGAATATCGCCTAGAATTGGGCACCCCTGAGATGGAGGGGGCTGTCTTCAAGGCTGTCAAGCCTGGACAGTGATCTGCGCCTCTTTCTGGTTGCTTCTGTGGTCTGGCCAGGAACGCATCGGAGAAGACCTATGAAGCTGTAAAGCAGCTTCCCGCTGCTTTTTTCAGGTACAACTGCCAAGAACTAAAACTGGGGCCTTCTATGAAGAAGACTAAAGTCTTGGTTGTCTCTTCTTAATTTATCTTCATCACCACTAGTATTTATGACTGCAAGGTTTTGGTGTTAGATGGTCTGTTGGTCTGAATTTTTGATGTCAAGAATTTCTGTCTTTAATTATATTTGCTGTAATGTTGGATGTAAAGCATTCCATGGATCTTGCTAGCCAGACATGACTTGAAACGTCTTGCATTCTTATTTTTTTCTCTAGTTCACTTTTGAACTAAATGTGCTTCCTCAGGAAAAACTAGAATTAGGATTAGAAATGTAAATCTGTGTACGTGTATGGTCTAGGAAGGACTCAAAGCAATGCTGAAAAGTATGTACATAATTTTAGGGGTAAGTTTGACGTTTACTTGTTTGTATGTAATCACATAATGTGATCCCAAATCCCAAATAGGATAAAGTCATATTTGACTTAAGTATGAGGGCAAATGTGGCAACTTAAGTACCCCCAGATGTTTTGCTAAATTAAAAACATAAGGCACAGATGTTTAGAGTCTTATTTAGCCTGAATATATACTACAGTTGTTATGAATATTATAAAATTACAGTAATATTATGAAACAGAGAGAAGAAAATTGTTTGACACAGTGGTGACTCCACGGATCTGACCCATTAGCATGTAGTTAGTGTGTACCTGTGTTGGCAAAGGCACAAAAGGCAGCAACAAGTGTGGTTGTTGACAGGCAGAAACGTTTATCCCTGTGTTTCCTGCCTAACAGTGCAGGAAACAACAGATTCACGACATGATCACCAGTAACATTCTTTCCCCCAAAATGAAGAGAGGGAATGCTGGAGCTCAGGTTTGAACCCGGAAGCCTGGCCCTGGACTCCCGCTCGCTCTTAATCTGCTCGGACCCCGGACTCGCGCCCCTGATCCGCTCTGACCCCGGACTCGGGCTCCTGACCCTGGACTCGCGCTCCTGATTCGCTCAGACGTGCCGCCTCCATCCAAAGCTGGGGAGAGGGGCACGATGAGAATTTGCTGACTTCATTAACAGATCACGAATGTTTGAATGAGTGGATAAACCAGATATTGTTTTAAACAAAAGCTAAATCAACTTAGAGATACTATCTTTTCTTTGGAAGGTTCTTATTCAACTAAATGTTGCCTGCAGAAAAAAAACCTTCTTTGTGTTATTTTTCACACACACAAAATCATGGTAGTGCCATTTGAAGGGTAAAAGTTGAGAAAAGGCATCATCACTACTGAAAACGACTTTGACGTGTGCAGAGTATTTCTCCTCACCCTCATCCTTTATCCAAGTCCAAAACCTCAGCTGTGTGTAGCGTTCCCAGTCACCTCCTGAGACTTCTGGTGCTGGAAGCAAGGCCAGAGCTCCTGTTGAATTACGGCCGGAAAAATCCACTCTCCTCAAGTTTTTGCCATGTGGTGGGCTGAAGGCCTCTCTGCTCCAGCTTCGAAAAGGCCAGCACATCTCCCCTGGCGGCTTTAAAGCTTTTATAAAGTGGAAAATATTTTGCTTCCTTGGACTGTGCAAGCTACAGAGAGTGAAAGATGTTGCTCTTACATTTGGGTGCAGTACATTTATCTTTCTGCAGTTGGTAATCTCTTAAATCAGTGTGAATTTAAAGAGGTTCAGATTCTCAGTTTAACAATGTCATCATAAAAATGTGTGTTTGTGTGTTTTAATCAATATTTTGAGTAAAGCGTCTGTTCAACTTGATTATAATCATACGCATTTCTCTGCATTTCATTATCTTTCCCAAAATGCTACACGTTTTAAGTTTCAAATAAGAAGTAGAAAAAAATTGAGTTAATTTTTCCTCCCTCCTGAGAAAGAAGAACTGAAAGTAGCTAAGGAACTAAAACAAGGCATAGCTGCCACTTCCAGGTTTTCAGTTGCAGCCAGGGCTCACTTCTGCACACTCCCTTACAGCACACGGAAAAATAAAAACCTCTTACAGCCAGGACTGTCTGAACATTGAGGCTTTTAATTGCTATCTCAAGTAGTTCCATAACATGTCCAAAAATTGTTAATAAGATGTTGGATTAGATGATTCTGACTAATGGCCTATTGAAACTCGGACTTGAAATGAGATTTTCATAATTTTGCATTGCTTTCCAAACAAAATAAAACTTGGTAGAACTACTAAAACTGTCCTGAAAGCCTTTATTGCAGCATGTTAGGTTTTGTTTTCTTTGATTTTCCCTTTGGCCATTAAAAGAATCATTTTGTTTTTTCAGGGGCTACTCCCATATTGGCTGAGCCCATCCAGTATGAACGTTTGCAGTGATCAAACTGGAAATGAAAGAGATAAAGGCCAGGCACAGTAATTCAGGTTTTGATTTTTTTTTTTTTTTACTAATATTATTTTACTTTGAGGAGTACATTAATTTTTCAAGAGGTTTGATTTGATAAATGGTTCTTTGCAACTGCTTTGCCAGATGACAGCAAACTGACATAGGGCTGGGATGGATTAAGGTGGGCAAGAAGGAAAATTCTGCTAAATATAATTTTGCAAGAGACAAGCTTCAAAACCAGAATATATTTTCTAAGAAATTTTTGAACTAGGTTGAAATAATGAGTAGTAAAGACCTTAAAAATTTATATTTCCATCCAACCAATTTTGACATTTTGCTCAAGGATTATTTATTTTTATAATCCCAAATACTCTCTGGTAGGTCCATTAGGTCCAGGTCTATACGTACAAGGCGCATGAGCAATTTGCTAAGAAAAGCAGGCAGACAACATGGGTGATAACCTGGGGCCTAACGTGAGAGTTCTGACCTGAAGGAACAAGTCTAGAGCCTCCTGCTGCTCACACCCCAGACTGTTTAAGCTCCAAGTGACTCCGGCGTTTGCAAGGAGCTGGGATTTTATTCAGGGACTCTGGGCAGGGCTTGTCTTTCTTCTCCCAGATGGAGAAATGGGCTTTTAATAATTCACCTCTAAGCATAACAATGTAGTTTGTTTTTATTCTATTCTTTTAAATTTTTTTTAAGATTTTGAAAATTGAGGTTAAATACACACAACTTAAAGTTCACCATGACAGTCATTTAAAGTATACAACTAAGTGCGTTGAGGACACTAACAGTGTGGTGCGACCTCAGCTCTCACTCGTTCTCAAACATTTTTGTCACCCTGAAGGAAACTCTGTGGTCATTAAGTACTAACTCCTCATTCCTCGCCCCTGGCAGACACAAATCTGCTTCCTGTCTCTAAGGATTTGCCTATATGGGATATTTCATAGAAATGTGGTCAGATCAGATGTGTTTCTGTTGTGTCTGGCTTGTTTCACTTCCCACATCGCTTTTGAGGTACATCCATGTTGTGTCATGTCTCAGTACTTCACCTCTCTATTGTTTTCCAATTATTTATTATGGTAAAGTACACATAAAGTAAAATCTGCCATCTTAACCATTTTTGAGTGCACAGTTCAGTGGCATTAAGTACATTCATATTGCTGTGCAGCCATCACCACCATTTATATCCAGACCTCTTTTCATCCTATAAAACTGATACCTTGTTGCCATTAAACACTAACTCCCTAACCTCCAGACCCAGCCCCTGGCACCCACCATTACACTCTCTGTCTCTATGATTTTAACTACTCTAACAACCTCATACAAGTAGAATTATATAGTATTTGTCCTTTAATATAAACTAATAACCTGGTAAAAGAATGGGCTAAAGACTTTAATAGTTGTTGTCTTCTATTCTTAATTTGCTAAGTGTTTGTATCAGAATGATTGCAGTTTACTGTATACGACTTTGATGTAAATAAAGTTGTTGAAAGAATAATCAAAACTTGTGGGTTGTAGCTAAACAGTGCAAGATAGAAATTTCTACATATTTTATAATACCTATAGATGTATACACACACACACAGGAGGTAGAAAAAGTTGAAAAATAATTATCTACCCTTCCACATCAAGAAGCTAAAAAAGAAATAACAAATTAAACTGGAAAAAAAGAGACAATCATAAAATAAAGAGCAGAAGTCAGTATGTTATCAGCAGCGAGCCCAGGTTGGGTCCATGGTCCTCTATTCTTGTCTTCTTGGAAGAAAGAATTCAGCCAAGAGACAGAAGTAGATTTAAGGCAGAAGTGAAAGTTTACAGAAGTAAAAGAAAGTACACTTGGCAGGACCCAGCGGGCACTCGAAAGGGTCCCACAATCTTTGGCTTGGGGCTCTTAGAGATTTGCTATTTCCTGTTTTTTTTCTGGTCTCTTCCCCTTGTCTTTTCCCTTGGGTGGGCTGTTGGCTGATCCCCACATGCTCAGTTACTTGCCAGTATTTGGGAGGGGTCACTTGCATCATTTGGTAGCTGAAGTTATGTGTATGTTGTCTTAGGGAAATTTTCCCTTACTGGTCTACCTCCTCTACTGGTCAGACTTCACCATTTCACCCCTTTCTGCACATGCTTGGACACATTTTAAGTTCTCATTGGGAAGTTGTTGCCACAAGCTCAAGATGTTTCCTGTTTGTTGGGAAATATTTCACTCCCTGGCACCAGCCATGATCACCTACCATTCCTAAAGAGGCTGCCTGACAATTGCATGACAGTTGTCTGGCTAGACGTTCCCTGGGGCCCTGTCCTGTCCTTCCCTCTCTGCCTGTCCACCCTCTCTAGCAAATGCACTATGAAAGGTATTTAGTGTCTGCACTGGCCTGCTGTCTATTAACTATGTGAGGCGCTGTGTGACCTGAGAGGCCTCCTGGGCCTGTGTGTCCCATGGATGGAGGCTGGTCTGCTTCTTTTCAGACTGACGATGCTTATACGACCCCAGCAAGGAAAATTATTTGGACTCACAGACTTAGTCACTAATTTCCGGATGTTTAAGCTAAAGTTCAATAAAGAAAATAAATGCAGGATTCTAGAGACTGGGCAAACTTATAATTAAATCAAATGTTTTAATGACCTGCTAAGTCATGGTACATCAAAGTCAGTAAACAGAATGTGGTAGCTCAAAATCAAGAAGAGGAAAGACCGGACGAATAAACCCTGTCTTTAGAACAGGGTAAATGTATCTTAAGTAAAATCACAAATGTTGACCAAAAGCATGACTCTTTAAAAGGGGAGGTTTTCTGCTTTTTCTGGATGTGTCCGTAAATGTCTCCATCACTCTGTTCATCTTCATTACATTCTGTGCCTCCCCCGTGCCCAGGATTCAGTCTCCCCAGTTATTCTCAAATTATCAAAAAGGGCCCCTTGAAAAGGAGCTAATTCTAAATTTTGTGCAAGAGAAGGCAAGATGATCATGAAAGTTCTTCTTTTGTTGTTTACTTGTTATTCAACTAGGATTGGGGGAGATATTCAAAGAGGTCTGGAGATACTGATGAAGGCATTATCTTGTAGAAGCCCCAAATGACTTGAGAGAAACAAATGATTACCTCTAATTCAAAGCAGTTTGTGAAAAGGCCTGAGTTCCTGGGATTAAGAGGGGCAAGCAGTAGAAAGTGTGCTGAAAAATACTCCGTGGTCAAATAAATCAAAGGATGAATGCCCAGTTACAGAAAACATAATAAATGACAAAGTTGCTGGATACATGACCAAGCTTCAGATGTGGATTTCCAGGAATGAGACTTGTTATTATGATCCTTGGACCCAACAGACCCAGATAAGAGAAGCCTGAAAAGTGCCTTTCTAAGCTGCTGGGAACCTGGAAGCAGATATCTGACTCAGCTGCCCCGTGGCTCTGGCTCTGATTCCTGGTCCCAGTGAAGACCCAGCTTTGCAAGTGCTGGTTGGGCTCAGGACCAGGAAAGCTGCTGCCAGCAAGGTTCCTGTGCATGGAAGCCCCTGAAGGCTGTGGCGGGTTCATCAGAGTGGAGAGGTGACCCTCACGGAATGCAGAAACGCATTCTCCTGGGGCTTGAGGACCCCACCTCATTTCGCCGTCCACACCAGTGGTGCTGCCCTGCCAGCCACAACAAAGCCGAGGGGAGCTTTGCTGAGCCTCCCTGCCCCAGTTCCTGCCTTGTGTGGTGATCCCCTCCCCATGAGCCTCCGCATTGTTAGATACAACAGGGAAGTTAGTCTCGTGCTGAAAGGTTGCTCTGGTGTGAGCTCTTCCCACAGATGAAGAGCTGCTTGAGTTCCCTGCTGTGTGCCCTTCCATAGAGAAGGAACCCCCTGGAGTCTCTAGCATGTGCCCTTCCCACAGAGGAGGAGCCGCCTGGAGTCCCCGGTGTGAGCCCTTCCCACAGAGGAGGAACCGCCTGGAGTCCCCCGGTGAGCTCTTCTCATAGATGAGGAACCCCTGGAGTCCCTGGTGTGAGTTCTTCCCACAGAGGAGGAACCACCTGGAGTCCCCTGGTGTGAGTTCTTCCCATAGATGAGGAACCACCTGGAGTCCCTGGTGTGAGCTCTTCCCACAGAGGAGGAACCGCCTGGAGTCCCTGGTGTGAGTTCTTCCCACAGAGGAGGAGCCGCCTGGAGTCCCCGGTGTGAGCCCTTCCCACGGAGGAGGAACCGCCTGGAGTCTCCCGTGTGAGCTCTTCTCATAGATGAGGAACCCCCTGGAGTCCCTGGTGTGAGTTCTTCACATAGATGAGGAACCACCTGGAGTCCCTGGTGTGAGCTCTTCCCACAGAGGAGGAACCGCCTGGAGTCCCCCGTGTGAGCTCTTCCCATAGATGAACCACCTGGAGTCCCTGGTGTGAGCTCTTCCCACAGAGGAGGAACCGCCTGGAGTCCCCCGTGTGAGCTCTTCCCATAGATGAGGAACCACCTGGAGTCCCTGGTGTGAGTTCTTCCCATAGATGAGGAACCACCTGGAGTCCTCAGTATGTGCTCATGACCAGTTGCCACGCAGCATTCCATGAAGACTGTTGTGCAGTCAGATGGGGAGTCTCACAACCTAAAAGGACAGGGGAACCCTTACATCATTATATAAGACAGGCTTTCTACACAAGTGGGGAAAATAGAACTTTTTTTGTATGACAGAGTCTGAAACCACAGCCAGTCTTAGGATAAATGGGCACAGACTACGTTGTCAAAGGCTTGACATTTGGATCAGAACCAGTGCTTAGGTCAGGGTAGCGATTGTCCAGTCATGTGTCATGTAAGCTGGTTCTGAGTGTTATTAAGACATTCCATGAAAACAACTGACCCATGGCCAACATGTGCAGAAGATGCTGGTTCAGTAACCACCATAAAAATGCATGAGTCTGTTTGCTCTGAGATTTCTCAGTGTTTTACCATGATAATCTGCACTGAACAATGCTCATTCTATTGGCACCTCTTAACGGACTGGTGTCCTGGGGCACACAGAACCCCAGTTGCCCACACATTCGGTCTACCCTTCCCCCCACCTGGGGCGAGAGGGCTTCTCTGCAATGGCCCCGTCTTGTCCCTTTGTGGTTGCTGGGTTACTCTCCATCATGTGCACGGAGGCTGTTCTGTGGGAGAGGGGCGCCCACAATGCAGAACCCCTGATGATGAGATTCCTTCTCACTCGCTGTCAGACGTGGATCTCACCTCCAAACAGACCGTAACCTGTGACTGATTTTATGAGACTCCCAAAAAGATGTCTCTAGGAACACATTGGCCTAACCTAAAATGCAAAGCACACTGTCATTTCGGAGCTCATCTCCTGTTACACAGATGACCAGGGAGAACCTCTCAAAGGTGAGGGCCAACACATGCAGCACCCACCAGCCGATTCAGAAAGGTAGGAACAAAGTCTTTTGGCAAATGTCGGACATCAATCTTCCTAAGGAGAGTAAAGCTGGGACCAGGCAAACAGCACAGGCTGCATGGTCCACTGGGTCTCGAGGAGCAGAAGCTGTGAGATGGAGTCAAATGGGGCAAAGAGCCAGATGCAAAGGTGAGTGATGCAAGCAGGATGAGCCATCACCCTGTTGTGGAATGCAGCCTGGGGATGAATTTTCACAGGGTCTCTGCTGGCTCATATGGTCTCCTGGGCCTGCATTTCTCACGCTGAGCAGCTGAGCAGGTGCACCAGCCGACCATGGAGAGAAGCACTGCAATCGCATTTCAGACAAGGGAGAAAGCGGTAAAGCTCCACCCCACTAACAACTGTAAGAATCTTCTTCCTTTTAGGAATTTAGGAATTTTGAATTCTCCAAATGTGGGCCAGACTGCTAACCAAATATAAATGGTACTGGACAAGGTTAAATCATGAAGTCGAAACTAGACCACATGACATTATGCACTTGAGTTCTATGTTTTAAGATGGGCTTTGACTTTTCATGATCCAAGGTGATTTCCAGTCCCAGGTTATGTATTAAACATATGGCATATTGTGGTTTACAAAGCACTTTCCTATGATTATCTATTTAGAGCTTCACAACAACCATGCAAAGAAAGGAAATAAGTATTCCAGAGTCCTGTAGGAGACCATTGTGCCAAAGAAGGCTTGGCTCATGCCTCTCATTCCAGCACTTTCAGAGGGCAAAGTGGGAGGATGGCTTGAGCCCAGGGATTCATGACCAGCCTGGGCAATATAGTAAGACCCTGCTTCTATAAAAGAATTTTTTTTAATTAGCCAAACGTGGTGGTGTGTATCTGTAGTCCCATCTACTCAGGGTGGCTGAGATGGGAGGGCCACTTGAGCCTGGGAGGTAGATGCTGCAGTGAGCCCTGATTGCACCAATGCATTCCAGCCTGGGTAACAGAGCAAGACCCTGTATTTTCTACAGCATAGTTAGAGCATGTTAACAAATGTCAATTAGGACACTTCTACTTTTGGCCACAAAGTAATAGCTTTTATCGAAACATCAGCTTAGTTCTCCAACCTTCTGCCATGAACAACTCTAAAAGCCAAAGAGGATGCATACACAGAAATAATGAAAATATAAAGCGAGTTTTTGAGGGCACCCAAGGGCAGTCGAGGTAGGTAGGAACTGAGGGACCAAAAGCCACAAAAGAAGAGAAGTGGACTCAGGTGAGCATCACTTTTTGCTTTTTCCCTCAAGACATTTATAAATTGAAACCTAGAGAAAAGAGGCCAAACAGAAAGTAGTGGCTAGAGGCTTTGGTACTCTGGCTGGTTTGGAAGGATCCAAGTTAAAGTTTAAGGATAAAAAGGAGGTCAGGACTTGAGTGGGAAAAGAGAAATGCAGAGGTTTATGCCCAAAATTCTGGGTCTACTTTTTCCCTGGGGCATTTGTTGGGTTCTAAGCTGTCATGAGAGACTTCTAGAAACCAGCATAGAACAGGAACTGGAAGGATAAAGCAGAAGCTGTTGTGCGGTGCTAGAGAAACAAAAGTTAGAGTTCAAAGTTTGACAAAGAGGAGAGGACTTGCCAAACACCTTGGAGTTTCAGTTGAGTTGCCAAAAGAACTATGCCCCAGAAATAAGGACAATTTGGAAATAGCCCAGTGCTTGCAAAATCTAAAACTGGATAAAACTGGATCAAAATGACTTGCCAATATTCTATCTATTTGCAAGAGGAAAATTAAATCTTTCATAGATAAAGATGAAAAATGCCAGGATGTCCATCCTAGTCACACTAATGTCAACCATTCAATTAAAAACTACCAGCCATGCCAAAAAGCAGGACTGAAACAACTGAAAACCAAGAAGAAAAGCCAGATAATACAAATAGACCTACAAGTAACCTTAGCTGGGGACTTTAATAAAAGTTTAATTAGTATATCCAAGAAAATATAGAGAATTTGATTAAAGAACTGCAATCGATAATTATTCTAATTTAAAAATCGAGTAGCTAAAATTTAACGTCAGTAGGTGGGTTTAATAGCAGTCAGACATAGCAAAAAAAGTGGAGTACTGGAAGATCAATCATTGGAAAATATCTGTCTAGCATCAAGAGAAAAAATATACAATTTTTAAAAGGCAAAAGGACATTTGCAGCAATATGAAAAATTAAACATTTGTATAAGTTGATTCCAGAAACAGAGGAGGAAGGGAGAGAGGGTGAAATGGGGGAGTGGGAAAAGAGAGAGAAAATATGAATATGAAAGCATTAGAAGCAGAAGTGGACAAGAGACACTGGCTGAGATTTTCCCTAAAACAACAACAACAAAAGGCATGAAACCACAGATTAAGGCTCAAAAGATCTCAAGCAGGGCAGGTAGGAAGAAAGTCTTACCAAGTTACATCATAAGAAAGCCACTGAAATCCAAAGATGAAGAGAAAATCTTAAAAGCAGGCAGCCAGAATAAAAGACATATTATCTTCAAGGTAACTATAATAAGACTGACAGCTGATGTTTCTGAGGGAAACCATGGCAGACAGAAGAAAATGGAAAGAATGTTGAAAGAGCTAAATGAAAACAACTGCCAATCTAGAATTCCACATCCCATAAAAATGTCCTTAAAAAAGGCTTTAGGAAAAATAAAAGCTGATAGAATTTATCACCAACAGATCTACATTAAGAGAAATACACAAAGGGATTTCCTAGCATGAAAGAAAATCATCCGAAAAGGAGGAAAAAAATTATAGAGAAATAAAAAGCACTAGAAGGGTTAAGCATGTTGGTAATTCTAAATTAATATTCAAAACAAAAATAATATTATTATTCAGAGTTTGAAATATATGTAGAATTAAAATATATGTAAACAATTACACAAAAGATGCTGGGAGTAGTGGATGAAGTTAATGTGCTAAGATTTTGCATAGTCCTAGGTATGGTAACAGTACTTAAGGATGCATATTGCAATGTCTAGAGTACCTACCTAAATAATAACTAAAAACATATATAATCATCCAGCTAATACAGGGTAAGCTGAATAATTAAAGACACTTGATTAATTTGAAAGAAAGAGAGAAAGGAGGAATAATTAAAACAAATCGTTTTATACGCAATTAGAATGAGTCATCTGATTATAAGGTGAAAATTTTCAGATTTATAAGAAAGAAAAACTTAATATATGCTGTTTACAAAAGATGCAGCTTAAAATCAGAACAAAGAATATTTGAAAATTAAGAGATGGATAAAAGATATCCCATGCAGATACTAGCTAAAAGAAAGCTAATGCACCTATATTAATACTTGATAAACTTTAAGGCAAACATACCATTAGAGATAAAGATGTTTCATAAATATTAAAAAGGTTCAATTCAGTACAAAGATATACCAATAACTCAAAATACTTGAAGCAAGAATTATCAGAAATAAACAAAGTAAAAAAGAATCCTTAAACCACAGTAGGGTATTTTAAGATACCTCTGTCAGTAACCATTTGAACAATTTACATAACAAACTTGACCTAATTGGCATGTGTAGAAACCTATCCCTAAAAACTTCAGAGCACACATTCCTTTCACATGCACATGGAGTACAGAATGTTCTCTGACCGCAGTGGAATTAAACTCAAAATTGAAAACAGAGAGAAAACTGAAAAATTATCAGATATTTTATAATAAAGTAATAACAGTAGAATCTTATAATGCAAATCAAAATTAGAATAGCTAAGGAAAACACAACATCTCAACACAGGTGGTGTGCAGTTAGAACTGCACTTAAAGGAAAATTTCTAACCTTAAATGAATGCATTAAAAAAATGGAAGGCTGCAAAATCAAGGATCTAAGCTTATATCTTAAGAAATTAAACCAATACAAAATTAAACTAAAATAAAATATAAGCAATAAAATCATCAATATATGTGCAGGTAATAGAGATGAATTAACAACACCAAAGTATACAAATCATATATTTCTATCTTCTAGGGCACAAAAGTATATGTTTCCACATACTAGCAACAACCAGGTAGGCCCCATAATGTGATGCTGCAGTAAACCAATTCCAGATGGCTAAAATTTCTTTTTAAATACCTGAAAACTAACAATATCAGTTGTTCATAAGGATGAGAGGCAGCTGAAACTTGCATACTCTACACCTGGGAATGTAAGTTGATCCTAGGAAAACGTTTTGCAGTATTTACGAAAACTATACAGATCATAACCCATGCCTTAGCAATTTCACTTCTAGATATGCGCCCCAAATAATATAAATACATGTCCATCAACACACATGCAAGCATGTTCATAGAAACTATTCATGACAGCCTATGACTGGAAACCACTCAAATATCCAACATCCTTAGACAAATCAGTTTGATGTATAAATAGAATGTATTGCACAATAATAAAAAAGAAGAAAGACCTGCTTCGTGTAACAACATAGAAGACTCTCACAGACATAATGGTGAATAAAATAAGTCACAAGATACTAACTAATGTACTGTTACATTTATAATAAGTAAAAGTAGGCAAAACAAATCTATTACCGTAAGAATCAGAATAATGGTTTCTCTCATGGGAAGTAGGTAGACTATTACTAAGACAGGCCAGGAAGCAGGCTTCTGGGGAATTAGTAATATTTTGTACCTTGAACCGCTGTATCTATGGTAACTACATTTGCAAAACTTTATCAAGCTACAGAATGTGCACTAAATATTAGTATATGTTACCGTTTAAAAAAGCAAAATGAAACAAACAAGTGTCAGATCATTTCACCCTCCCTGTTTAAAACACTTAACAGCTTCCGTTTTAAAAATTTACGGTAAAATTCAGACTGTTCGTGTCAGCTGATGAGGCCCTAGGTTGCCTGGTCCATGAGTTATTCTCCAAGCTCACCTCACACCACACTCCCTCTTCCCTCACCACACCTCAGCCTGAGGTCTGCTCCACCACAAACCCTGGATTCCCACTCTTCCTTTTTTTCTGAAATGTTCTTCTCACAACTTCTCTCACATGCTCAACTCTACTCTTTGGGTCTCAGCTCAAGTGGTATCTCATCACAGAGACCTTCCCTGGCCACCATGTCTAAGTGGCCTGCTGCTGTGCTCCTCACTGGTCAGGGCCCCAGGGCAGCAGGGCCTCTGGCCTCTTCATTGTTGGGTGCCCAGTATCTGGTAGTACCTTTCACATGGAGGGAACACGTGAATATTTGTTGAAGGCATGAACCATTCCGATTCACTCTCATACTGCAACAGAGACTCTCGTCTCTCTTCTCCCTCTGGGATGAAGGCTCTGGTGGTGCAGGAATCGTACTTGTTTTCTCAATTTCTGTGTCTCGGTAGGGAGAGCAATGCACACATTCTGCTGAATAAATATTTTGAATGAAAGAATGAATGCGTGAGTAAATAATTTGGCAGCTATGGTAAGGAAGTAAAAATTAAATGTTTTAACCAAGACTATATTAATCTGAGTTTTTTCCCTAAACTTGAGACTTATAGCTGCCTCTCTCTGCTACAATAAATGCTAAGAACATGCAAAGATCTAAGCCACAGGGCCTGCCCTGTAGCAGCGTGAGGCTCAGAGGCAGGCAGAAGTGGGGAGGCCTGACTGCAGCTTGGCTGCCTCACCAAACACCGTGGGAACACGGCGTGGAGTGGAAGGTTTCTTGAGAAAGCCTTGAGTCCTCAGAGTATCCCATCATGAACAAAATAAGCCAAGATGCTTCACGCAGGAAATTTCCATGGTGGTGGGGACAAACCCAGTACTGATGCCCCAAGTCCCTAACGTTTAGTTTCCGAATATAGTTTATAAGATAAAATCCAAGAGGACAAACTCGCCCAATTTATATAGAAAGGCTTTGTGAAGTGAAAGATGTAAGTAAAGCTAAGAGAATAAGTAAATTACCACCAGGTGTATTTTATGCCTTTGCTGATAATTAATAATTAGCTGACTTAAATGTGAACCTGATCTTCTTCAAACACTGAAAAACAACTTGAGTTATACTCCATGAAAAGGTTCTGAGTAGTATTTAATTAAAATTTTAAAATCAGCCTTTAGAAAGTCTTGATGTTTATTTTATTACATCCCTGAAGCACAGCTCTTGGGATAGAAAAAGCATAGGGAGTAGTTGTGGGTTTTGAAACATTTTATTTCATCCTGGGCCTTTTCATTTTATTGTTTTGAGAGAGGGTCTCACTCTGTTACCCAGGCAAGAATGCAGTGGCACATTCAAGGCTGTTGGAAGGAAACATGGCACATACAATTTTCTATAAGTAGTTTGCTAGGAGAAAATAATATGTCAGCCATTTAGAAAGTACAAAATAATTTAACATTGAACAAATGACTGATGTTACCATCAGCTGTATAATTAGTAAAGTCCTCAAAAACAGCTACCGGACACAGTTTCATGCATAGAATGCACATAAGACAGTGATAACACGAAATCACAGAGTAATATCACAGACGCGTTAAACCTTCAAGGATCGTTGAAATATCGCCAAGAATGTTCACTGAACTACCCTTAGTTTCTAAGGTTTATGCAATCATTTGAATTTTACTAGCCCTATCAATAGTTAAGAAACAAATTCAAAAACAGATTCCACCACTTCACAAGCAAACTTGCAATTTATAAATCCTGGAAATACAAGAAATGAACCAGTTGTAAAATCAGAGGATAACTTGGGATGAAACGAGGTCACTGGCCCATAGGGATTGTTTCCTCCAATGGAGCTTCACAACGCATAAATCTGAAGAGGATTTCACTTCCAGCAACATGGTTTTGCTTTAAAATTCCAAGTAGGGATACCAGTGAGGTCCCCAAGGTTCGTCTTCACAGGGCCTTACTCTCACACCCAGTCAGTGTCTGTCCCTGTGCAGGGAGGAGGAGGTGGGAGACGAATCAGTGAGCCAAGAGTCTTTGGTGCTCAGGTTATGGGATTTGAAGACTGTGTTTTCTTTTTCCTTCTTTCTCCCTCTCTCTTTTCTTTTCTTTTTTTTTTCTTTTTCTTTTTTTTTTATTTTGAGGCAGGATCTCACACTGTTGCCCAGGCTGAAGTGCACAGGCGCAACCTTGGCTCACTGCAACCTCTGCCTCCCCAGCTTAAGCGATTCTCCTGCCTCAGATTCCCGAGTAAGTGGGAGCACCAGGCCCGGCTAATTTTCATATTTTTAGTAGAGACGGGATTTCACCATGTTAGCCAGGCTGGTCTCAAACTCTTGGCCTCAGGTGATCTGCCCACCTAGGCCTCCCAAAGTGCCAGGACTACAGGCGTGAGCCACGACACCCAGTTGAGATAGTGTTTCCTTCTTGGGAAAACAAGGATCTTTCCCAAGTCTTCCACCTGCTGTGTAATTCTACCCAGTGCGTGTCTAGTCATCTCTTGCATTTCGCATGCATAACGTTTTGCTTTAGTCAACAGAGTCATGTGTCTGGAAGCTGCTGGAGTCCTTCTTACAAGATCTCCACCAGTGGGATGGGTGCGGCGAGCCAGAACTCACCTACCATTTGCCACTTCACCATTCAACAACTAGTGAAAGTTCCATTCCAAACGCAATACCAGGCAGGAAAAGGCACCCAAGGGAAAGAAAGGAAGGGGCTGGGAAGAGGACGTCCCTCTGAGGGCCTCCGAAGGTGAGTGCAGGCTGCTTTTTAACACCTGCTCCATATCCCTGCTTCTCTGGGGGAAGTAGATTTTGTGAACTTCCTCAGCAGAAGTCAACCCAGCGTCTACGCATGACCTGTGGTGGCTCCTGGAGGCTGAACATGGCAGCGTCTCCTCCTTCTGAACCCCCAACTCCATCAGGGCTCCTTTGACCTTTCTCCATCCTCCAAACCCTCCCTCATTGTCTACCTGGACCCATTGACCAGTTACAAGTTCTCAGTGATTTTTCTACTTAGCTTTTCTTTATATGTGTCCTCTGGGGACTCTCATAAATGCCTCCCCTCCTGCCATGGGTACCCGTCTGCTCTCAGATCTCTCTGTAAGCTTCATTCACTCACAGCTGCTTCTCAGTAACAATGAGAAACGGCTTGTCCCACCTTTGTGTCTGGACGTACTCTCTGGTCACCTGGACTTTGGCAGTGTGTGAAGCCTGCTGGGCGTTTAGTGCCCCCATCACCCCAGTGGCCTGCGGAGCATCTGCTGTGGGCTTCCCAGCGGTGTTCAGGACACACAGGGTGTGGAGACACGGTGGCAGTTCATCCTCCTGACCACCAGGTGGCTGTCACTTATATTTCCCCAGGAACAAAGAAGGGAGCAGGCATTAGAGAAAGCTTTTCTTTTCTCAAGATGGTATTGCCAAGGTCTGAGCTAAAATCAATTCTCCAGGACATGCTTGACCCGTGAATGTTTCCCTTAGTGTTTCTCTAACTAGAACAGGCAGATCAGACACATCATCAATTCACAGGAATTCATACTCCTCCAAGAGAAGCTGAAATATTAGTTGTGTTTGCAGTTCCTTCCCTGGATAAGAAAATACATTCAGGTCAAAGATGACAGCATTTCTGAGTCTCAATGGTTTCTCATCCAGACAGTAGCCAGGTGTGTAGTACAAATCTTCCCGTGCCCCCAAAATGTCTGACTTTTGTCCTCAGCTCCTGGGCGCTTCAGTGCCTCCTTCTGGGCGCTTTGGGCTTGCTGGATGGTGACGGTATGACTGAGTGGGGGCTCCAGGCCAGGCAGCAGCAGAGGCCCTGCAGGTTGACACACACGGAGGCCAAGGAAGTAGCTCATTCCGGGTCAAGGGCGATGGAAGGGCTGCCTCAGGGCTTCTCCTGGATGCCGCCCTGTGTGCTCCGGCCCCAGGTAATTTTATCTGTACCCTTGCCCTGTGATAAAGTGTCACCATGTGTACAGCAGCTCTCAGGGAATTCCACAAGTCCATCCAGTAAATCATAGAAGCTGAGGGTTGTTTTGGAAGCCTGGAACCTGCGTTTGGGGTAGACATGAGCATCCTGTTGGCAACGTGTCCCCCAACTTCGTTGTTTAAACTCCTTGCATCAGGGTCATGTTTTGGAAAGATCAAATCTAATCATTTTTCTACTCAAAACCCTCCAGTGGCTTCCATTGTCAAAGTCCTTCCATCATCCAAGTCCTTCCAGCATCCTACCATGGCCTCATTACAAGCCTGTGCCATGCCCCACCTGACAGTTCATGTCTGAGCTCATCTCTGGCTGCCCCATTCCCTGACTCGGCCCCAGGGTCCCCCTGCCAATCCCTGGCCATGCTGAGTGTGTGCCTCCCACAGGGCCTTCGTACCCATTCCTCTGCGTGGATGCCCTTCCCCTCATCATCTAAACTGCCTGCCCTCATATCCTCATATGTCCCCTAAATGTCATCCTGTCCTTGATGCCATGCCCAATAATTCTACATAGACGCCCCCAGTGGGTGCTCCATACTCTTTCCTGTTTGCTTTTCTCCAAACGGTCCTGACTCCACACTCTACACTGTTGTGTCTGGTGTCCTCCCTTCACTTGGAGGAGGCAGCTCCGTGAGCTTTGTTCACCACTCACCCAGCAGGTGGAATGGGGCCCACAGCAAGCACTCAGGAGCTACATGCTGAAGGCCTGAGTGCATGAACGGCCGGTGCCCCCACTCTACAACACATTGCAGATGGAGAGAAATAAAACATGAAGAAAGGGCACTGCCTTTAATGAACCTAAAGCCAACCCAGCCAGACACACGTGTGTGCAATAACTGGGAGACAGCTGCCACGTGCGATCAGGCCCGCATGTGATGGAACCCACGCTTTTGGAGTTGAGGAGGCTGTGCCCTGGTACGGAGTGGTCTCAAAGTGCTCAGTTTGAGGGAAGTCTACTGAAACAGGAAAACAGAAAGTGGATTCATGACTTGAAACATGAAGGCTGAGGTTGAAAGAGTCACCAAGGGAGATGTGACTGGGGGCCGACGGGCGGGGAAAAGCCTCACCAGAATGCAGGGGCTGGCCAACAATGAGGGCAGAAGCGCCTGCCACGCAAACAGGCTGCAGCAAACAGAAGCAAAGGCGGCATCCACTGCTCTAGGACCTTTGAGATGGGAGTAAACCAGAGTGTTTTGAGTCTAAGTATTCAGAAAAATCAGAGTGATGCAGAATGGCAGAATTTTAAAATAATAGTTTTCTACATCAAAGGAAGGGCACATTGGTCTCTTTGGAGTAAAGTTTTTAAAAAGTTGCTGAGGTAAACTCAGGGAAAATCCAGACAATGCTTACTCCCTGCAAATACGCAAAATAGCCAGTCTCATCACTCACTTCATTAGGGCAAGAAAGGAAAAGAATTCCTCAGTAGCAATTGAGACTTTCTGGCAAAATGCAAGGAGGAAAAAACTTTGACTCAGAATCCCCTCTATTCAGCTATGTGGGCCTGAAAATGTCCAGCTTGGCTCACTCAGAGCAGAGTCTCCGTGGACTTCCCAGGCTGTCCTCCCACTCAGAAGACAGACAACGCCTTTCAGCGTCTCCAGGCGCCTTGGGTCTCTCCCCAGGGCGATGTGCACAGCTGTAGTTAGAGGAAGGGGCATTTCCTCCATTCTGCGGAGAAACCAACTCACAGGAGGTTTTGACGCAGTGATTAGCATCCAGGAGATTATGAGAAACACGGATTTCTATGCTTTTCTCACGACCTCTGATGACCACATTACACTGAGGCAGGAGGGGTTCACCCGGTCATTTTTCATTAGAAGAAAAGGAACATTTCTCCAGGAGCTCAGAGCTTCTCTGGCAGGTAGAAGGGAATGCGAACTCCATCCCGAGTGCAAGCACAATGACGACCTTCTAGAATGAAAAGGGACATTGTTGCTGCAGAGCAGCTGGAGGGGTGAGCAACACGAGAGACGCAAAGTGCCAGTGTCTGTCCAGCCATGAGCCAAGGGCAGACTCTGCAGGAGGCCAGGGTCACACAGAGCACTCCAAGAATGACTCCAGGAAAGACAGAATGGTGCAGACCTGGGTCAAAAAGGCCGTGGGGTGACGCCATTGAACAACAGGACTTGGGTCAGAACGTTTACTAGTGTTGAACCCCACTGAATACCCATCAATCAAAAATAGCTATTGAAGGTCTATATGATGAAACCCGTAGGCAGAGGGTGTGGGAGCGCCTTCGGCGGGGTGCTGAGTCCCTCCTGAATCAGGTCAAAGCAGAAGAAGGAGTGGGGGGGGGGGCTGCCACTGACTCACTCACATCCCCATGCAATCCACATCCTGAGTCCTTTCCCTCCTGACAGGCGCGACGCCTTCCTGGGCAGCATGGGGTGTCACTCCTGCTGGAGGCCCTTCCTCCTACACCTGCTCCAGCATAGGTGAGACCCACCAGAGACGAGGAGCTACGGGCCTTCTCCTCCCCACTCTAGAAGCGATGCCACGGGAGGATCACTGGCTGTAGGTCCCTCTCATCGCGCCAGACACTCCCAGCGAGGACCAGATTCATGCGTGGCCATCCCCACGGGCCCTGTCGTCTACACGAGGCTGAGACCCAGCAGCCTCTTATTCTCCATCCTCTCCCCTCCCCGGGTTCTCCTACCCCGTCCCGTCCCGCGTGAACTGCTGGGCTCACAGCTCCTCTCTCCTCCACTCTTTCGGCATCTCCAGCTGGAGGAGAAAACCCCACGGCCGGGGATGCCTCTGCGGTTCCACCCGGGACTCCCGCCCGCGCTGCGAGGCTGCGAGTTCCCCTCAAAACTCGCAGGGCCTTTCTCCTCTGCTCGCGCCAGCGGCCTTCCTTAGATTCTCCACAGCACATGGCTCTGCATGTCTCCATCTCCGAGGCAGCTGCAATCTCTGAAAGCTGAGGCCTGACCTTGGCATCTCCGCAGCACTGCTCAGGCGCGGGCAGCGGCTGTGCCCGGGGAATATCCTCCAGGAGAGCCGGCTTGAGTCCAGCTCAGCAACTGGAAGTCCAAGGACCTCCCGATCTGTCTGGGAGGCGTCTGGGGGCGTCTGGGAGCACGTCGGGAGGCAGCGGGGACCCTGGCGAGGCGCCTGGGAGTCTGTGGAAGGCATCTGGGAGCGCGGGGGGAGGCGTCTGGGAGTGTGTGGGGAGGTGTGTGGAGTGTGTCGGGAGGTGTCTGGAAGGGTTTGTCAATCAGAGCTATAAAATTGATATCTGAGCTATTAAAATAAAAAAAAACTGGAAACTTCATTTGTTCCTTTACTGTGCCGATTGAGTTCTGCGAGAGCCACTGGAAGCTCCCGGTGAAACAGCCACAGTCCACCAGCCTGTGCTTCCTGCAGGTCATGCTCTGCTCCAGGATCTGGGTGGGCCCCAGCAGCAAGGAACATTGGACACTGTCCCTTTACTGGATTCCTCTGGCGTCACTGTGCAGCACAGTACCTGCTGAGGCCTTGCCATGCCCAAGCACAGGGCTGAGCACAGGACACAGAGGTGCGAGTGGCCACACCTTCCACACGCACTCAGCATCTGCCTGCTGCCTGCCTGCTACGTGCTGGGCCTCCTCAGGAGGGCAGGGGCCTGAGGCAGGTCTTGGGTCCCAAGGGCCTGGGAGCAGAGTCGAGGCTTTGCGGGACTGAGCCGGTGGGGAGGGGGAACAGATCGTCACCCCTGCAGCACTCTCTGGGAGAGCAAGTACCTGCGCTGGGAGAGAAGGGAGCAAAGCAGGTGGATCTGGTAACTATTGGAAGGCAGAGTCAAGCCCCTGGGATTTAGAGTGTGATGGGACTGGGCTGAGAGACAGGAAGGACCCAGAAAGATGAAGTGAGAATCTCCCTCTGTCCCTAAACCAGTGCACTCTGGGGACATTTAAAAAGTCTCCGACTTAGAGCCAAGGACTGTGGGCCCCCTGTCTTAGAAATTGAAAGGAATATTCATCTACCTTTAAGCAAAGGCTTGTGTTTTTAAGTGAAATCATCGCAGATCCAGGAGAGAGGGCTGGAGGAGTGCAGAGGACTTGGGTGAACTCCTGGGTCTCCGGTGACCTTCCCAGTAATGTCTGCTGTGTCTGCAGGGCAGGAGTTTCTGCCGCTTCTCCTGATCCCAACCTCTTGCCGCGGCGAGTTATTTCTGCTCTGATTCCCACCTGTGCCCTCCACGCCAGGGCCTGTGTGGAGAAACAGGGGTGTCAAAAATGAATGAGACAGGACAAGGAGCAGCCCCTGTCTTGTTTTGCTTCTTTGGGACAAGTGAAGAGAAACAACAACCAAAAAAAAAAAAAAAAAAAA